>NC_049213.1:28339925-28696175 GCF_013347855.1 Anguilla anguilla | reverse complement strand
AAAGACCCCACGGCACAATGACAATGCTAATAAGTAATAATACATTCAGAGGGGGGGAATGCATTTTTTAAAAAATTATTATTTCTTTGAAAGAATGCCATTGGTTCTACTTCAATCTGTAGTTCCTCATAAAATATTATAAATATTATGTGTTTAATATAACCTAGAATCATAATTATACATATTATACATACAGCTGAGACCAAGGACCTTCATATAAAATGTTAAAAACAGCAAAGGTAGCATTATCTTTTGCATCAAATAGGCCTATTGCTGTATTATTGCTTATAGCAATACAGCAAAAATATATTTCACCCATTATCAAATTTTGGCCAGAATACTTTGCAGATATACCACTACTTTACATACATGTATACAGGTTCTAGAGTAAGGATATGCTCATTATACAGAAACATTTCTGTGATTGGTGAAATATGAACAGATTTATGTTTTGTCGTAGTTATATATATTTTTTGTTGTTGTGCCAAACTGTAATGCTTGTGAATTTGAAAGAACTGTATTTTTAAATCTTTAAAAAGTACACTGAGGACACTATTGCCTTGAACCCATTCAAATTGAAACATAATATAAAAATATATTTATAATTTATTGAACACATTTTCATTTGCAGTAAGTAATTATGAATAAAACAAATAATGGAAAGACCCTTGGGGTAAAATACTCCAATGAAATTGACAAAATTAAGAAAATACAGAACAATTCACTGCAGGTGGAAATGAGTTATACCCATGCAGAAATGGGCAATCTTCTGCAAGGTTCACAAGGCACCTGCACTATGAAGATTGCGCCAGGGAACTTATATACTTATATCAAAGGCGTTTAGTTGTTTTAAATTTGCATTAATGACAAGTTAAACCTGTAAAATGGCATAATGGAATATTTTTACTTGCTGACATACAACTCAAGTCAGATTTCCTATTGACCAGCATGCCCCACATTACTGCAGTCCGTTTAGGCAAGCATTTTCTGGTGTGTTCGTATGTGGCATGCAATTTTCAGCAATAAAGGTAGTAACAGTAACTGTGATTCCCTGCCTTCCCCAAAAAAACTATGATTATTAACTGGAGCAGGGGGATTAAAGCCAATGCACCATGGTCCATTGAAGCCACCCAAAAAATGTATTTCAATGCAGACAACAGTGGATAAATCACAAGCATGGCACAGAAAATACCCCATGGTTACCCAGTACCCCAACTGGAATGTAAGTGCAAGACTTGCATTGTATTAGCTTGACCTGGTACTTCCAGTGGTAGCACAGCGTGTAAGGTGTGTTGTGTATTAGAGTGGAGCCAGAGTGGCACATGGCAAAGTACCAGCAGTCTCTCTGTTTGCTCTTTTGGCCCTGACTGGAGGCTTGCCAAGTCCATGGGTTTGTGGCCGAGGGCACAGGGCAGTAAGAGCCAGGCTTTGCCAAGGGAAGAACACAACCATATACAGGAACAAAGGGATTTCCAAGTGCTCAGAGGGTCATGCACAATGAATGCATCAGAAAGGATGGAAGGATGGCTAAAGAATTTCTTCCGCTTCTCTGACTTAGCAAGGCCTTGAGCTGCGAGAGAGAGAGAGAGAGAGAGAGAGAGAGAGAGAGAGAGAGAGAGAGACAGAGAGACAGAGAGACAGAGAGAGAGAGAGATTGTCCTTTTCTGCAGGCTTGCTCTTTGGATTTGATATAACCTTCATGGATGAAACTCCCTTTCTTTGTAAATCCCATTACTTTGTCAAGACACAGTATGCAGCTTCAGGTCCTCATTACACATTATAACCTCAATAATGAATATCAGAACAGAGTGGGAGACAGGTTAGAGATTTAAAAGTAAAATACAGAATGCACGACTCGTTCTGCACCTCAGTAATAAGCTGCTGCTTCTGTACAGTGTGACGGAATAATTGAGAAGCGTGTTCTAGATCAATTAAAAAGAACAATGCTCCTGACATTTGTGGAGAAAGCCCTAGAGAACAGTTCTAAAACTGTGCTGCCTTTTCCTGTCTGCAGCAGGAGCTTTGAGAACAGACTAGAGTAACTTCCACAATTTGCATAAAATCTGTAAATCAAATGCAGGTTGGATGTCAGATCATAAGTGCTGTGGAACCTGATTTATAGCCAAGCTATATTTTGGACTGGGTTGTAAACTGGCTGAAACAAAGCACAGTGAAAATATAACCTAGTAAGAAACTACCGCACATTCTGACTAAGTAAATCACATATAACATGACATAACATAACATATTGACGAGAACTGGCCATTCAGCCCAACAATGCTCTCCATTTACAACAACATTGTACCTAGTGCTATGATCACCAACAGGCTAGATAGTATCTAACACTGTATCAAGTCTTGAAAGTTTCCACCTCTACTACATGACCTGGCAGGCTATTCCACACATCGACTACACTCTGTGGAAAAAATTGGTTCCTAAAGTCTGTGCAAAATTTACCCTTTGCTAATTTCCATTTATGTCTCCTCGTTCTACTAACATAACTCTGCATAATCTATTGTATTTCACTTTGCTGATCCCCTTTATGAAAAAGCCTCAATCAAATCACCCATGAGTCTTCTTTTATTAAGCTTGAAGAGATTAAGCATCTTAAGTTTTTCCTACCAGATTCTATCTTCAATCAGGAATCAATTTGGTTGCCCCTCTTTGAACCTCTCCCAGTCTCTACATCTTTCTTGTAGTACAATCCCAGAACTGCACACAATACTCCAAGTGTGGTCTAACAAATGTATTGTATACGATAATTTTAAATTCCTTGGGTTTAAACTCATGAATAGATAATAACCTTGCCTTAATACATGTCTACCACAAATAAGACATTGTCTAATGTGCGCTTAAAGGATAGTTCACTTTCTGGGTTTTAACTTTAGTTTTAGAGTATGTTTTCTATTGGCCAAGACAGCTTTTGTGTATGATGATATTATAAATATTTACAGACATTTCTGTCAACCTGCTGGCTTTACAATGGCGGATTTAGTAATGTAATTACAGGTATAGGGATTCAAGGGTTCAAATACTAAAGCAAGAAAGTACACTTAAAGTAACTCCGAAGAAACTTGTGCAATGATGCTTACAGCAAAACTGCACAGCGATGAGTCATTTAACAGCTAAATACTAGCAGAACACCATGCAAACAGAATTATTTGTATTGAAAGCCAGGACCTCAATTCTGCTACATATAAAATCATTAGCAACTTTAATGCACGGATGTTTAGCCACAATTAATGCGTAGACTGTAAAACTGAGGAGTTAGCTAACTCATCTCTTCTGTTTCAAATGCACTTTTAAAGTTGCGCACAAATGTCATAGTTAAGCATTATTACATTTTTTTGCTGTACTGTAGTTTGCTAATTCCTTCCTTCACCATGGTTTTTGCAGTGCAAAAAGATCTAGTTTTCTAGTTGTTCTAGTTACACAGAATAGATATTTTAACACAAATAGATATGAAGAACAGAAGGATAGAAAGAATAAAATGATCTGTTAAAGCCATGAATCATTAACATAATATTACTGAACAAAACCATACCTGTTTTTCACTCAACAGTGCACGGAGAACTGCAATGCAATACTGCACCAAAACTTAAGCCAAATTTATAAGCCACCTGTCTTACTTCACTGTGTTGTTTTAAGTCTGAAAGTTGCACTATTACACTGTCAACTTACTCTAAATGTATGACCAAAAAATTCTGCTGCTGCCAACTGAATGTTTAAAACATAGATGAATAGCAATCACACAGCAAAGTTATTTGGCTTTCAAAGTAAAATGCATTTTAATAGCTCGTTTATTATACTGATAATAAAAAAATGATTTGGCATTAACAGACTTTGCACTCTATGAATATTTCATGTTTTAACAGAGTTTAAAATAATTAGTGTGTTTGATTATTGCAGACAAGAACTATTCCATCCTAATTTTTCATCATTGCATAAGCATACTGGAAGTAGGAAAAACCAGGCATTTTCTACATCCACTATGTTTTCAAGCAGGTTGCACAGTATTAAGTCAATTTCAGGCAAACTATTGATTAAATCCATGTGATTAAATCCATTCTGTAAAACATTGCATTGTCCAGAGTACAGAAGGAAATGCTGTCAGACAAACTAAATGTTAGCAGTACACAAATGATGCGTACGTATATCGATTACAGCGGCGCTTAATAATGTATAATTCAGCACCTATAACTCCCAGCTGCCAATTTCACTGTCCCAAGGTGAGTAGTGCACCATCATATACTATTTGTCTGTTCTTTTCCGATAGCCCTCTGCACAACAGGACTGCCTTTTCACATTTACTTTCGTCGTTCAGTGAATAATGAATTACAAAAATCGAAGTGAAAACAAACAAACAAAAAAAAAGAAAAGAAAAAAAAAACCTATTTATTTAGCATGAAAGCTACAAAGTGCCAGGCCGCATATTGCAAGCTAATTAGAGTCACTGGTTTCTAAGGGATACTCTCGGCACTCATGATTTGCAATAAGGTGTAATGACCAAGCACTTTCCAAGTCAGAAAAGATTTATCTTAGGCCCTTGTCAAAGCCTTAAAACATGTACTTCCCTCTGACCGTGCCCTGGCAATAATCAGCATTGGCTATATCAATGATGCGAACAACCTGTATCACTGCTGTCTGAACATTTACGCTTGAAACCTTTTGCCTGCCAGTCTGCCACTCGCAGTATGGGGAGTGATATTGCTGTTTGGTCAGCAGGACAACCAGATTCTTGTTCACACATTGATGTCATGGGCATAAGAAAGAAGAACACAGTGGTTCCTTCATTACAGAATCCAATACCCGCAGCACAACAGGACTCATGTGAATTAATTCAGCTCCAAATAATGAGGGTACAAAACCAGCAATGCCCTTTTTCTGAGGTCAAACTACAGCATCAACATCAATATAAGGTTAAAGAGGTTTAGAATCAATTAATTTTTAAAACTAGATCATTTGTTAATGTCACAGCAGAAATGCCAACACCCCACTCAACCCTCCTTTGCAAGCACACAAGGTGTATAATAGTTCTATCAAATATGATCCACTTCAGCATCGCCTTGCATTATTTAACTCCTTCCAAATAAAATTTAATATCTGAAACAATGTCAAAAAAAACCTAAAATAATTTTATTTATTGATTAATTTATGCATTAATTCATTCATTCATGTATTGATTTCCCATATGAGCCATATAATGATGTACATTTCTCATCTGTAATTCACATTAGAATCACGGCTGATCGAGGACACTTTTGTTGCCTTAAAATGAACTTTGAGGTGACATCTGTGGTGTGGAAAGTGCTATGAGGAGCTCCGCAAGGAAACAATCAGCTAGAACTCCAACTTTGCCCAACATGACACCTCATTCAATTGCCATGTCAATGCCCTCTTTGTGAAATTTGTGTACTTGTTCATATGTAGGGCAGGTTGCACTCTGAAACCCAAAGTTCTGAATGCAAGTAACCCACATACTAAATATAGGCAAACATTAATCATATTTTTAATTTCAACACAACTAACAAGATTACATCAAATTATAAATGCCTGTTCGAATACGTGTAGCACTGTGGTGTCGTCAAAAAAAAAAAGATAGGTAGATGTAGGTAGTTTAATCATTTTGAATGTAAATTAGAAGAATTGGGTGTAAGATGCATCTAGAAGAACACTGGAGAAAACCAGTCACTCAGCTAGGAGTAAAATATAGTGCTTCTAGTATTTCATCTGTCAAAATAGTCCAAATAGAAATTATCAAAGGTTTGGGACACACTAATGTTTCATTTCCTTATACCTACTACTAATGTATTTACTGCCAGAGGTATATTGTAGTAAATAACTAAACGCTCATACATTTCAAATTCAAGGACCCAGTCAAACAGAAGAAATCAAATTAAAGCCAAAAATCCAATTTACCAAGCAATTACTATAGACCCAATGTAATTAATGCGTGAGCAGAATTCAAATTATGTTATTTTTAGAGCTGATTCTAAAGGTAACCTGGTAAATATTACCAGGTTTATTGGATCAAACAATGTTTTCTGGTATTGATATTGCAAGTGAGGGAGAAGGAAAGAGACAAGGAGAGGAATATGCCCTAATTCTGTTGTTTTTAGGCCTGAAATGGCTCTTCATATTGGTACAACCTTTGGATGTAGTTGCTGAGGCTAGTCAAATTTTGAAATAGTAAAAAATAGACCCAAATAAATAGAGATAGGTTTGGTACTTCACTGATATACAGGGTAATGAGTGGCCTAAGGTCTACCAGAAATAAGCCTCCTTATTTTGGATGACAGCCACTGATTTCCAGCAAGACAGAATGCCAAATTCACTTTTTTATTGTGACTAAGAGGTGTTGTTTGGACATCTGTGGCTCCTTTTAATTAAATTATGGAAATTTAAAACATAAAATTAATTCAAAGTCATGTTTGCTGCTTACAGTTACTTTAGCTACTCACAAAACATAATCATGTTTTATAGCATGCATACTTTTTCCTAGATAAAATTAATAATAATTAGTGCCACAGCAGTAAAACATGTACAGTAAAACAGTCATGGAAATTTCATAATAAAAACTTTGTTACTAGGAACAAAGTTAAATATAAGAAAGAAATTTAAGATATAAAATATTTCTTAGGCAGGTTATCACTGTAGCTGTCTAGTTAAAATGCCCATTTGTTAAGATTAACTCATATATATTTTTCATTCATGTTAAGTTTGTTTCATTGTCGTTTGGAGAGAAATATCTTATGCAATTTTATCAATTTCTGTTAATGAAACAACACACATTTTAGTGAACTGTAAGGAAAAGAAAAAGACAGGTAATGAAAAACAAAAGTAGAGATAGTGAGAGTGCTTCCTAGAGAGTGCCTTCACTCCAGTAATTTTCCTATTCGTTATCACAGCTTTCCAGAGAAACTACACAGGAGTAGTAGCAGTGACCATGAGGGGCGGGTGCCTATGAAAAGGCCAATTACTCTGATTTACCCACGTCCCTAAACACAAGGACCGCAAAATATAAGGCAAAAGCAAATATATAAACAGAACAAATTAGATAATGTGCAAATGTCCCACATACATTTCATTCATTTTTTAAAATGTATTACATCATTAAATACAAACAATCACACATGCACAAACACAATTATTATGTACACTGGGCATTCTCTAAATATTCATGATAGTCCATTTATTAATTGTCCATTTCAGTGAATATCCATCAATTTGCCAGAAGTTATACACTTTCATAACAAAAGCTCTAGTTCCCTCACTTCATAATGAAGGGAGAGGAAAAAGCATTACTTCATTATTTGCATATTGAACATAACACTTCCATGAAAACATTTATAAATACATTTCCATATTCAGAGCAGGGGGTAGATTTTAGACTCAATATGAATTAAAATGGTGCTCTTGGATCCTTTTGCACAAAAAACACTTCTGTGCAATTCCTCCCAATTTAAAATGTCTCTCTCTGTCTCTCTTGAGGAACACAACCTGGCTGACTCATTCTGAATAGTCTGACTTTAATGAACACAATTAGAGCAAAAAGCCTCCCTCCCATTCCTCTGCACATGAAACACCAATAAATATCATTAGACATTAGCTGCCGAGTCAATCTACCTGGTTGTTACTATATAAGAAAATTTGACCAATTAAAGCCTTTTTTCAGTTTCTGAAAGGTTCCGTGTCGTTAATGGCGCTACTGCACTTATAAATAAAATTTAATGAAATTCTAATGTGTCTATCTTGACACAAAGTTACATTGTATATTGTTATTTTAGTTCAGTTTATGTATTGTAAAATGTTACTGATTATTTTGGTATAAATAACATCCCTTTCCCCAGCACTTTGGGGGGTAATATCAGTTCAAAATAAGCTATCTATACTATATGAAACCTGATTGATTATTTTCGCCATCAGTGCAGTTTTACCATCTAAACACAATAATAATAAAAAACCCACAAAATGTTGTGATTGCTGAATCATTGTGTCCTTTCTCCAAACTTTACTTTAATCTCAAGTCTGTAAAATAACAACGGCTCTTGGGGCACGTAATTTTTTTTGAGAATCTGTATATTTTAACAAATGAAGGAAAATAAAAAGACCAGCTCCCAGTGAATATTTTACCCAACGGAGCAGTGTATTGCTTTCAAAAACACTTGTAAATGCGAGACGTTCCCCTTGTGGTACTGCCGTTACAAAGTGTTCTGAGGATGAAAGCACTCCCTTACCGCGCTGTCTGTTTCAGCGCTTTCTGATGAAGGAGCTCAAACCTGACCCTTACAATAACTGCACAGAACCAATGGTTGTTTACCAGCCCTAACATAAAACATTGTTAATAATTCAACAGCCCCCATGCTCCGAGATATTCACAAACTGGCTGTTCGGCTGTGCTGCTCTTATTAAGCCTTCAATTAAAAGTATTCCCAGTGGTGGGACCACACAGTACTATAGTAAAATCAGGAAGTGGCAGTAATGCAGACAAGCAATGGATGTAAAGAATACAGCATATCTGCAATTATCACCAAAATACCATTATTCAAGTGGCTAAAATATATCTTCTTAATGTTCATATTCTGCACTGGATGACACTACTGCTCTGCCACTAAAGCTTGCTTTTATATTGCACAAGCGCACATAATTGCTTCATGAGACAGTATATGACACCATAATCACACACATTTTTCCTTTAATACATGATGTTTTTTTTTCATTAAACATCCATTAATGTCCATATATAAAAAATGCGTCACTGAAATACTGCATACACCGGTAGTGTTTAATTTGCAGTGCAGCTGCACAAACACTGCTTGACTTCCTAAAATGAATTCTATTGGCACATATACTTGTAGCAATAAGGAAGGTACTCATGTACACTGCACCCATAGTTTAGTCTGTCAAGTCAACCCTTGTGGCTGTAGGTACCCCTTGATAATCCATCATGTTAAACACGGTATAACCCAGGTCTTTTAAATCTTTACATCTTTAATGCACAGCACAAAAGACTGAACCAAGAACGAAAAAAGGCACCTGGGACTCAAGTAAGTACTAAGATAATACAAGAGTCTACAGAGTGCCTTTAACATTTCCTGAACTACAGAATCTGTAGGGTGTGTTACCTGAAGAGGTCCCATCCCCAAAGACAAAAGCTGATAATAAATATTTTTTTCCAATGTGGTGTGTACTTCAGCTGTAGCTCCTTAATATGAAAGCACATCATTGGATTATGTGCTTTAATCTTTTAACAGCAGTGTGTGCTTATAAATGATGACTACTCACTGCTGCACATCATGCACAATGCAGTAGTCAACAGCTGCAGTCGCACAGCTTGAAGATGAATCTGTAAAATCAAACGGCACCACAGAGCAGCATTGAAGGTGTTCGTCATGATTTACTATCATGAGAGACAAGAGATTTGTTTTATTGAAATCCAATCAGTCCTGCAGCCACGGCAACACAATATCACAGGCTGAGGACTGATCGCTTGGAACTGACCAAGTGCCCAAGGCTTTTTAAGTAAATGAAAAGCCTCTGAAAACCTAATTGCTTTTTTTTCTGCATTTTGGCCTTTTTGAAAGAAAAGCTGAAAATGTGTAATGGGACTTCTAAGATAGTGTAGCTGCAAAAATCACTTTCATTTTGAATATAGAGTATCATTTATCTCCATTAAGTCTGCACTGACATATTAGTCAGTTGATACACTAAATAAAATAGTGACCTTATTTCTTTACTAAGCTTCAGCCAAAATGATTAGATTATATATGATTTAGTACATTAAAAAAAAAAAGTTACTTATTTACTACTCATTAATCTGTACACATACGGTGCTATTTCAGTATAAAAATATTCTTTAACATGCTATATATATATAGTAACACATCTGCAGACATTGATGAGTAATAAATAATCAACTATACTGTTGTTAATAAATAACATTATCACAGCATTTCCATTAATTACCGTGTGTAGCTTGAACAAATGCTGTACATTTTCTTTCAGTAGTAAAGAAAGGTCCTGAGGGCTGAGTACATCAGTTTCTAGTATGACCTTTCCCTATCCCCAATATCAATCTTTTAAGAGCATTGTATTAATAGAACAGCACTTCATGCTGCTGAGGAGGTTATTCGATGACATCGACATGTTATGCTTGACCACTCCTAATTCTGAATCATAAATATGATAGACTCTGCTGTCCTGTCCAACAAAGATCAGGAAAATATTGCAAATCGAAAGGAAAAGCGTGTTAAAAAAAGGGGTCCGTGCTTTATCATCCATCTATCTCGACTTCACTTGATCCCACAGACATCCAGGCTCAACATCGCCGCCGTGATGCTGACTGGCAGCGGCTTTGCTGATCGCTTAAATGTCTTTATGTAGTGGGGGTTTTGGAGGAGAGTAACCCTGCAATATGACATGTTTTGTCCATTTTTCTTTATTTGAATTCACACTGTAAAACGCAATGCTATACCAATGAGCAGTGTGGAAAACATCAAATGAGAGGGTCAGCCAAAACCAAGATGGCAGGGCGTGTGTTACACCTCTCAATGAACACACGATTCCTTCAAGTAGTCTGCTCCTAAATTACACACATATAACATAATACAAATCCCATCTGACAAGAACATCATTACTACACTTTCATGGTGTGTAAATGCATTATATTTTTTCTCAAATGTATGTACAGCAATGGAAAAAAGGTAAAATAAAATAAAAAGTCTCTAGTGTAATAGAGGTGGGTTGAACACTGATATTCAGAAGATGCCTACAGTAGTTGGAGCGTGCCAAAATAAATAATCTTTATAGATAAAGACCAATAGAAAACTAGGAATTACCTCAAATAGATGGATGAGAAACTTAGCCCTTATCAAGCATGGCATTTGACATTTAATGTATATCAGCACAGTCCATTTTAATTTAAAGGTAAGGCATACATACATATCCATGGGTCCATGTTAGGCTTACTGTATGTAGAGCAGCCCCAGTGGCTTTTCAAAATAAGACACTATGCTGGTGTCTACGCACCCGTCGCCAAGCCATAACATAACAGGCTTCCTCCAGCATGTTGCCTGGCTCTACCACTGAATGAGAAAACACAGTTTATGACTGCTCAGCATAGAAAAGAATCATCTTAATATGTCACACAGGTCTTTGATGTTCCTGCTTGAGCACTGCCTCACAGTGTGTGGGGTTCCCAGTCTCCCCACCCATAATGATGTTTTGAAAAATCACAGAGCTGTTTACTTCTAAAAACCAGCAGAGTGCAGCAAAAAAAAGCCAGACACCATTCCAGAGGTGCTGAAAAACTGACACTAAGCATTTGTCTTTATTTGCAGCTCTTCAGTCTGTTTTCTTTGGAGCACTCTGTGTAGAGAGGATCTCTGCAGCAAAGCCAAACAATTCTTCACAGCTCCATTAGAAAAGGTTCCCTCCCCAGTAATATCACATCTTCGACATCGTCATTGGGACCTGCCTGATGTTTAACAGGATATCCCCGCCCGGCATTCACCCTGTCACTCTGCAGCCCCGCTGGGATCACACTCTCAGGAATTCTGTCAGGAACCGGGGAGTCTGTGGCCATGGGAACTCCAAGGGGTGCCACTGAACATATGGGTCTGAACACAGCAACACCGACTGTTCAAAGCTCACACCAGAGCCCAATTTTTGGGAGATAAGAGAGTTACAATTGGCAGTGCCATGCACACTTCACCTCTCTTTATGGCTGTTCACAACAGAAGTGGGCGCAATCAACAATGCATTTAAAAACATGGCCCTGACATTTTCTGGGAGATTTATGAACACTGACTGGAGTGGAGGGCCTGATGCCTGAACACACCTGGCAGATGGTTGGTTTTATGTTCTATGCTAATGCTCAAGGAGAGGAAGAGGCCAAAAGAACATTTTCATGAAATGGATTATAAGTATGGCAAAAAGAGGCAAGGCGGGACATGAGTATCAAACCAATCACAGCAAGGAAGGTGGCTATCTGCCATCCAATCAAGAAACACATTCCCTTTAAGAAGAATGTTATGTAAAAATGATTGACAGGACATCAAATAGAGCTGCAACCTAGCCTCTAACTACAAAAGTAGCCTATATCATATTTCAATTAATCTGTCTACAAGGAACAAAAGCTAAATTATTGTTTCTTCTAAAATGACAGTAATGCGCATAAATATCACTGCAATTACTATTATGCCTTGTTCTTGGAATGACATAGCATGGAAAACAATAAAATAAATTTGCTAACCTCTTCAAGTCTAATATAAACAAACTATAAATTTTATAAATAAATATAAGACCGTTCACAACTGCACAAGATCTAATGTTTCAATTGATCATGCAGTTACATTGGCATTTATTGATTGAATCCTATCTTATTCAGAGTGATTTACAGATTAAATTTTACTTGCAGTCCATTTCTACTGCTGGGTATTTTACTGAAGCAATTCAGGTTTAGCACCTTGCTCAAGGGTACAACAGCGGTGCCCCAACTGGGAATCAAACCAACAACCTATGACTTACAGGTCAGTCCGCACGCTGCACTAACTTAATAAGAACTTAATATGTAATTCCAATAAGTACGCTTGGAACTTAAAAAAAAGTGTATCCAGCTAAAAAAAAGTTTTATTAAGAAGTTGTCTTACTTCAAATTACGAAAGGCTCTGTCATTCTCCATACTCGTACAATAAACATACTAAACATCACTTTAAGGCTCACATGTGTAGCATGTGTAGTACAAAGAATAGCACACATTTTCAAGTTGAAACACAACTTAATCATCATAGTGTATCTCACATTATAATTTTAAAGTAGTTGTATAGCCAGGGTAACTATGTTTGCTGAAGACAAGGCCTCAAATGCTATCTGCTTATAACACAGGGGTCACACTCCTGCTCTGCGCTGAAGTGTCTCTTATTTTAAGTTACTGTTTTGCCTAAATCTGCTATGAATAACAAAAAATCACAAAAATCTAAAGTTTCTGCAGCCCTCAAAGACTTGAGTTTCACACTCATGGTTTATAAACAGTGGTGCCACCTATTTTCCATTGCACAAAACAGTTCAGAAACCGTCCGTACCCAGAACAATCTGGAACCTCAATAGTTCCCAGAATGCATTCCGTTTTCCAATTCCACTGAAATTCAAGTACTTTGACAATGATAATTTGGGCGGAAGTGATGAAAAAAGAAAATACATGTTATAGTCAAAACATTCCTGAATAAACGGGATACTGAGAAATTCTCTCTCGACTGTGAATCACTTCGTAAAATTTTCTAAGTTAAACAGAAGGTGTAGTGAGAACAAGAATGCATGGCAACATTCCATATAAGGAGTGTGGAGGCCTTGGGAGTGTGAAATCTGGCTTTGATGACCAGATTTAAAAAAATAATTTCACAGCAACATTGATTTGCAAGCACAAATATCACAGATTTTACATAAATTACAATTACATAAAGCTATGGGTTTACATTTTATGTCCTGCAGTTGTACAGCTGTGGTTATTACTGACATACAGATGGGTGACAAATAAAAAAATAAAAGGAAAAACCAACATGAAGTGTCTTAGTAAGGTGTTGGGCCGCCACAACAGCTTCAATGCGCCTTGGCATAGATTCTATAAGTTTCTAGAACTTTACAGGAGGGATGGAACACCATTCTTCCAAAAGATATTCCGTCATTTGGTGTTTTGACGATGGTGGTGAAGAGTGCTGTCTAACATGTCGGTCCAAAATCTCCCATAGGTGTTCAACTGGGTTGAGATCTGATGACTGAAAAGGCCATAGCATATGATTCAGATCATTTTCATATTCATCACACCATTCAGTGACCCCTCGTGCCCTGTGGATGGGGGCATTGTCATCCTGTAAGAGACCACTCCCATCAGGATAGAAATGTTTCATCATAGGATAATGGCGATCACTCAGAATAACTTTGTATTGATTTGCAGGGACACGTCCCTCTGAGGGGACAAGTGGACCCAGACCATACCAGGAAATTGCCCCCTACAGCATAACAGAGCCACCGGACCACCTCACTGATGGAGTCAAGCATTCAGGCCTGTACCATTCTCTTGGTGTAGGCCACACATGCACTAACCCACTTGTCGAGAACATGGTGAAGGATGACTCATCTGAGCACATCACTTTTTTTCACATCTCTGTAGACCAGTGCCTATGGTTTTTGCACCACCACTGAACTCTCTCTCACATTTGGCTTTGTAATGATGATTTTATGCACTGCAACCCCATTATAATATCCCTCTCTATGCAGTTGTCCATGAACAGTTCTTGATGACACAGTTTGATCACATCCTGCACTGACATTCTCAGTCACCTGAGGAACAGATGCTCTTCTGTTTTTCCTTACATATCACACTAATGCACGAGCATCACGGTTATCGAATGTGCGCTTTCAACCACAATTTCTGACCCTATTTACTGATGTCACTCCCATAGATGTAAATGCAGATGTCACTTTAGTCACTGTTTCTATTGAAACACTAGCCATTTGAGCAGTCTTTGTGACTTTATGAGCTCCTCCCATCAGTGCCCCCAATAATTAATCCTCGTTTAAAGTCCCTTACAGTAGATCTTCTCCACTTTCCATCTTGAGTCAAAATCGAGGTCAACTGGGCCTGCTCAGCATTTTTATACATTCCACAGAGCATGATAGGATGTTAATTGCTTAATTGTATCATGCAGTACACCTGTATGGAAGCATCTTCATTCATTATGTTTCTCCATTCATTTATTCAGGTTTTTCCTTTAATTTCTCACTTGTCTGTATCTAACGCACCACTTAAATATGTGCCAAATGCATTAACGTTAGGTGACTGCAAATACATCTCTGTACACAGTGTCCATTCTTGTACTAGCCTACCTGCCAAAACAGTGATTGCAAGCAGCAGTAGTAGTGTTTTTTTCTCCAGACTGTCATTTACAATTGCAATTTTATTTCTGAGAACTATTCACGGCACGCGTCTGCTGGCAATGGAAACGGATCCAGAACCCATGCCCACAGTTTCACGACACAGTATGGCATGGTAGTGGAAAAGGGGCTTGTAGGAGTACTTGTTTACTGGGCCCCAGTGTGGTGCACTTATCCTTTATTACAAGGGCTATGAGACTGAATCCCAGATGAGGGACTGTTTTCTGAACCGTTAGTATGGTGCTCAGGCTGCATTGGTTCAATAAATATATGGATGAATAAATGCATGATATGTACAACTATAAGCCTTGTAAACCGAGTTTGCCAAGCAAATACACAAAGTCATGGGCAACACTGCAAATTTTGTTTCTGAATTCAAGTAAAATGTCAAGATCTCTTATAATTTGGATAATGGACAAAAACCACTTAAGCAGTATCTACTAACTCTCCTGGCAGTCAATGAGACTACAAAGACTGATTCAAAGTTATGTGATATGATACCAGAACACTGGGGTGAGCGTCACAGCCACCATATTGATTCATTTGGAAATTTAGGAAGCTTATTTGTGCACCTATAGATGTGCACCTTGGAGTAAACCAGTTTTATAAGAAAAAGACCTTGTCATTCCCCCTGAAAGGTGAAATGCCACTGGCTTTAACACTGTGAAGGAATAATCCCGTTTCAGCCACCTCTCAATTTTCATCAATACATTTTTTTTCTGCAAGGGCATATACAGTATTGTCCCTTTCAAATATTCTTTAACACATTTCTCGGAGGGTGAAAAAATGTATACATAAAATAAAAAATCTCCCAGATGACACATTTTCCCGATACTTTTACCAGCAGAAACCATCCAATGAAATTTTTATGACATGTCTCTAAATGTAACTACCCCAGAATCTTTTTAATGTCACTTCTACACTACATCATCTTTGACAGGCGGATGGGTTGCAGCACGCTTCCTGGACTCTTTTTCTGCTTCCCCATTGATGCTGAATAGCCACAACAACAGAGGAAGAGAAACACACTTTCTGCACGTAAAAAAAAAAAAGGATGATTCTGAAGATTAAAATCTAAGGCCAATTAACTAATGTATTAATAACTGAGAAAATAATTGTCTCTATGTAAAATACAAACAGGTAGGGCTGAAACAAACAAAGAGTTCCACCTATACTCTCCTTTTCTTTTTTCTTTTTTTTATTATTTGCACAGTACATATTGTATTATAGTTGGTAGTTAACGCATAGCAGACTCAACTTTAAAACCAACAAAAGGCAAAAACGCCCACATCCAGTACCAACTGTAACAGACGTATCCTCTGCTTTTCAATGAATTAAATAGGCACGCTGGTTTTTTTTGACACGCCAAAATGTCCTGAATCGTGTTAATGTTTCAATAAGCTTACAGATGCACATCACAGTTCAGCAATTCCCGGCAAAGGTAGAGCTGCGACTACTGCAATCATTCAATTACTAATTGTTTCTATATCAATAAGCAAACGTTTTTATCTGTTAGATTTAAATTTTCAATAGGCCTCATCATATCGGATTAATTAAGATTATTTAGTTTGTATATACATTCGCATATTTCAAAGTGAGCAATACGACAGTAGAAGGGAAATTAACGATAGGCCTGTAGTTAAATACTACAGAAATTGCAAAGAGCAACTTTATACATACAAGCATTATATAATTAATTACAATAAAGCAATTACTTAAACGCACACGCCAATCAAACACCGATTTCCATAGGCTAATACAGATATGGCAGAAATTCGTCTCGTGGAAGCATCGGTTTGGGTTTAATTCCGTTCATGCAACCGCTTGAGTTTATAAATGCTCCTGCTGTCACCGACCATGCTGAAAACTGAGTCACAATGCAATCTGAGACGGAAGGGCAGATACTCAGATTATTTCAATCCCCTTTCCTGCAAGCAAATGTAGTGTAGACTACGGGCAGTTCAAATGTGTAGGGTTTGATGTAAATTGCCTGCAATTGATGGCGCTGTAGTCGTTCCACAAAACAGGATAATCTTCAAGCAAATATAGAAATCAGTAAAAGTACTGCATGATCAGGAAACGGATGACGTTGAAGACTCTACATAAGAAACATTTTAAAACCACGATAATCTGGCTATTGGAAGGATCTAACAGATATGGCCGTGTATTAGTGCTCGGCTATTTCATTACCAAATCCACTCGGATTATTCGATTGGGACAGTGAGACAGGATTACCAAACATCTGCTATGATCTCGGTCGGTACAGCTGAATATGGGCACCGATCTAGCAAGATAACTCCCAATACAAACGCAACATTCCCATAGTAGCCTACTGTGTTCGAAACATATTCCAGTAGGCTACGGTTGCAATTTCCTGCACGCACACACTTAGTCTGGTAAATTCGTAGAATAAATTATAGCCTAACCTAGTCGTTTTAGACTCACGAGGCTTGTATATTACAATTGCCAAACAAATATGACTGGTTTTGTTGTCATTCGTGACAGTCCTTTAGAATAACAAGTGCTAACAGCATCATATTATGTTTATCTTGGATGAAAAACAAGTTGAATAACTTTATTTTCAAATGATTGCAATTAATAAACTCTAACAAGTAGCCTATTTGTCCGTGCCAAATGGTATCCCTATATTATCTGCGTGTAGCGACTTTTTATTAAATTAATTAGAAAAATAAGAAAGATGGATATCAGAAATCAGATCAATAAAAAAATAAAGGCATAGTAGCCTACAGCCTACTACAGCTGTGGACTGCTATTACAACTAATAATAATAATAATAGTAATTATTATTATTATTATTATTATTAGTAGTAGTAGTAGTAGTAGTAGTAGTAGTAGTACAAGCATTACATTTGTTGTTGTTATTATAACTGAAAAACAACAATCACACAATTTACTATTCTTACCTTAATGGCAGGATCTTCTCCAGCGTAGTTTACTAATTTCTGTGTAAAACGTTGCGAGACGGAGACTGAAGGGTATCGTAGGGTGTTTTAATGCATGCGTTTAGGCTATTGTGAGTACAAGGTTCGTAACTGTGTAGGTGCCGGCAGTTGAACGAGCGGTATAAGAATATCTCCCACTTTCTGTAGGCTATTGTAACTAGAGATCAGTTATGACTGCAGTTAACAGTCAGCAACGAAAACATCCAAAATCGCTCTGCTGGTTACTCACAATAACGGCAAGTCTCATTCGCTGTAAACAACGAAGATAAAGGCACGCACAGTTTTGTCAGGTTTCTTCACATGGTGTTTTTAGTAGTAGGTAAAGACGTAGCTACTTACAATGATGCATTAGTTCCCTCTACAATTCAGAGCAAAGCAGTCGTACTAGCAATCTCTCGGCGAGTCGCTGATTTCACTGTACCGACCATCCAAGCGTAACAGGCCCTTCTGGTTTGTCTGTGCAGTCGGGATATAGTGGAACTATTTTCTCAGCTGGGACTTGATACTGAACTACTAACCGCTAAACGGCGGTGTCCTCGCTGACATTAACCAGGAAGTGCTATGCCTCTCCCACATCCTAATACAGGTTTACAATTAGCGCGTGCCGTAAATCATCCGTGCCTTCCGATTTGGCACTGGTGGGCGCCTAACACAATTCGCGGTTACTTTCAGATAAATGCTTCGAAAACTCTAATGCGTTTGCTCATTAACGCATAATTACAATCAAATAAAAAAAAAAAAACTTTACCAGAAACGGTTTTGTTGTCGGAGCTTTCTCATAGGACGGGGAAAAGGGATGTTGTAAATTTGCTTATTGTTCACGAGTCATTCATAGGCTATAGGCTACTATATATTAGGCAAAGAGCTATGCATTTCCAGAACTTGGTTCCTGCAATACACCCTGTGAAACAATAGTACATACACAGCCAGTGACGTTTGTGAACAGAGATGAAATCATTACCCGATCAAATATTTATTTACTCTTAACGACCACACGACTTTGCGTCTAGCAATTGACTTTAATGCAACACTGTGAGAAATTCTTAATTAAACAAAATCGGTTGATGCTATCAATATTGTACATTTGCATTAAGGATTTGATTTAGCTGTTGAAATGAAATGTAGGGTAGTGATGATGCGTCCAGGGACCTACGAGTGAAGCTGCATGTGTTCAATTCGATAAGTGCCTTTTAGTAATATGCTCATACTGTACACACAGTATAGGATAGTAGCCTACATGTGACACCAGCTGGAACGTCTCATCTCGTGTCTGACAAGGTCTAAGAAATCATATTCAAGACCTCCCTGATTTTAAAATGCAGTCAAGTGTTTGTACTTTCAGCACTTGGCAAAGTGCGCATTGTTGTGACGGCATATGTTGCAGATCGTTCAGTGTGTGCAAATGGGAGCCTTTGGAAGAAAAGCCATAGCATTTCATGTTGGAATTTTTTCCCCCTTCCCAGCATCATTCATGCAACAAAATGGCCACATATCTTTTCATTAATTTCATCATATCCAGGTTATCAATTAAGTATTAGTCAATAATATGCAGCCTCCTTTTTAAGATGATTGCTATAAGGTTAAATACCATGCGCAGTGGTGCAACAGTTTTGTCAAACCTGGGAGGTGAACATGATTTTGGTATCAAATCCTAGTGAAAAATGAAAACAGTTGTGTCTTGTGTAAAAGTATTCCCAAAGAAACAAAGGTCAAGTTCTTTCAGGAATGTAAATCCACTAGATGGCATCAAGCTTACAAGTAAAATGCCAAGTCATGCAAGATCACTTCTTTAGAATCATTGCTTAAAACATCTTAGATAAGCAATGAACAATTAGTAGTGCCCACCCCCTGCCCCAACATAATGAGAGTACACTTCTTGAGATTTTCAAAACTATTAAATAAATTGAATTAAACAAATGACTATTCCAACTAATTAATTCAACATTTGATACCTTATTTTTTCCTTTATCCACACATAAGCCTTAATTATTGTAGCCTAAGTAGAATCTAAGAAAATCTACCTCCTTTTAAAATAGTCAATGTGAAGAAAGGTGATAATTACACTGAAAGAGAATGTAATTCCCTGCAGAGTCTAACATGGAGGAAGAACGCGAGGACCCAGAGTCAATAAGCTGTAGCTTCAAACAAGTCTTCTAGCACACAGTCGTAATTATACTTTTGGATGATATGTTAAATGGAGATAAATAACCCCCCCCCCCCCAAAAAAAAATAAAATAAATATATATATATATATAAACACACACACACACACACACACACACACACACACACATATATGTATTTAATGAGATGTTTAATATTTTAAAGATGAAGCAGCTTCAGAAGACCAGTGTCTTCACACAAATGACTGTATCTTAATGTGTTGTGGAATTTGAAAAATGAATAATTGAAGAACAATTTACATGTCAATTACATGTTTTTTTTTAACTTTGTTTTTTTTTTGTGTTCTGGGAGTGAACACAGTGAATCCATAAGTAAAATGCAATCTAAGAGCAAATTCCTGAAAAGTGAATTCATGCATCATTCAACATCAGATAATGTAAACCTGTCCCATTTATAAACTAACTCAACTCTGCACTCTGCAACACATTGGGGATTCAGATATAAATATTGATTTAAAAGTATCTAATGTTAATTCTAAGATATTCAGTTAATATTGTATTTTGTCAGTTTCTCTTCAAAGGTGGTCACATTTTAAAATATGTATACCAAAAACAATAAACATTTCTGGCCTTCAAATAAATCTAATGTGTTCTCTGAAGCCAATCAGATGATGCGGTATTCCTCCATTATACTGGGGGATGCTTCTGGCAGCTTTTACTCTGCACTTGCTAATGACTGCCTTGCCAAGACATTTAACCTCCAGACTATCTGTCTTCTCACTAAGGATAGCTGATCCTCTGAACCGTGAAATGGAGCCAAGTTGTACCCCACAAAAGGTGGAATTCTGTCAGAGAAAGCAGGATAAATCAATTACAGCAATTTAACATGCCAAGCAATTGTCACTATAACTCAAACACAAATAAAAGGACTGCAGTAATATTTCTGCATTTACTTCCAACCTCCTTCCCTACTCATTAGCTTGGTAGTCGGTTCATAATTGTCTGTCCATCGTGGGTGCTAGACAAACGGTGTACATTTGTAACAAAACTGAACCACTGAGCAGAATGCTTATGGTACAAATGTGCAGATTCTTCCCTTCCTTGCACAGGTGCAGTAAAGAATGTCTGAACCTGAATGTGTTACACAGAGGCAACAGCAGTCAATACCACCTGTCAAACGCCACTCTGAACTCAGAAAATCAGAAACAGTTATAATGATGTTCATGCTTGTAAATGCATTTATTTCCACCATGGTCCTTGATCCTTGTGTGAAGGGGACATGTCCTGTGAGATGCATTCAACTCCTTTGCCAGGACAGCCTTGGGTGGTATCTGGTAGATAGTGTCGACTGTTTGTAAATATGGCATCTCTTGTTCAGTCACTGTCAGTCTGATGTCTTAAGCTCACTATTCTGTAAGAATGAAGTCAAACTGCATGTGATGTACAAATGTAGACAGGACAAATCCTTAAGTAAAGCGTAAAGCTATTGTATGAACCAGAAGTACGGTACAGCAGTTTATTTGGAAAAGGATTATTAACATCAGCTAACAAGGTTTCATCAGTCACATTAAAGCCTCTTCCAAATTCAGCCTGTTGTGTTTATCACTTATATTACCTTATCATCCATGGCAGCAGGATTGTTTCTAGAAACTGATGGAATTTCCTTTAGAGTTATAATCAAGTTAAAAACTCTATTCATATACTGCTGTTTAACTGACTGCTTGTTGACAAAGCAATCGGGAAGGTTCTCTGTTGGTGGGTCTAGTCGTAATCTTTGATACACACCCCCACTCAAAGCACAGGCAGCATATTATCATTCTGTAAGTGTACTTAAACTGGGGAAATACCCATGAAAATTAAACTGAAATTTTGTGTGGGAAAATATGAAAATGTGTACATAAATCTAATACGAATAAACCCAGCTGTTACTCCTGTCAAGTATCAGCCTACCTCTAAGCATGCCTTTGAGTTGTACGTTTTACAGGGATTATGCCGTGCATTTACTCATCTGCTGGGAATTTAATTTTCTCATGTCATGTGCTCCTGTGTGAGGGAATTATGTCTTGATAAACCTAATGACATTCTGTTTTGCGATGTCAATTATAAAATCGCATGTGTCCAAGCTAATTAAACAAGGACATGCATGGGTAGGAAAAAAAACCCACAGGGAAAATGACTGATTTGGATTCTTCACTAGGACCAGTGAAACCTGATTCAGGCGTGAAGGGTATACCTCGCTGTAACAATGCCCACTAGTAATACCCTGTTGGGTAAAACAGAATTTATTGAAATGTTTCTTGTTACGGATTACACTAAAATTACAAACCAGTGTACATTAAGTTTGCTCATTTCTTTTTCTTGGGTTCATGGTAGAAATAGCTTTAAACTGCACATAAACAGAATAAGTAAATAGCATTAATTTTCTTCAATGGGATATTCTGTTTAAAAATTCATTGAATTTACTACCCCCCACATTAGAATGGTAAGCTGCTGGTATAATTGTGAAACATTAAAGCCACATGCCTCCTCTGTCCTTCACTTTTATTTCCTAGCAGCTGTTTTGTGTTGTTAAGCATCTGTCAAAGGATGTAACCCCTGAATACTGATAGACTTCCTGGCTTTAATGTCTCATTTGTACTCAGGCCTTACGAATCGCACTCCAGCACCATGTTTTGGCCTGACCTCTTCCCCTTCCTTAACTCCTGAAAGAATTGTACACGAAAATGATTGCCTTTCAATTATCCTGTCTGTTGTTGAAAAAACGAATGCTGTAGCCTGTCACGTTATACAATTTAAAAAAATATATATTTATATGACAAATCCTTTCATGCCAGTCTCTTTCTTACAAGACACCAGTTATTTTATTTTATTTTTTTTGCCACCATACTTTTCTTTGTATTAATGTATTAATTCAGGAAAATATTATTGGCAAAATGTGTGTCATGGTGCAGCTCCTGAGAGCACTGCAGTCCTCGGTAAACTGGTTTTAGATTTGAGGCACTTTTATGAGGTGTATGCCACACCAGGTTCGCTCTGTTCAACAACTGGAATCGGATGGAAGAGAGAGGGTGGTGCACCTGCCTAATGAGGACGGGCTCAGTGGGAAGGCTGTGTTCAAGTGCTCCAGTGAATTATTCCCGTCTTGGCTTGGCTGTCACCTTGTTTGGGTGAAAGTATGAGAAGCTGTGTAGCGGATTTAATGAGAGCAGCACTTTGCTCTCAAACTGAGATTTTTTTTATTGCTCTTCAACCAAATTGTTATGTACTCTACTGGGTCCTTGTGTTGACATCTTTAGTATGTCTACTTTCATTTTTTTCTCGATAACTACTGAACACAGAACATGGATCCTCATGCTATAAACATATATATTTAACAACATCTCATAATTAGCTCCAATTGTGAGAATAAAAGATGAAAAGAGGGCAAAGAAGAAGAAGAAGAAGAAAAAGAAGAAGAAGTCAACAGAGATTCTCTTCTGAATCTCTTCCTGTGTGCAACATATAAAGGCTGCTGTTGGAGGCAATAAACTGAAAAGGCAGTTAAATCTCTATTTATCCCTGGATGGAAGAAATCACCTCATTTTATGGGCAGTGTCTCAATGTAGGAAATTAGTTCTTGAAAAAGTCATTAGCAAGTTGCTTGCTTTATAGGGTGACAGGGCCTTCTGTGACCAATATTACAGACTTCCCTCAAGACAAGTAGAAGATTTTCCTTGGCAGATGTCCAAATAGAAATACTGTAGAAGCATAGATGAAAACCTTGCACTCCTTGATACTGTTGGCCATCTTTAAATCAAAGACCATTCATCTGCCATATGCTTGTGTTTTAGGGCTGCTAGGATCCAGCTTGCTTCGTATGCATCTGTTCGGTCTCACTTGTAATCACAAATTGTACAAAAATGCTGTACATGGCATATACACATTACATTACACCAAACATATATGGAGAGGCGTGCAGAAGCAAATGTTATTGGTGCAAATGTTAGTGGTGGGGTATGCCGCAGTTCCTGCCAAGCATGTGTGAACCAGAAGTCCGTACAAAATAATGGCATACAACCTCTGGCAAGACACATTGGAGGAAATTGCAATAAACCTCAAGGGTTTAAACCTAGAGATTCAATAACCAAACAATCTACCTTTATTAGAACTGAAACAGCTGCTCTTTCTTCCACAGAAAGCACATGAACATTCATTCTTTCTAATAGAATATAGAGGCCTAGTAATCTAAAATCAGCCCACTAAGACAATTGGAACTGGTTTATTTTGTTCACTGTACAAAAAAATCTCTTGCCTCAGATGCAGAGGAATATAAAAACTTACCAATGAAAACCATATACAAAAGAAACTATAAATAGAGACTAATAGGTAAAACCTGTGTGCGTGCGTGTGTGTGTGTGAGAGAGAGAGAGAGAGAGAGAGAGAGAGAATGTGTACATTCCTGTTTTGAGATGAGTCTCATCCAGGACTTGCATTGGTGGCAAAAAGAATAAACTGGCATATATAAAGTATACATCATGCAATCATAGCATATAGGATGCAAACCTTACATGTGTAAATATTTGCTATGATTTGTATTTGCACCTGTCAATGTGCAACACAATGGGGTTAGAATACAGGGTGGAGCCTGGCCTAGAGAGGGTGTGCAACATGCATTGACACCTACTTTAGAAATATTGAAATATTGGCTCACCTGTGTATAAATCTGATTGGTTTCAGATTTACATTATTGGGCTACGATTGGATTTATGCACAAATGCTGCAAATTAATTGGCTTATCATGGCCTCCCTTTTAACTCAGCAGCTATTCCTGTAGGGGTGTATCTAAAATGCATTGGCTGGGCATTTTGAAATATCAGTTGGGCCTTCTTTTCAAATGTAATGAGAACATTTCATGTCTCTATTTTGACTTCAGCATAGTTGTGAGCAGAAAATGAAACACACCAAAGAACCGACAGACTAATGGCTTGATTTTTAGAGGTTGTACGATGTCCATTCTCCACTTGGATGGGCAAAACAGAGGCCAGTGTGAGCAACGGCCAACCCTGCCCACCTACTGTATGTCTCCACCCCTGCTTTCCTGATATGTATGCCTGTTTTTGGGCAAATAAACGGTGCTGGATATGATTAGCAGTAATATGCAATTTATTTCATTTATGTGGAAAGTCATAGTCCAGCAGGCTGGACTATGCCAGAATTTTATTATATGTATTTATTATTATATTTTTATGCACTTTTGTAAAAAATGTTTTGTATGGTCAAAATCATATGTGCACAAATCTTAAGGCCTTCACCCCTTATAGCTGATTTACTGCAATTTTTGTAATGACCTAGCCTGGCTGCCATAAAGAATTTTGTGGTCCAACCACTATGCTTATGGGTATATGTCTTATCTCATTAGATGCAGCTCATTGCCCTTTACAATGCCTTATCCTGTCAAAAACTGACAGGGTTTATAGCCTTAATTCAAAAGTGGTGGAAGAAGAAGAAAAAATAAATCTGGACAATATCAAAGGGTGCCGATGCTTGGCTTATTTGGCCTCCAAACAATAAAACTACAAACAAAGAGTAGAAGAATACATAAGGATGACTGAGATGAAATCCTTTCTTCTGTCCTAGATTCACATCCCCAGTCGCTTTCCAGAGTAGAGCAGCAGAGTAGTCAGCATCTCACTCCCCTTTAGTTCTGATCTATGGAAACCACAGTGCACCTGCTGGAGCAGCTGAACACTCAGTGAGCAGTACTCGGGGTGAGAGAGAGAGCTGGCTGACCCCCTCTGCAGGCTAACCTCACCCCCGGCGCACATTTGCCTTGGAGTGACTAGATCTCCAAGGTAATCTAGAGGTTAAGTCTTTCTTTATTTAATTTGGTGCACTGGTCAGTGCACATGAACTCACATATGAAGTGACAACAGTGTATTAAGACTGACCCATTTCCCAGCCTGACTTACCCAAAGAGGACAAGATAACAATGCTAATACACATGGGACAAGCAGAGACAGTACTCGGTACAGAAACTGCTATCCTTAGGGCAACACCATAAAATTTAATATTTGATGGCAAGCGCTCCAAAAAAAGTTCTTAATTGAAGAAAACCTGGAGGAATAATACTGACAAGAAAATACATATTTTATCTGCAAAAAAGAACAACCTAAAGAAAAACACAAGGCACTATTTAAAAACCCTTAATTACTTCATTGAACTGAAATTTATCAAGACATAAAGTCGTTATAAAATATAGATGTTCTTTGTGGCAAATACATTTTAAAAATCTTATTTAACTGATATATTAGCAGACAAAATATAAATGTATCTGGTTAGGGTGAAAGATATATTTAGGCATGGCAATCTCTTGGCATGAATTATATCAATGCGGAAAGTATTTTAGTGACATTTCATCTTAAGAACAGAGATGATTATAACCTAGATTTTGTCCACCAAATGAATGCTATGATGGCTGTATTTTCCCCTTTAAATTCTTTGTTCTTTAAAGTCTTCGTTATTAAATCTCGATGAAAGCTTTGTTATCTGTCCTCTCCCACAATCATTTCCTCTCTCCGTTCTTAATAAACACATTTGAAAAGGAAATGGCTGACAGGGAAGCTCTGGTGGAGTTATCTGTGATCGTTTCTCTATAATACATAATGGACAGCTGAGGAATCAGACCAATTACTCCCAGCAAAGACATTAATGACAAACTTATGAAAACTAATTAAATCTGAGGGCTGCTTCACTGTAACAGCAAAACCCATGTTAGCCATTACTGACATGCATAGTAATCAAAGAACAGGTTCAATCGTCTGCCATGCAGTATAAACACAGACTTAGGTTTAATAAACCTCCCTGGTTTTAAATAGTTTCCATTGTAAAAGCATAACTATTTGTCGCTATATCTTCTTATTAGGGCTGTCAAATTAACACATTAATTCTGATTAATTAATTATAAAAAACAACGCATATATGTCTATGGTGCAGACCCACAGCGCACCTGTACAAAGTCTCATGAGTAAAACTTGGCTAACTATATAGCTAGCTAACTATGGCATGTCCTCACCTCTGTAACGTTATTTGTTGTCCTCCATGTGTCCATACATCTGTAACGGTGGTACGCGCTAACTAGGTTAACTAAAGTAGGCGAAACATGAACATGTTAGGTTTAGCTAAAGTAACGTTAGGCGACAAAGCTGTGCTTAAAAATCTTGTGCCGTTCAAAGTGGTGATTTTGGGAGATGCACCTGCGCATGCGTCCTACTAAATGAAGCACCACCTGCGCATGCTTCCCACAAAACATCCAGTTCCTGCACACCGTGGGAAAAAGACTGTTATGGCCACATTTTAGGCTAAGTGATAGGCTTATGTTCAATAATAAAATGACATTTATTTGGAAACATTAATGGAAATAAAACAATGTATTGATTTCTGACGCCCCCTTTTGATATTTCTATTCAATGCTTTACAAATGTGCCACAATAACGTAATGTTTTTGAGTTTAAATATCTTCATTTGGGGGGCTTTTCCAAGCAAATATTGATATATGCGATTAATTTGATTAATTAATCAGTATATCATGTAATTTATTTGATTACAATTTTTAATCGATTGACAGCCCTACTTCTTATCATAACATGTATCATCATTTGAAATGCAAATCCCAAATATGGGTATCCTGTGATATACACACCAATAAATGTATGCTGCTGTATACATAACAGTTCTTTTTCAGTACAGTGAATCTGTAACATGGATCTGTACCATCATTGTTACTCATGACATGCTACTATTAGCATAGCTGACCTGACCCAATAAGTGGCTGCACAGGACCCCACAACCACCAGGGGGTCCCCTAATTATTGTAGTGCAATGTATATCAAAACAATAACATTACATAATGTGATAAAAATAGATTTTTTTAAATTGACTTGCTCATCTAGTTCTAAAGATTGGCATGGGAGACCATGATAGTGTCAAAAGCTAATGCTATGGACAGAGATCAGGCACTCAGTGGTACTGACATTAGAGATCAGCTGCGACAGCAAGCATTTGTAGTGATTAGATGAAGTTACTGGCTCAATTATACTGCATCTCAAAAAAGAACTTGTATATCTGGGGTTGAAAAGAGAAAGAGGAAGAGACTCAAAGAAGAGAAGAAGTTACAGGACAAAGTTTCACGTGATTTGCTAAATAACAAGCAATGAGAAAAGTAGAATATGGTAACAAGTTAGCTAATGTTAGCTCACCGAGGAAGAAGCTAGTGCAGAACATGTCTGTTATAGATGGCTATTTTACTCAACTACATTAAAAATAAAAAATTTAAAAAACATCAGCAGGGAAGTTAAATGTTAAATGGTGGGGAACTTAATGTAGCGTCCTCTTATTTTCTGCCTTGGGATACGCGGACGACGCATCGGCTGGCTTACACCACCATGCAAGAACGAGTTGACCCTTTAAGACAATTTAATTACTATATATAAGATTGGTATCAATCCCTTCTTCAGAACAATTCAGACACATTGCCAGGTAAATTGATGTAATTGTTTCCCATTACATGAAACCGGAATACAGATTGGCCAAAATAAAAATAAACCTGCTGGTCACCGATCGGGTATTACGGACCAAAAACCAGCCGGTTCCAATCCATGGCTGATCGATCGGTGCACCCCTAAGTATAAGCATATGAGCCAAATGTAGGGGGGTTTGAGGGATGTTGGGTGTGTTGGGGGGCTAGGCTAGGCTGGAACTGACTAATAGCATGTGTCATGTCACAAAAAATAGAAGAGTTGATGTGTCAGTGTAATGAACAGTCTTTACCAATCTGACTAGTTAACTATTAAATAGTTACCATTAAATAATATCTATTAATGGTTAACAGCTATTAAAAAAGACAAAGCATGAGCAACGCAGCTTCATGCATAGGAGCCGTAGGAAAGGATACATGGATCCATTACAGGTGAGGAGGAAAGCAGGCAGGCAGGCCAGGTGGCCGTGGAACAGTGTGACACCCATGTCACCTGGACTGATGCCCTGATCCTCATTTTCCGGCTCACATCACCAAGACTAGGTACAGCACAGGCAGCGTCGGGATGGCACTACCAGGGCAGACGTGCTAACAAGGGTGCAGTAACCCTCACAGAAAACACAGGGGTACTTTTATTTGAGACCAGGCAAAGACACAGGAGCCACTTCAGTCCTGGTGCTGCAAAACAGGATCTTACCAGGTCTACAGAGACATGTGGGGAAAAGAAAGACATGCTTTTGTTTATAAAAAATAAAACTTGGCACTCAGCCATGTACCCCTGAGCAGCCTTTGCTGTTACCTGTGCAAAAAAAAATATGATGAATGTACACAACTCCTGCTCTGCCAGTTGGTGTGAAACATCACTTCTGATGATTAATGGAAATTAAGATAATACTAATACGATATAGTAGGTGTATGACAGCTGAAAAATAGTAATTTGTAAGTCATTTCCCCGTTGAGACAGCTATACACTATCTAACAGGCATACGACAGCAAAACAAGAGAGCATTATTGCAGCTGTTTACTGCAAAGCTTCATTAAAAAGTCATCGGGCATATGCGGAACCACCTTGTGCACCTTAGTAATTGGTCCTCAGGGAAATTCCTCATTGAGGTCATCAGAGCTGAAATCCCACTGCCACTAAAATGAATGGCACCAGCGAACATGAAACTCAGCTTTACTGCCTTCCGTAAAGATTGCCCCATGTTCGACTGGTCTTTATTAAGTCTTATCATCCACATCATACACAGCACAACAATTAAGTATTCAGAGGTTATCTAATTAATTTTACCCTGCCATTATAAATCACTCACAATGGTACCACAGTAGATACAAGTCCCAATGTAATGATGTATAAAGTAGTGTCTTGAGTGAATAATGTCCTTAT
The DNA here is from genome assembly GCF_013347855.1 of Anguilla anguilla. Lineage (NCBI taxonomy): Eukaryota > Metazoa > Chordata > Actinopteri > Anguilliformes > Anguillidae > Anguilla > Anguilla anguilla. Next base: position 28,666,259 of record NC_049213.1, on the reverse strand, counting down.
TTAGGCAGTAACTTGTAATGTAAGGATACTGAACTGAGCAAGGCCTTGAAATTTGGAAGCTTGTGTTGCATATGAAATGTGGTAATGCAACAGGATCTTAACTGCAGTGTCATCCTCAGGAAAGAATACTTGTTTTAGCTTCTTCTAGACTAAATATGAACAGCTATTGGTATGGTACTTGTCGAAGTTGCGCCTATAAGTCTGTACGCATGTGCTTACGTCCATGCGTGTGTGCATGCATGTATGTGTGCTTGTGTGTGTGTGTGTGTGAAAGAGAGTGAGAGAGAGAGAGAGTTTGTTTATTTGTATGTTTTGTGCTGCTTGAGACTTACTGGCCACTGTATGTGCTGCTTGTTGCTGAGGCCTTAATGGAGAATATTTTCAGTGTGTTATTAAATGCGATTACTAGAGACATCCGACAATATGTTAAATGTTTGTACAAGAGGTGTTTGATTTGAGGCAGTTCGTTTAATACCTGGATCCCTCTCAGTCAGCTTACCATCTTTATGTCAGCATCTTTGGCATTACAGATCTGCATGATTCATAAAGTCAAAATATATCTCATGAAGTAGTATACCAGCACAGTACTGAGCTAGAACAGTGATATATTTATAGGATTACAAATGCCTCAATTTGTAAATCTGCACAAAAGATTAATGCCATGTGCCAGAAGCCTTTAAAGTCTTTAAAACAGTGCTGGCCTCAAATTCTACTCTCCAGGTTGTGATATAAACAAGCACATATCAATCCTTTATGTTGGCTCATAATTACATGCAGTCTTAGTAATGCAGTTGTTACAGTGCAATTTACACATAGCACTTGAATTTGCTTGCAATTCAAAGCTAAGAACAAAATCTTGATTGAATCCAATCAGCTGAATGTCAACCAAATCAAAGAAATAATCACTTACCTCTGCTGCATTAATTAACAAGCACGTGTCATTGCAGAGTAACACATATTTTGGGCATATAGTGTGTTTAAATAAAACATTTGACTGGACTGGAAACCACAAGGCATTGAATAAGAAAGGGCAAATGAGTCTGTGCCTCCCCTGAGAGTGTTTTAATGTCTGCACTAAGACGTTATATATGGTCTACCAGAGCTTAATGTCTAGTGTGATGTTCTATGACTCGGTGTGTTGGAGCACGAATGTCAAGAAAGACAATGCCAACAAACCAAAAGAATTAATCAGGAAGGCAAGCTCTGGGGTATAACAGTGGATTTGCTTGCTTTTACTGCTGAAAGGCAGTTGGCGAAGAGAGGACATTCTGTCCTGCAGAGCAGACCGCATCCCTCACACAGCACACTAGGGCAAAAGCAGCAGAGGATATTTAGACTAACTGTTTTATTGTACCCAAGTGCTCCAAAGATGCAGGCACTCATTCATACCAACAGCCATTACATTTTTTAAATGATTTTGTTTAAGCGTATTGAGTTATCAGTGTGAAGAGACTTTAAGGATATATACAGTGAGCTTAAGGTTTGGGACATGCTTTTTTCTTGATCTGGCTCTGTACTCCACAATTTTAGATTTGTAACAAATTATTAATTTCCACATGTGGTTAAAGAGCACATTCCTGGCTTTTAAGGGTATCTCAATACACTTTGGTTCACTGGTGATAAAATGCAGCATAACTGCCTTGGCATCGGTAGTTTACTTGCATTTATTTCAATCAGGGGAACTGAATTTGATACAGCATGCATGCTATCTAGCTACGTGTAGCCAACTTCACTAACAAAGTGAATAAAGTTACAAACAAAGACTCTCATTCTCATCAGGGTTCACTGATTATAAAAGAGCATAACTTGAAATATTGCAATTTTATTTAACTCTATACCTCAGGAACATTACATTTTATTTGGCAGCGGCTTTACCTGAAGCGACGCACAATAACTGCATACTGAAGGACATTGGGACAATTACAGAACATAGGTCAGGTAAGGTAGTCATTTTGCACAAGGTACCAGTTATCCATACCCATGAACATATACATATTATGTTGTCTTTGAGAAAATAGAAAGGAAAAATGGGAGCCCGCACTCTTAATGAATGAAATATAAATTATAACTGTCTACGCAACAAAATCATTTTCATTGTATTTTATTCCTATTTGGACAAAGAGACAGACATGTTTCGGCCTAAGCCGTCCTCAGTGTCTTTGAGAAAATAAAAAGGCTAATATTTGAATAGGATATGGATAACCACGTGAAAAAGTCTTTCACTTTACAAGTGTATTAGCTAGCAATAATGTACCTATGGCCTGCTAATGTTACTTATTCCACGCACAATTCCATGTTTACATCCTAGTTCTAACAAAATGTCCAGAATAGATTAATAATGAATGAAGAAACACACAAAATAGCTGCACTGTGGACCATATGATGTCCTTGCACATTAATCATTCATGTTGCTAAAATGTATGTATGCATATATATATATATATATATATATATATATATATATATATATAAGCACACATACATACATACATACATACATATTTCCTGTGTATTTTATTGTAACGCATTGCTTTGGTTTACCAGTGACATAACTGAATCAGAGCTCCTCTCTCTGGCAGAAATGAACCGTGATCTTGAATGTGTCAGTGGGAACTACGCTGATCTACAGGCTGGCTAATTTCAGTGACAGTCATAATTTAATTCCTTATTGCCCCCTTGTCCATATATCTGATTGTACAATCCTCTTGCATGAATCATTTCTTTACACTTTATGTTACTTTGAAAGTGAATTAATGCCTTCACTTGAGTATATTAATAAATAATGAACAAAAAGATAGAGAACATTAGCTGGAAGCTCATGAAAATTAGAAATAAAAGTATAACCTTGTCACCAGGATCTCTTTTTAAATGGAAAAAAAAGAAAACTTCTCTTGGGTAGAGTTCAAAGCAAACCAGTTTTTTCCTTTGTTTTAACTTGTTTTTTTTTGCAAGCTATGGTCTTTTCTTTGACCTGTCCAAAGCCATTGGATCAGCTTCACTTGATCTATGGTGCTGCCATCAATGACTTTTTTCCTGTCTGGCTGTGCTGGTTCTATCAAAAGGCATGCACATTCTACTTTATTTGCTAATGTGAAAATTATAGCCGCCTAACAGGATATGAATTATCATACATAAGTCAACCCCTCTGACACAGGCTGTTACGCTGTGTCCACAGGCTGACTGGATTCATGAAGACCTCATGATTGCTGAGGTCAGACCTTCAAAGTGGAGCCATCTGTTGTTTGAGAAGTGCTTGATCATCAGTGGAAAACCACTGGCGGTATCGGTTGGCTTCTTGCTAACACAAGGCGAAAGACAAGACTGCAACCTTGCAAGAGCGTTCTGATTATTTTGTTGCTGCTCCTCCGTCCAGCTGACCCTTTTTTGCATGTCTCCATTCACTATTCCATTCTGAATAGAGAATTTCTGTACTACCTACAGAGTTCACAGTGCAAACAGTATTGCACCAGTAATTTTACCAGTTGGAAAATTACCCAAGTTATTACTGAATAGAGGTTACTGAAAAGCCTCAATGCAGAAAACACTTATTTCCTTTAATGAAACCAGCCCTGAAAAGACTGCATTCTCCTGTGTCTGACATTTGGTATTCCACAAAAGAATTGTAGAATTAATCACAAATAACTTATTTTTTTGTGAGAATATTGATACATCTGAAATCTTGCATAATATACACATATGACTATTAAACTAATGAAATACAAAATAAATAAATATTATGTAACCTGCCATATTACATTTGACTGATTCAAAAGACCTCCTGAACTTACCACAGTTCCTATGCTGCTGTGCTCTTGTCACCTCACTTGCTGTTTTATCCAACACATTGCTCACTGAAGAACAGAGGGAGGCACAGTGTTCCTTTTGTACTCTTGTTTCAGCTGGTTTTAATGGTCTTAGATCATGTTCCCTCTCTGACACACCATTAAGTGCTAAATGTTAGGAATTGCATTACTGCAGCTTCTAAGATTAAGAATGATAAGGTAAAGCTGTTATTCTTCCTCTCACTCCTCACCGTCAGTGTCCATGGCTGTTTGTCAATGAATAATTCATCCCACAAAATCATCAGCATCCAAGATAAAGCCCTTCTTGCCACTTTTGGAGTATTGATTTCTGTACACTCTGTATGTGGGGCTGAATTGTGTCCGGTAGGGACTGAAAATTGAAACCATAAAATTCTAGTCATAAACAATTAAGTTGCTTCTTAAACACTTTTCCCCCTTAATGTCAAGGACACCAAAAAAACCTGAAAACTTGTCGCATACACTACTGAATGGTTTAAACCAAATTGGAAAGCTACATTTTATGGACATGACAGTGTTTATTTCTCATTAAAAATCCCATAAATTTTGAAAATGTACTGATAATGTAGGTTGCCAGGAGACAAGATCACCAAGGCACAGTAAAGTCATTCTTATCATGAAAAAGTGAAAAACCAGAGAAGAAAAGTAACTGTACAATCTTCAAAACTGTACAGTCTTCAAAAACCTCTGACTAATTTCAAACCTGCTCTTGATAAACTGTCAGCCAACGTTTTTTTCAAGATGAGCAGACACCTTTGAATCATTCATAATTTTTTTAAATGATCATAGTGTTGAGGGAATTGAAAATAAAATTTTACCTCTGCACTTGATTTATTCCCTGTTCTTGGAGAGTGTCTCATTCTCCAAAAACAAAGACACACAACGTCCTGGGACTGTGTGTATTTTCCAGGGGGACTGACTAGAATTGATTAAATAAGTGAATAATAAAGTACATTTATGCTTATTGTGTTGATGGTAACATGCTTTATAACATCCAAAACACAACACAGCCATTTAAAGAAGGCTGGGGTAAGGCATCATGTGACATTTCACAACTATCATAACTGCCTTCACGCTTAATATAATCAATGATGTTATCATGCTGGACAGGCTTTTTCCAAAAAAATTGTTCATCTGAGCCAGGATTTGTCCCATGCCCCCACCCCCCTTTCTTTTTGTGATCTCTAAGATCCCCAGTTGTCTCTTAATAAAAGTGACGGCTTGGATATATTAGTCAAATTAGGCTGGTGCCACCTTGGTCATCTGTCAGCTCCTAGATGCTGTACTCAGTCACTGGAATATCCCTTGTATCTTGTATCGTGAGTGGACTTCATCATTTCACACTCTAGCCTTGGCAGTCTCCCACAGCTTCCACCAGTGTTTGATGAGAAATAAATAATGAATAGAGAAGCCCTGCAATTGCAAGGCTGCTTATTGTAGTATAAAAAATAATCTCAATAGATCTCATGGTAGAAAAATACAACTTGTTCTGATTTAAAGAATTCAAGCTTGGTCTACGCATTCGCTTCAAAAGAGGTGATGCGTCCAAATAATCAAATCATTGTCTTAAATGATACTTTCTGCAATCTGCACATGATAGAATATATTTTTAAAAATTCTGAAATATATATTAATAATACACATACCACAAGTGTTCAGTTAATGCCATACACTCAGTATCTAGAGAAAAAAGCATTTGGATAATTAAGGTAAAAAACACATGAATATTTTCAGGATGGATGAATTCTATGAGACAATTTCACATATTTCATGACAGCATTAGAGATATCATATGATACAATATCTGCCTATTTTGAGTGGCCTAATGAATCATAGAGCCAGTTATATAATGCAGTGCCCTTTGTTTCAATAAGGCAATGACCTCCAATACTGAGTAGTCAGCAGCATCTCACTGAGGCAGAGACAAAATGTGAATAGCTCATATGCTGATGGTTTATTAGTTGCATTTCTTGTGGATCAATTCAAAAGAAATGAGCAGATGCAGACACACTGTCAACACTATAAGTATGCCATGAGATTAGGTGTTGATATCCATCTGGTTTTCATTACAGAATGTCACTGCTAAGGCCATTGCATGCATTGGAATTAAAGTCATGTAGATTTTAAACTTCAAACAATGTTTGAAAAGCTGGATAAGATATAAAATAGAAATGTGAAAAAAAAACAGATATAGAATGTTCTTTCATTGTGCTTACCTGATGCAACATTCTGCCCACAAACACACAGCATATGGTATTTTCTGTCCATAAAGAAACCAGAACAAACACACAGTGAGTAATACACAGGAAGACCTCACTTCACTTTAGAAATAAGCTGTATGATTCACAGAGCACTGGGTGTAACATAGCAAATGTCAACAGTCCTTGTGCTGCAGGAAGATAAGAACTTTAAAAAAAGTAACAGCTGTTTAAAAAAAATGTTCCATAGATAAATCTTAATTGATCCTCGGAACATCTGCTGGGTAAACTATACATTAATTTCAAATTAAACTTGTTTTTTTTTTTTTTTTTTTCAAGAATCTTCTGTTAGTAAAGCTACTAACAGAATCCTACCAACTTAAATTCCACTGACTTACAATAGTCCTTAGTACACAAATGTTCACACCTGTCTTAAATTCATAGTGACACAAATGTCCATTACATATGCAACTATCAGGGGTCAAAAGTAGTTTCTTTTTTGGCTCTCTATGAATTCACATCACATTTGAATGAATAATTTGATATAGCCAGAACTTAAATTACTACATTTTATTCTAAAACTTAGTCTGTGATGTGCTCTGTGACAGAATTAAATTGCTTTGTCATTCCCCATATATGTCACCTCCTGTTTCACAAGGCAACTTTGTTTTATTTTTATGTAATATGTTTCTTTTTTTTTCTTCAAAATGGTATACTGCCATAATTGTAATGAAGAACTAAAAAAACCAATTCCCACATTGAAGTGCATACACAAAGTAACTCTCTAAGAGAATAGCACTAAGTTTGGTGAGGTTGTTTTGTGTTTGCTGAGTATCGAACTGCCAAACTGTGTTTGTGAAGATAAAACACACAACAACAAAATATGTAAAAGTCAGCCAAATACAGACATTTTCTCACTTTTATGATCCATTTACTGTTGTCTTATATTGATGAGCATATTAAATAAATAATAAAAATTGTCACATTGTAACAAAAATCGTGTAATCCTGTAAATATTGTCACATTGTACAGAAAATTATGTAATACGGCCTAGCTGGTTTAAATGTTGGTGGCTTCTTTCATTCAAAAATGATAAACAGACCATTATAGAGTGGAAAGTATGAAAATATACAATGAAAATGATAAAATAAGTTATGATTAGGTAGCCACATTTGCTATGTGAGAAATGGAACAAATGTCTTCTGCTCCTATCCAGTAAATATTCTGTGCAATGTGCTTGGACACAGGAAGTGCAGCAACTCCATTTACTGCTGTTTAATTAGTCATGACATGAACATCTCCCCAGGTCTCTGTAAAGCACTTACTGCAGACACTGTTTACACAATTCCAGTATAAAATTTACTTGCTGCCAACCAAAAAATATTGATGGCTACTACCTTCAATTAAAAACATTAATTCTGGTCTTCTTAATCCCCAGTCCATGACATTGTCTTACATTACATATTATTAAATATCTGTATGCATTTTAGCGAGTCTCTTATTGAAAATAGTAAATATCTTCTATATATTGTTGTTTTAAAAAAAAATTATGTTCAGATAAAAACCGTGGACTAATGCTTGCTATGTTCATGATTTTTACGCTCCAATTTACCTGTTGCATTGAAATTACATTCTAATTCTGATGCAATATATTATAATGTAATAATTACATTTCAGCACTATCTGTATCCGTTCAACCAACAAAATGGCCGGTATTTGCATCTATATCCAGAAAGTATATATATAGATATAGATCCAAGTAAATGACTCACTATTATTTACTGTGCTGCTACATTTTAAAACCATCTTAGCAATAAGCACAAGCTGTAGCCACACCAGACACAGGTGCTGTGGGAGCAGGTATCTGTGTCAAATCTCAATAAACTATTTAATGTCCTGAACCCATTACGAACAGTCAGAAAAAACAATACTGAGGTGGTGCTCGCAAGCTGGTGCTTACATTTACACTACTCTAGAGTCCAGTGGCGATGCTGACACCACTCCAGCCGACATTTTGCATTGTGCCATGGTGATCTTGTGTATGGATGCTAGGCCATGGAAACCCATTTCATGAAGCTCTTGATGAACAGTTCTTGTGCCAACATTGTTTCCAGAGGTAGTTTGGAACTCTGTAGTGAGTCCGGCAACCGAGGACAGATGATTTTTACATGCTACATGCTTCAGCACACGGCGGTCCCATTCTGTGAGCTCGTGTGGCCTACCGCTTCACGGCTGAGCTGTTGTTGCTCTTATACGTTTCAACTTCACAATAACAGCACAGTTGCTAGGGGCAGCTCTAGCAGGGCAGAAATTAACACACTTGTTGGAAATGCAGCATCTTATGACAGTGTCATGTTTGAATTCACTGAGCTCTTCAGTATGACCCATTCTCCTGACAATGTCAATGGAGATGGAGAACTGCATGGCTGTATGATTGATTTTATGTACCTGTTAGCGATGGATGTGGCTAAAATAGCCAAAACCACTAACTAGAATGGGTGTCCACATACTTTTGGAAATGTAGTGTAACTAAAAGTGGAAAGCAATACAATATTGACATCAGAGTCATTAACCTCTGATCTTTTTGGAGCAATCAAATAGTCGGAAGACGCATCAGTGTAACATTGCAAACCGTAGGTTTAGTCATGCAGAGAAACTAAAAGCTATTAACTAAGAAAAGTACTAGACATACACAAGGCAAACCATGAGCTCCAAGAGGGTTGTTGCCTTGACAATAAGAGGGAGTCAGTGAGGGGAAAGGTGAGCAGCAGTTTGCAGGTGCAAAGGTGCTTCTGACACTTGATTATAAACACACCATTCACTGTGTTGGGAATTGCTTTAAAACATGTTTTTTTATGTCTCTATATGCAATAAATAGACCCAACTAGCCTTCTTTATCAATGTATGAAAAAGAAGAAATTTGCTGAATATCATCAGATATATGGTCAACTTTGGGAAGAAAAATATCTGTCCATAATTATTGTATTTTAATTTCAGAACATGACATTCGAGAAAGAATACACTTCTAAAAGATGCATGACATTTTATTTTAGTCATAATCAGTGTATTTGTTTTGTTTATAAAAACGATCGTGGTCTTGTAATTTTCATAGCTCCTTTTTTCTATAATACAATCATTTTCAACTAGCCTCACATTACTCTGTGAGCCTTTATGGGGAAAATACCTATATGCTCTGCATTCTGTTCTTACTTCCATTAAAATGCATGAATTCATGATGGCCTGGTTATTGGGAAATGGTTTAATAATCCTTCAGAGGAGCAGGGATTGCAGTGTGCGTGTATCAGGGCACAGGGACCTGAAACAATCAAGCGTGTATTTATTGGCTTTGCAGGTTTCTGTATTCCTCGGGGGCCTGAGCTGCCTTGGAGAGACACCTCAAGGTGATCAAATTGTGGCCCTTTTTTTTCTTTGAGCTCGTTAGAAATATTTGCCATTTAGGAATCGTGGCCCCAGGCCTTGGTGACAGTAGGGTGGCGTGTGACATGGCACTCGGCGCTAATGGCAGACAGGTCTTCTTTCTCCTCTGTAATATTCAGGACCTCTCGTACAGCGTGCCACCCGCATTCCCTGCCTCAAGTGTTCGCCCACGTCACTGTGTGAATGCAGCAAGTGAAACTGCAAGCTATAGAAAACGATGGTCTGCAAAAAAACAACCCCAGCACAAAACTGCACCAAGAATATACTGTTTATCAGATTAGAAATGGCCTATTTGAGGTCATCAAGATGGAAGCCATGCAGGTTTTACAGGTATTGTTCTTTTAACAACTTATATAGACACCTAATAGGAAGGTAATACCATTCCTATTCAAATGTCTTCAACGGAATAATAAATGCCTGAGGTAAAATGAAACACAAAGATCCCGATAGCCCTAGAAAACACTTTATAGAGGTTTATGAGAGTCTATTCAATATAATTGCAAAGTGAAAAGCCACAATATATGATTCAGTTTAGGTACTTTTCTTATACCAATAATTTACTCATTTTATTTCCTCTGTGCTTTGGCCAATTTTTTTTTTTTCATTTTTCAGCATTGCCTATGTTATTTTCACAATGTAATGCAGTAGGTGCTGTGTTCTGTTTTAACCTACTCACACCAAAGTGCTCCAGTTTACACAGTATAAGTGAATGCTTTTAATTTTAATGTTAATGTCACTGTCAATGAATATGAGTTGCTGACCTGCTGTAAGCCACCAGATACAAACAATTTTTATGTAGCGTTTGTCAAAAGGATCTGCCTAAAGATTTAAGTACAATAAATCTCATTGGAAATTATGTACAATTCCATAATGAATTAAAACAAGGCCTTACTGGTAGCCTTTCCAGCAAAAACACTGATTCTTGGTGCTGTAATGCATCAGAATTGAATCCTGGGCAAATCTGTTTAGGCTGGCCCTTGAAGAATGACATGTAACTGGACATAAGGTGACCCAGGCAAGGAGCAATTGAGTCCGTAGGGTATTCTTTCATTGCAATAACTGCAGTTCCGCTGGTGGACTGCAGTATGGCTAACTGCATGTGCTTAATATAAATTGAATTGCCAGTGAGTGGTCTACCAGGTGAAGGGTGTTAAAGTGAGAAGTTTACTGCTAGTACTGGGATTTCCAATTTGGGTTATAAAATATTAAATATGATTCCCAAACGTGGAACCAAAAAACAATTTTCAGCTAATTAGTAACCATTATTAATATACTTACTATCATAACAAAAGCTTACTACATTAGCCTTGGTTTTATATTTTTCATTCTTCCCCTCTGAAAGCATCTGATACCGCATTTCATAGTGGAAACAAAATGTCTGCTTTTACTTTTTAAATTCTTTTTTACATCTGTTCATAGCAGTTTCCAGTAAAAAAAGAAAACCATGTGTATAGTTCAGAAACCATACATACACATGCATAATTGCAGCTACAATAATATATCATACTTTGCAGTGGCTAATCATAGATCTAATGGTACATTTGATGGAGGCGCAGTAAGAGGCCTGTTTCCTCTGATGCCATGATTGGCCCTTTAGAGCCGATGCCACTGAGAAGATTTGAGCCCTCGGGTGTCTTTCCCCGTTGGGCTCTGTGTGTGAAATGGCGCTCTGTTCTGAGTGCCCTGGGTGGGTGCCAGGACTGAAAGCGCACATATCACCATTCAGGCCCTGCTGTGTGTGGAGGAAGACGCCACATGCCAGCATCTGCAAGAAAATAATCTTACTTTGAAGCCCTCTAAAATCTTTCTAGTTTTACTTGTCAATGCTATTTTCCACGAGGGGATACAAATCATACTCACTTTGTTTAAGGTATTGATTTGTGACACACACTCTTAGTTCGCACACCAGAAATTCTCCCAGTAGATCAGTTTCTGGCAGTTTCTGAGAGGCATTGGAGTTCATACGAAGCACAACTTCTCATTTTTATTGCATGGAATCATGAACACCCACCCACACACACACGCACATATATATATATATATATATATATATATATAAATTTGTCTTTCTCCTGAATGTAATTCTTATTTTTAGAGGTGTCCCTTTTCAGCACCCTTGTCTAATTATCTGGCTACATAGGATGAAAGACACTGATCACACAATCAAATGCATTGTACATTCTGATAAGCAGGCTTAAAGGTTCATTTATAAATTATTATTATTATTATTATTATTATTATTATTATTAGATCAGCACTCATCAATAACTTTTGCTGTTTGATAACAGTTACCATTTGGCCAGACATCAGGAGACAGACTGGAATCTAAAGTGGCTTAATGATCCAGAGCACTGTCTTCAGCACTATCCATATGCACACATTTGACTTTGATGTATTTATTATTCATTAATTGCAGGCTAAGTGAAAACTGCTGACTCAGCCTGCTGTCTTGTAATAGGTGAAAACAAACCTTTTTGAAAGACTACAGTACCATTGGGTAGCCTGAATGTGAATTGGCACAAATACCTGATTTTTACGTGAGAACTTGAAAAATCTTCAGGGTCAGGGCAACAGAACATATTTTCTGAACTGCAATGCATGCAAGATTATTGACAATAAAAACTGGGACATGCCCATGTTTCAGTTGGTGAGGGGATAAAATAAACAATTCAGTATCTCCTTATTAATGAGCAATATTTCTTCTTTATAGGTTCTTAACCACCTTTGGCTTGCCCACAACTAATATGTTTAGCGGCGGTCGATTATGGATACAGAGTGAGAGCATGTCTGCAGTAGGCACAGCATGATGAATCAAGGGAACTGCACTGTGCTAAATGCTTCTTAGCTCAGCAACTAAGTCAGTAAATTACATATTTTGTTTATTATTGAAACTGGCAACAGGGGTGTTGACTTGTTGATGCTGTTTCTCATAAACATGGTGTTTCACATTTGTCTTGCTCCCTATTGAAAAAATCTGGAAACTTGGGTGACAGAAAGCTTGTGTATAGCAATAATACGAAATGCTAATTCATGTATCATTATCTTTCCCATTCCTTTCTGTACTTGCACAGCCTCTTTTGCTTCTTTGGTCCAGGCTCAGAATGGATCCTGTCTTCCTTGGTAACTATTAAAAAAAGTTCTCTCAAAGTGTTTACATTTTTTATTAGCTATCCAGCCAACTGTGTTGCTCCATAAAAGAACAATCAATCATAGTCCCTGATGTTAAACCTCGATCATGTGATGAGATCCCATTTTTTTGCTTTCATATTTTAACCTCACTGATAACATCCCAGTCATGCCACTTTTCAGAAGTCAATTCTGTTCTGTACCATATAAATACATATACACACATAACATTTAGATTCCTTGCTACATGTTTCACCATTAGAAAAAAATCTCTTTTTTGCATGTTTTTTCTGTTTAAGTATTTTTTGAGTTTTCTTTTTGAATTGCCTGTCGTGGCCGTTTGTTTGTTCTCTGTTTGTTTAGTGAGTAAAGCCTTCATTTGGAAAATTACCTTTTGAGCCTTCGGTGTGTTTACTCTGCACTTGGGTCCTATCCCGCCAAAACCCTGACAATAGCAAAAAATAAAGCCTTCATTTATATTCAACACTATCATTAAGTACCCCCCTTTGAAGCTAAGTGCAGACATTTGTGGTAATTCATAATGGGAAACACCATTGACTGGTATTAGCAACTTTGTTAAACGCTCATGGCAAGTTTATAACATCATTCAGCCTATAAGGCATATATAGAATTATTAAACTGGCATATGTTACTATAGTATATAGGCTATATATGCAAAGCTATCTGGGAAATGGCATACATATCACATGTTCCTACTTTCCAGCCTGAACAAGCACAAACTTAACTAAGCCTAAGCTAACCGTGCTTTCAAGTGAGGTCGGAACGTAGTTGTCTCCTAGTCGACAATATGCCACAACTCTGCCAATGCATGTTGCATCTAGAATCCTGATTTTCCTTACTTGATCATCCAACATAATAAGACCTTCCTGGTGGGAAATTCCTGTAGATCGTCAATCTGATGACAGTTGAAAGCAGCATTAGCTGTAGTTAAGTTTAGACTATTTGACAAGATGCCTCAGTGACGTTATAATGTAGTGAATAATGTTCTCTTAATAGATGCGTATTAATGTTATTTAATTTGTCTTGTGCTGACCAACTTTAGAAAAAAAATTGACAAGGTGTCTTTAGAGTATCCATAATATTGTTTGCTATGAGTTAGCAAACGAATGATGAAAATTTCATGCTCAGATCTTTCTTTTGCTACCACCATTAAATTAGATGAACTGTCAAAAGACCATTCTTACTGCCACCAGTTTGGGTCCGCCCACAAAATGTGTCATCAAAGTTTACTAACACCAAAATGGTCTATATGATTAGTCGTGGGTCTGCAGTGTGGAAAATAATGAGAATAGGCACCACGTGACTTAGAGGAGTCGTGTTTGCCATCTCCTCCAGAAGTTAGTAGGATTGGCTGCTGGCGAGTGATCAACAAGTTCTTTTGAGTTCAGGGTTGGGAAAAAATGGGATACATTTCAAAATGAGATGTTCCAGAACCCATGAACATAATGAACCAAATTTGAATTCAATGCATTCCCTGCAGCAAGTCTAACTATCGTCACTATACATTAAAAATTAAATAGCTTTCTAGCACAACAGCAATCTCTGCTGGTTTATGTGACACCTGTAAGTCCACCTGCAGCATCACACAGCAGAGAGAGAGAGAGAGCGAGAGAGAGAAAGAGAGAGAGAGAGAGAGAGAGAGAGAGAGAGAGAGAGAACATTTGTTACAGATTAAATAGAACACAGACAAAGTAATTTCGAGGGTTCTCTTCCAATCAGGTCACCATCTGCCTTGTGTTGACAGTTTTAAAGTAGAGTGTCTCTGTGCTTTTGGAGCTGGATATCATTAATCCTGTATGCCTGTATACAAGTATGCACTTTTTGAGAGCCAGTCAGAGCACCCTGGCGGTTTTTCAGCTTTCTTTCACAGGGGCGACAGTCAGATTATTAAAATTTTACTTGGGTCAGTGGAAGGAGAGAGCTGAAGAAAAAAAAGAAGTGATGATCCCTCACCATTTCTCAGCTCATCTAAAAAACAAAAACTATCTGATGCAATCTACAGTTGGATCTTTCCCATCCACTGCCTTGGTTCTGGTACAACAGGCGCTGGTTCTGTAGCTCCAAGTTTAGCCTTTTCTGTAATTCACTTTCAAGAAAATGTCAGTGCTGCCTGAGGTCACTGAGCAAGTGAGGCTAAGCTACAATATTTACACTCTTTTGATTGGATCCTACCACACAATGACATAGAAGAACACAGTATATTTGACCTTGCATATGTGTGTTCAAAGTGTAGAAAGATTCAGACAGGATGTGATATCTGAGAAGAGGGACAGTTAGTCAAAATAGAAACATTTAGTAAACCCAACGCAGCCCAGTTTGGTGACACCATGACATATTTTAATGAGTATTCTTCATATTTGTATGGCACTCTGGATAAAAGTGATTGTAATGTAATGGTGTTTATATGGGTCATGTCTCAGAATATAGCAATACTATCCCTCCTGTAGCTTAATTCATTCATTCAGATTTAGATTTTGTGTGTGTGTGTGTGTGTGTGTGTGTGTGTGTGTGTTTATATATCCGTGTGTGCCTGTGCAACTGTATTTGTGTGAGTGTGGCAGTGTTTGTGTAGAGTATTGTTAAATTCTCCTGTGAGCAAGACTCTGGGGACCAATTAAAATGGCCTTAAGCAGAACTTTTTCATCTAGTGGCCTAAATTTGAAGTTTGCAAATCACTTGTATGCTTGATGCAACGGGCCCAAGCAGTCCTATCTTTTAGAATTATATTAAGCAATAACATGGAAATACGAGCCAGTGCAAGAAATGATTAGACAAACTCCAAAATTATTACCAAGCAACTGATTTTACTCTTCAAGAGACAGGTGAAGTGTACAACACTTACATGCAGTTCTGTATAACCCATAAAGTGCAAACCATGTTTATAGGAAAAAGCTGGAGACAAACTGGCTGTGTTCCCTAGTCCCTCCACCTCAACCTGTCTGTTGATACAAGTAAATCAGTCTGAGAGATGAATTCATATCCCCCTCATATAAAACATGTCGACTGGGCCCTGGCCTGGCTCGTCATGCTAATGTAGTACACTGAGTTTGGTACAGAATCCTGAGTGTGCCAGTGCCAACTGAGGTCGGCAGCCCCGCAGGGCTACATATAATTGGCCATTGCAGTGGCCAGGAAGGAACACTTCTGCTAAAGTGGGTTGACCCAGATACAGTACCAGTATGTTGGAATGTGGAACGCATGTTCTAATCAATACATTACTTATTCCTGTCTTCATGGACATATGCAATGTTATTCAGCTGTGAATGAATACGAGATCCTGCCCTTTGTTTATGATTTATGAAAAATGCTAAATGACAATAATATTAAATGCTGGATGTCTCATGACAAAAAAAGAAAAAAATGTCAGTGATGAGGATAAAGAAAACGCATTGCTTCTCATGATTGTTCTTTTTGTGCAAAGACTATGTTGACATGGCCCTATTATGGCAGTTTGGAGAGCAAAATTTGTCTACAGTAAATTTGTATTCATGTCATATGCAATATGAGCTACGGAGCATAATTGTGTCTGGTAATTACATCAGTCTCATTGTTAAACATCCTTGGCAAAAAAGCTGTTTTCATTAATGCAATCTATAATTATATGAAGGTTTTCTTGGCTATGTATGTGTCAGGTGCTAAACCTAAGAGATTTGCCTTTACGTCTAATGAACAGAACTCCAGATAGTCTCATCATCATTATTAATGTGAACATGAAGGAATTTATTTTCATTCTACTTCTGCATCCTATGTGTGATGTCAACAAATGATTTATTTTCACCATCAAGCTGATTTTTCTGTGAATTAGCTGTACAGATTTGAATCTTTTAGATAAATTGACAGTGGTCTTGTGACACAATAAAATTTTCAGTGTTAAAATAAATCTTGACAAGAGTTTATATGAAAGGAATAAAATGTACTGTATCAAAGTAAAATGCATTGCATTTGGGACAATTTGTCCTTTAACTGTATACGGTGGGTAAGTAGTTGGAACATTAATAGGTTATGTATATAAACATAAAAAAAATCATGCCAGCTTCTCCAGGTTTTAATAATTACATTGTTAATATGTTCCGATTATTCATGTTTTGTGACTGACTACTAACACTGACTACTGACTAGTAACACTACTTATTTTTCAGATGACATCAAATTACACTTTTTCACTGATAGTTATGTAATGATTTAAATAATTTCTGAATATAACTAATACTATTTATGCAGACCTTTTTATTACTAAATGTACGAACAGTTGCTAGTTTTTGATAAAAGGTCATGGAGATGCAACAGAGCTAAATAAATAGTTAATAAAATTCTTCATTCTGGCTGAGCAAATGCTTCACAGGTTCACGTTAGCCTAAAGGCTGATACTGTTGATACTTTGCCAGCACACAAGAGAAAGATAAGAATAGAAAAGTGGAACAAAAAAAAGGTGGAACCAATGATACTTCTACATAGGGAACAGGCAATACTTTCTGCTAGCCAGCTGTTATAACTGTGCCTAAATGGATTGTTCAAAATATATTTTCTGGTGATAAGAGAATAAGCATTGCTTTACTTGTCAATGCATCTTTACAGAAATTGCCACTCTTGTTTAAGGGCCTGAAATCCAATGTTAGCTATTAGTAATTTTTTTATTTCTGTTGTATTCATTCCAATTTCGTAAGTGAGTGGTCTGTGTCTGAACAGTCCTTCTGAAAGAATTACACTGGCTTCACCAATTCTTCTTGCTATGGAAATTATATCAAACTTTTATATATACCCCACAGATAAAA
Organism: Anguilla anguilla; assembly: GCF_013347855.1. Classification (NCBI taxonomy): domain Eukaryota; kingdom Metazoa; phylum Chordata; class Actinopteri; order Anguilliformes; family Anguillidae; genus Anguilla; species Anguilla anguilla. The sequence goes on along the minus strand of NC_049213.1, from coordinate 28,648,883 downwards.
AAAATAAAATAAAATAAAATAAAATAAAATAAAATAAAATAAAATAAAATAAAATAAAATAAAAAAACAGAACTGTTATACGAAAATGGGATAAAAAAATAAATATGCATACAAGGCTGCTCTCGGCTTCCGTAGCTCTCGGCTTCCGTACTGTTACTACAGTATATAATTGTAATGATTGGTGTTCTAAAAAAAAATTCTAAACATTTAATTGAAAGAGGCATTTTGCAACAACATATGTTTTTCTCCCCGAACATCTACCAACTGTTCGATAGTGTTTCTACCATCTGTGCTCTCATTTGTATGTCTGTCACTCATGTAGGTTTTATTTCAAGTTTGTGTTAGTCCTAGCTAAGGCTATACAACGATAAAAAGCATTCATGCAATTATACAATTATGTATATACTTGAATGTATGCTACATAGGGTGTAATGCGTTGTTAGTGTAGCAGTCGGGAATACATTTTAAAAAGTTATGTTAACCAAGGTGGGGAACATGGTGAATTTGTCCAGTTTGATGAAAACTCTCTTCCTTTAGGCATGAGCATTGAACTATTGAGCTGGATCAACCAAAACACATGTATGATATCTTATTAATGAATGATGTGGCTGGATTGTGGCTGTATCTCCATTCTGTCTCTACTTGACTTATGCACTGCCTTTAATACTTATGGCCCACATATTCTTCTCCTTAAGTTAGAAAAATCAGTGGGTCTCACTGGGCAAGCTCTTATGTGATTTAAATCCTATTTCTCTAGTAGATATTAGTTTCATAGGTTAAATAATAAGTTCTCTGAATATTCCTGGGTACATTTTGGTGTACTACTAGGATCTGTCTTTTGTTTGTATATGCTCCCCCATGGGGACTTTATAAGTAGACAATGGTGTTGACTACTACTGCTATGTAGATGACCCACAACAATATATATCAGGTTAAACAGGCAAGTTGCTCAACCAAACTAGCCAACTAGGAACATTAGGGGTCTGTCATAAGATGTAAAAGACTGTATGATCCAAAACGTCTTCTTATTAAATAAAAAAAATGCTGATATATTAGTAGTAGATCCCAAATCTCTTAGATATTATTATAGTTTTTGTTACATTCAGATAGCTTCTCTGTTACTGCCAATGCAGTTATTAAAAACCCTGCCGTAACTATTGATTCAGATCTCTCCTTTCAGTTCAACATTAATACCATTACAAGAGTGGCTTTCTTCCATCTGAGGAATATACTGTATGTAAATTAAGGAAGGTCCCTGCAGGATGCTGAAAAAATGGTTCTTGTGTTTGTTACCTCTTTGCTGGACTATGATTCATTGTCTGGTTGCACCAATTCATCCCTGAAAAATGTCTCCAACTTGTGCAGACAAGGTACTTACAACAATCAAGAAATTTGAACATATCTGTCTGGTGCTCAAATCTCTTCACTGGCTGCCTGTTAAAATTGACTATGAGATTTTACTTTTTATGTATAGAGCTTTAAATGGTTTGGCTCCAGATTATTTTAGTGGGTTACATACTTTTCGAAGATTACTTTGTTTACAAAGTGCTGGCTATTTTAAAATTCCAAGTATATCTAAAATTACATTAGGAGGCAGAGACTTCTCTTTCAGAGCACCTGTGTCATAGAAAAATCTCCCTATGCATTCAGGCCTCAGACACTCTCTCTGTCATTAAATGTAGGCTCAAAACTTAGCTCTTTAGTCAATTGCATAGTTAACAATGTCTGGGAAGTGTAAATCAGTACCATTGTGCTGTTATGTGAACTGAGCTCCCCCTGCATATGAATGTTCAGGTTTGCTGTTCTGTGCCATGTTGGGGTAATGTCTGTCCAGGATCACTCTCAGGGTTAGGTGCACACCCCCTCCCCCCCACACACACACACCTAGCCCCCACACACACACTGAGTCTGCAGACCACTCAAGCCCTGTCCCTTCCCTGGATCAAACCCTTGATGTAACCAGGAGCGCTCAGAAGCACGACCCATTCCCCCTGATTTGCATATTGTACATCTCTTAATTTGGATTTCCTGCCACCAGCAAGCTGAATATCTCTGACTGTAAACTGCTCAAACCATTTCAGTATTTACTGTTATTGATGCCTTATTACATTTGTTACCATCCATCCTACCTTTACACTGGCAAGTGGAGGCTGGGCTCCTCCTCTGTAGCTGGGTTCCTCCTGAGATTTCTTCCCTTTAGGGAGTGTTTCTCACCACCATTTGAGTGTTTTTCTCCCCACCGGGGAGCTTCTACCTCACTTGCTTGCGTTCTGGGGGTTTAAGCCTGGTTTCAGCTCAGTTTTCCTTCTGTTTCTCTGTAAAGCATCCTTGTGCATCCTTGCATCCTTCTCAGTAAAAACCACTATACAAAACGGAACTGAATTGAATATCACATTATAAAGGCCACTCAATTAGGCACCTCTCTCGGTCTCTCTCTCTCTTCTTTCCCTCTAAGAATGGGAGAGTGAAGTGAAAACTGCGAGAAAGCCACCGTGCTGTGTAATGCTGCTACTGTGGTTAAATGTGGCTAAAACTAAAAAAACAAAAAACAAAGGTGTGGGTAAGATTTGAGCGTGTGCCAATCCCAACAAACAAAGATGTACTGGTAATATGGCATGGCAGAGTGCCCTCTCAGTGGGAGAACATTCAGGGCAAATTAACAAATGATAATGGCAAAAAGTGCTTTGCACTCACAGTAATGAGATGCTCATCTCATATAAATTCTTCTAGAAATACATCCTTTTTCATCTGATGAATCTATGTCATACCAAACAAATTACAGAACCCGCCTTCAAAACCTGTACAAAGCTACGTCAGTGTAATTGAACTTCACTAGAAAGTGATACATTTTTATATAAAGTACTGAGGACACCTCTTCCAAAGACACATGAAAAAATATGTCGGGGTTATCTGGAAATTAATGCCGCGTGTTTACATCATATAAATATATTGAATAAAGGTGGGCCATACCAATAACCAGATTTATTGGATACAGTTTATGGGGCATAAATAAATATGTTACTCACTGTAGGTTTTCTTGTTATTTGTGTAAATTGATCATTAATAAATATGTTTTTTGAGGTCAAGATTGCTTTTGGTTTTTTGGAAAACAGAATCTTCATTTCACTTTTGATGAACTGCAACCGACAAGAAATCTCTTTTCACCTGCTATGTTAAATTGCCTGTGTATCTGTTTTGTAGAGATATGCTCTTATCTGGTGCTGTGTATGCTGGCAGGAAGCAGTGTGGTCTGGGCATTTGGTGTCCAGCAGTGTGACTCATCTTGTAACCAATGGTTCTCTCTGCATCACTGACAATCCCCCAAGTAGCACCCCATTTAAGTACTCCAGCACCACCCCACAAACCCTGTCCTCTCCAGCTGGGTTCACCTTTGCCTGCTTCCAAAAAAAAAAAAAAAAAGTACTGAGGTTTGGCCTCAATTAAAATAAATAAACAGTTTTTCTGGGAACTTGAAGTACTGGTTTTAGGCTATTCCATGATTCTGACCATAATTATGGCATCCTTGTTATGTATAAGAGATCTGGAACTTTGTTTTCCTTTCCAGAAAGGAACAAAAGTGCATCAGTCTTCCTCCACCCAACAGTTGCTGATGGAGGGATATAGGAACTCTGTAAAATGAGATAAAGGTAGTAGAACCATAGTGACGCAGAACAGGGGAGGTTAGGACAGTATTGGATGCAACCAGAGCAATGCTGTAATCTTGAGCTGCAAATTTCATTTTTGATTTCACATTTATTTAGTCAGCAAATTGTCTTTTGTATGAGAACGCTGGTTAGACACCAACAGGAATATACGATTTCAACAAACTCAGATAATACAATAATGATAAAAGCAGAATAAATAAATAAATAAATAAATCACAAACACTACAAAATATTTTCATCACAGGTATAAGTTGTTCCAGTTTTAGTTTCTGGTTTTGAAGTATTGGAAAATTATGCAGCAAGTTGACTGAAAGCCATCCTTTCCAGAGGGCACTGATGTGTTATAAAATTGAAGATGCAGTTATTAGTAACAATCTATAATGAACTAATTATGATTAGCCCTTTTTGTCAGAATCTTTGCTGCCAAAGCTCATGCTCTCAAAAAACCAATTATTGTTACCCAGGCAAAGATGTTTAATCGATTAGATGCTTCAGAACTGCCTTTTTCCCTTCACTATTTCATCGCATTTGGCCACTTGAAGATGAGAGCCTATCGGATGCTCAGTCCAAATTTTTTCCAATAAAATTCATTCTGCATTTGCACCGACATGCTCTTTCTAATTGTCATGCCTATTGCAAACTCTATCAAAATTCCTTCCATGTTTTTATGTTGGTGTTTTAATGTTTAATAAACTGGCTTTTAGTTTTAATCTATTTGACTGAGTTGTATATTTTTATCAAGGCACAAGATCTATCTTGCCTATGAATTTGGCAATAAATTGACTGACAGTTGTAAGATAAGTGCAGCGTTCTAGCAAACAGTATCACTTGTGTTCAGAATTCAGAATACTTGGCCATGCTGAAAAAGATTGTTGAAACTTCTGGGTTAAGGAAATGGACATATTTTACTGAATTCTTATGTGCCCAACATGTCCTTTCACCCTCAGTTTTTTTCACCCTCCTTGTCATGCCTCATTCAAAGTCATTTCAGTAATTAAATGATTACACAACACCTGAAAAGACTACAAAGAGTGATGTGAGTCAAACTGAAACTGGAAGTGTTTTATACTGTAGTTGTGTTGTTTCAGTGAATCTTTCTTTCATGCTAAATCTTTTACAACAGTGGCTGCAAGTGCTTGAAGAAGAAGGAGGGTGCTCCAGAGTGAGACAAGGAGCAGAAGGGTATATATACAGAGACAGCACCTGTGTGGAGCCTTTGGGAGAGTTGTATGAGGAATGCATTATTTTTATGTCTCTTTTCAACTTGTATACATCGCTTTGGCTTACATCAGGATAATGATGCAATATTGACTGTAACTAGAGCAAACCAAAATGGTTTGTTCACAGTTTCAAAATCAAGAAAATAAACTACTCCAGGTAAATCAAACACAGTTGCTTTGTTTGATGATATTGTTTTCATTACATTCACGTAGCAACCACTCTTATCCAGAGTGATGTGCAAAAGTGGAGAACATCATTGTTAGCTTCAGCAATACAACATTGCGATGTACCAAGCAGGCACAAAAGGCCAATTTATAATCAGTAAGTGTAATGTTAACCTATAACTCTTCTTATTGTAACAAAATAACAGATAACTATACCTATAACATTATCTCCAAAGGAAATCCAAAGAAAGAAAGGGGGTCAGGGAAGCTACAGTGCAATCTTAAGAGGTGAATCATCAATCTGCGTCTGTGTATGCTAAGTAGATATTTTTAAAATGCACTAATTGAATGCCACAGATTATTTGCCTGGCAATGTTGCCCGTTGTGACATTTGTTAATTTTCCATTGTAGCCTACTTCTGTGGTTTATAGACCTTATTAAAAATTGCAGCTGCCTCTGTATTGAATCTCTGTCTGCATGTACTCGGTAGAAAATGTTCCTCAGGCAAACAGCAGCAATGTTCTCATGAGGAACTTGTACAATATATTGCCAGCAAAAGAGCTGAACAAATCCTCAGAAAACCATCACAAAGGTCAATTCTAATCTAAATGCAGTGTGCTTATTGATCGGCAGTCCATCAGGAGGGAAATGACTCCTTGATCAGAGTTAATCTTGAGAAGATGTAATGGTGAAACCTAATTAATAAGATGTTTCAAACCATTTTTCCCCTCCGCTAATGCAGACATTTAAGCAATTGCTCTTAATTTAGTATGCTACTCCAACACATGTATGCTAAGGACCGAACAAAGTTTTAGGGATGACTAAATATCCTTACATGTACGAGGGTAATTATTGTATTCAGTGGAGAGCGAGAATCATCTTGTAGATCTATACTCATCATGACTCTTGTGTGTATAGTAGATGAGTTAAAGAGGTCAGTAGGTGCAATGCAAAAAATAAATTAAAGGATTTACTGATGCTAGGTTAAATTCCCTTGCTCAAGCCAAAGTTATATTATTATATTATACCTGGGCATGGGAAAATAATATCTACCACAAGTTCACACACCATTGCCCCCCCCCCCCCCCCCCCCCCCCCCCACCTTCTCCTGTGACCAGGGCAACGTACCCATTTGTCCCCACCGACAGCAGCCCTGCTCTGCAATTTGACATCACGCCAGTGCACTGCTGTCTCTTTGACAGCATTGCTAACTGTCTACTATGAAATTTACCTTTAGCCCACTCTTAAAAATCATTCACATGGCTTCAATGCCTTTTTTAGCTGACCTGATGTTCTGCCTGTTGATTATAAGACACATAATACAAGGCGGTCACTGTAGCATTGTTAAAAGTGTGCTGCTAGAGTAAAGGGCAAAGCTGAACAATACAGGATAAAATGACTGTCACGAAGGGGTGGGGGGGGGGTACTGTCATTGAATGATTCCACTGCAATGAGATCCAGTCTTCAAACTCACCATCTTGCCTCTGCCAATATAGGCTACTGTTTTTCCCACACAGATATATGTTCATGTATACACACACACGCACGCATACACATCCAGTGAATTCATTCACTGTATTCAAATTGCACTATTACAGATGTCCTCTTCCAATCTTATCCTCCAGTTGATTCAATACACTGAAAAGCACAATCCCTCAAAGCCTCCCCCTTAGTGAGACCAACCCCTCTCACCACACATCTCCTGAGAAATCACAAAATCAGAAACGTAGCTGAAATCCAGGGAAATTCCTCTCTGAGAGAGGCAGAGGCAGTGTGAAGAATGTTCTTCAGCCCTGTTGTGTTCCCCTGTGGCTAAGCGCAAAGAACGAGAGGCTCATTATGAAATCAGGCGAGAGCGCTGTTTGATCAGAAACCCTTGACTGCGGAAGAGCCATGGCACTTGGCCCGCTGCAGGAAGGGTGCTTGGGCTGGGCAGCAGACTGGGGGCAAATGTCAGAGTTGAAAACCGCAGGGCTTATCAAACATATGAACTTCATTATGAAAAGCATACAAACATGGAGGTGGAAGCACAAGATTATGTTTGTAAGTGTATTTACATCAGTGATGCAAGCACTGCAACAAAAAAATGACCTTACCGCCTTGAAGTAGGGAATTGAAAATATATTGATGGTAGACACGTTATCATCAGTGGTAGACATGCCTGTCCTGCTACTGGTGCTAACCATCCTGTAGCACTGTGTGGGCAGGAAACAGAGTGTACAGTAGACATTTCATTTGTAGTGCTCTATGCACAAAACCATTGAGAGTGGTGCTACAATCCTTAGGAAGTGAGTTAATGTACTGTAGCCAACATGGTCAAATCAAAGACCAAACCATGACCTTTAAAGCTCCACATCACAACACCCTGAAGAGAGTCGCAATTAGTGCACTCTACCAAAGACCCTTGTTCCCTGCACTGGGAATTTATCAAAGCTGCCTTGACAACAGGGGGTGACATCATTGACTGTGGTGCATTCACATACACTCAGAGCTCAAATGCTCTCTTCTGTTTAATACTCTCAGCACCCTCATCTAACTGATAGACATCACTCTCAAGTGTCTGGGTCACATGACAACTATGTGACTGGTGTGACGTGAGTGGAAACAGACCCCGCAACCATACAGCAAAATTGCTGATAAGAGGTACGATTAGATCACAGTGCATTACAACTCAGGTTCCTTTCATTAACCCTGCTCTTTGTTTTAAGTCCATTAGTGTGTGACCTCAGCACAGTAGAGTACACTCACGCACAATATTTACCTGACACTCCAAGGTTACGTTTATGAACTTTAACACAATATGGACTTATCTGACGTGTCTTCTTCATCACATATACAGGAACAATCATGTTTAAATGAGGTGCACTGAATTCTGATTTTTTAAAACTCTTTGATCACATCATTTTGACATGACATTTTTTACATTTTTACACATTGGAGATAACACTAATTCTTCAGAGATGCCATATTTTGATAACCCCCTGTACCCTCTTCAACCTGATCATTCTGAAATCCCATACCTTCTTTGCTTACAGAGGGGATTATGGGACATCGGAGTGCTAAGGAATATGGACTTACAGAGTATTTTCTTTTCAATAAACAGAGTGATTGCTGTTCGAATACCTTGACTGCTGGCCTTCCAACCTGGTCTTCTGTCACTGTGTTCTTTGCTGTTTCTATCTGTTTGAAAATCTTGTTTTGCATTTAATAGAAAAATATAATATAGAGACCTAATTGCAAGAATGCATGTATTATTTTTCAAAATGTTATAAAGAATGAGTGAGGCAGACTCACTTGAGGCCGTAGTACATCATCACAGTATGTGTTTATATTTGAAGTGGAAATGCCACGTGCTTGCACATTTGGCTGCTTCCACAGAAGACATCTTATGTACTGAGCTGTATTACAGCTGGTCAATTGTAAATTTAGGGAGAAGAATGAGACAACTGAACAAACACACATTTTCCAAGAATCCCTCCTTGTGTGCTGGAGACAGATCACAGGACTTCCAGCAACACTATGCACTTTCAAAGTCAGGAGTTGATTCCAAACCTTGGGCTCACTGTGCCAAAGAATTATGCTTTATCTGGATGCACCACCCAGGAGGCAGAGTTTCACAGCTATTTGATTTCTCATCTCACAGTGGCAGCCGTACAAATAGAATAACCCCGCCTGTCCAGCCTACACAGAGGTGTGGTGGAGCTAAAATGGAGGAGAGCATAAAGAACAACTGAAATAAAAAGAATCATGAGAACTGCAGGGCTGTAATAAAACCTTGAGGGGTTTTGTGGGGTAAACAGAGAGGCATCAATACAGTGTTTCAGAAAAAAACAAAATTCACCAAACCGATCAGTGATAAAAAAAAAAGAAAATCATTGGTAATGGCAGATTGAGTACTTGGAAAAATGTATGATTGACAAGAGTGATGAATGAAACAATGGTTAGCAAACAGCACAATTGCTCATTATAGTGACTTTTAACTTGATGGCTAGTGACAGTAGCTCTACATATTTCATCAGGACCTACATTGATTCACTGTAAAGGCCATGGATTTGTTTCGGTTTAACTACAAAGAAATCGCCTCTGCTGGAAAATCATAAGGCTCAGCCATCAGTGTAATATCATGTCACAGTTACAGAATACATCAAACACTGAGAAGCATTACGCTTCATTTACTAGGCTAGAGGCAGATACCCCCTAAGTACATCCCATTTAATGAATACTCACAGACACAATGACTACATGTTTATAATAGCACCCAAATTAATATTTGATACATGTTATTGTCCAAGGTACTTTAAATACTTTTAAATGCTTTTATAAAGAAAACATCCACTGATATAGAATCAGGAAGTATCTGGACTCATTTAGACAAGACAAACCTCAGGATTCCAGCAGTCATCACAGAGAAAAATCAATGGTAAATAATAGAAAAGAGCATCAAGTAAGTAGACCTCGTTGAGCCTGAGTAACTCCGTGTACAACAGTCATGGTTTTGTAGTTTTGAGAATTTGAGGATCAGGATGTCAGTCCAAGTCTTTGATCTCTTTGCCTGAGTAGTCCCCATCTTTATCCTTTGTCTTTTTTTCTCACCTGGATATGTATTGAAATGTTTTAATAAAAAATGGCAGCCCAAAAAGTAATTTTCTTGTTAAATTTTTTTGTTGTTGCATATTTACCTTTTTGACTAAATTTCTTGCATAATTTTCATATCTATATCTGATTTTATATATAATAGACGGGTGACAAATTAAAGGAAAAACCAACATAAAGTGTCTTAGTAAGGTGCTGGGCCACCATGATCTGCCAAAACAGTTTCAATGCACCATGGCATAAATGTTACAAGTCTCTAGAAATCTACTGGAGGGATGGAACACCATTCTTGATGTCTTTCCCATAGATCTGAATGCAGATGTCACTTTAGTCACTGTTCCTATTTCAACGATAGTCAGTTGAGCAATCTTTGTGACTGAAGCTCCTGCCATCCGTGCCCCAATAATGAACCCTCTTTCAAAGTCACTCAGATCTTTTCCTCTTACCATCTTGATCCAAATTCAACTGGGCCTGCTCAGCATTTTTATACATGCCACAGAGCATGATAGGGTGTTAATTGCTTATTAGTAGCATGCAGTACACCTGTATGGAAGCAAATCTGCATTTGTTATGTTTCTCCACTCATTTATTCAGGTTTTTCTTTTAATTTGTCACCCGTCTATTATATATATATATATATATATATATATATATATATATATATATATGCTGTATTTATGAGATTAAATGGAAAGAAATCAATTTCTTTATGCGGCACTTATCAAAGCATTACTTTGATTTATGCTGCCATTATTCAGTGTACCATATTGTTTGTGAAGTCAATATGTGATTCATAGTAACATCATAACCTCTACTTTTCTAAAGACTGTCCCTAATCAGAAATGATACCTCATATATGATGTACACATTTATTATACACAAGGAACAACAGCATAAAATTTAGACATTTTAAGAGTGTACTGGTTTTTTCTTTTCACCTTACAAATTATTTAAATAGTTTGATAGACATATTGTAATTTATCCTGATTAAAATCCAGGGCTTTTAGTGTGTGCTACAGGCCACAGTCTCCCGAGTGTCTTAATTCATAGTATAAATTACATGTACAATAAACTGTGGATCAATATGTCCACACCTTATATTGTCTTTCGGACAAGTATAGTAATATCATACCATGAATTAATCATTGCTCACTGAAGAGGAGAATTAAGAACAATTTATGTAACCATTTATAGTGAATATTCAAGACATGCAATACCTTATATGCATATCGTCAGTCCACTGCCAAAATATGACATGAACATTTTTAATTATAAAAATTTCTACTTTTAATTATAATATTGCTACGAACAATGAATTTTATTTCAGGTATATGACGTACTTCATTCAAATACGTTTTTTTTTTCTGCTGGTTGATTTGACTTCAAAGGGAAGCCATTAAACATCTAATATAATTGTGGGCCTGAAGGTTAACTGATCTGGGTTAAGCTCCTCTAAGTTTCCATAAATCTTACAATCCCTTTGGTTGCAGTAATGGAAGAATGCAATAAGATATAAATCCTGAGTAATTGTTGAGGAGTCAGGTCAGTAATTCTGTGATGATTAAACATGTGCTTAAAGTCAAGGTCTACAGACAGAATTTATGTGACATGTCTAGCTTTCTGCTTATTTGTATATATACTGTAACATTTTATTGCATTGAGGTGTAAATTGTGACATAATCTTTATGATACATTTAACCCTGCGGAGCTGGTGTTTTGTCGTAACCACTTTCCAAACACAAATGTGCATGTTAAAAAAGGCCACAATTCAGATGTTACTTTTTCTGGTGGCATTGGGACAGAAATTATGCCCATGTACACAGTGTGCAAGACATTACTGCAATATACTGTTATTTGCCTGTTACAACTATGACATTTTATTTCAGGGTCTATGAAATGTAGATGGGGGTATGTCTGTTTGTGAGGTGGCCATAGGCAAAGTGACTGTGCTTTCACTGACTGGATACAAAAGGATAAAGGTGTGTGTGTTTTGGTGGACATGAGGATGAGTTGGCACAAAAAAAGGCAATTCCAAAAAATGTATTTTTATGTTTGGTTCATGGAAAACAAAGGTTGAACAACAGTTATGAAATAAATGTACTGTTAAATCACTGGAGAATTTGGTAGCAGAAAATATACATTTTATCACAAATCGCTGCAACATGATACCAGCTGCAGTTAGCATGCCAGTTGCTAAGTGAATTGGAAAGGTGGTCTCCAAAGCCACAGCCAACAAGCCAAAATCTATTTTAATAAAAAGTGTGAGGGGTGAAACATAAGAAAAACAAAAGAAACAAAAAACAAAGCACTAAAAAAGAAACACATATACTAAGACTGCAATTAAATGCAGTCTTCTGGCAGAGGGTGAGAGTACACCCTCGGAGCCGCCTGCATCAGATCTGAGGGCCACTGGAATTAAAGACCTCATTGAGTATATATCAGAAAGTCTTCCTCCTCCACTAGCCCATCATGGCCCAGAATGCTGTGCTTTGATAACAGTTCTTGTAAAGGCAACAAGCATCAGTTAAGCCAATTGGTCGGTCACCTTGATACAGTTTGTGCTTGTTGATGAAGTCACCAATGTCTCTAGTTCTGAAGATTTCTGAGAGACTGATCCTTACAGGAATGGAATATGTATATAAACACTTTTTTACATATGGGCTTGGAAGCAATTCAGCAAATTCCAATTTGTCCCTTATTTTCAACCCAATTATCTTTCTTCTGTTGGTGTTGTTCCTGATGTGTCTGCCATTAGATTATTTGCCATGGCAAGTAATGAATTAATTAACAGAGCTCTTTAAGAGGCTTCCCAAAGCTAATTACCAGCAAATTAGCTGCACATAAGGATGGAATAATGTTGAAAAAGAACCGAAAGAGATGGATGTGAAAATAAAGGAAAGATACATTAGCAAAAGTTCTTAAATGATTTAATAGTGCACTTTGTGGTGCTGAAAGATTGTGGTTTATATACACATTCCAGACATTGGCTATTTTTTTGTTATTTTATTTATGTTTGCTGTGATGTTCAAATAGCTCAATTATTTCCAATCAAGCAAAATACTGCGCATGATTTTGATGGGAGGTGAAGTGCTGAGCTAGAGGTTGTGCAAACGAGCTCGCATTTCACTTTCCATTAGAAAGTTTGTGGAACATTACACATTCTCTAAGAATTTGTCTTCAGAAGTTATTTGAACACTTGTCAAGATATAATTTTAGCCATGGCTCCTAACGTGCTAGAACAAGCAGCTGCCCTCACAAGTGTTAAACAAGAGAAGTTGCAGGGAAATGGAATTGGAAAATGGTCAGGTTGTCACAGATTGTAAACGCAAACAATCTATTTTTATTGGAATTAAACATTTTATACAGATTTTTGTATTTTCATAATTTTTTTTTTTCTGTAGGTAATCAACTTAATATAACAAGGCAATATTTTAATGTAATGTTAATATAATGTACATTAACAATTAAAAAATTATAGTAAAATTATAATATTCATGATATGTCTGTTCATAAAATGATAACAATTTGCAAACATTACCTGCACATAATGCATTAAAACATTAAATGTAAACACCTTTATAATCTAGTAACAGTAATTCTCACCTGCAGCAATTCAGTTGAAATGGAACAATTGGAACTCATTTAAAAACACATTTCTACCAAGGTGCCATGACAGCCCCACCGATTGATTCAACCATGAACATATTTGATATCTCAGCTCTGAGAGAAGAAATGTGCACTTTAATTTGTGGAATGTATCTTTTTTTAAATCATGCTGTAATATATAATGCATTACGAAGAAGCTGCCTAGTTCATTTGAAATATAATTACACAACAGCTAATGGGGCTTTGGCCAAGTAAAGAGAATGAAATGTGCAGCACAGCCTGTCATGGAACAAAAATCTTAATTTAATGGGTTTTTTCTTCATTTAATGACTAATCATTTTTTCAACTATATCAACAGCCCTTCACTTTCACCACTGAACAGGTTTAAGTCAATTCACAACAAAGACATTTGCAGAAATTATTTAGTAGTGTAGATGAAATGCTACTTTAGCAATCACCTTCCAAGAATAAAAAGAGACGCGTTCTGTGACTAATTCCTCCTTTTGACTTTAAGCCCAAAATAGAATATCTAAAGTAAAAACAAAGTCCTCCCACAACTGGAATGAAAGAGCAATTTTGCAGCTCTGTTTTGACACTTCTGTGACACTAAGTCACAGAAATTTTATATATTGCACATTTTGACACCCTGTGGAACAGTGGCATGTGTCTCAAGGCAAAATACTGAAATACATAAGTATGAAATGAATATGAAATATCTTCTTTGGTAAATGTGACATTAACAATGGAAAAAATGAATTATTACATAGATATTTTTCATTACACATTTTCACAGTTTATATTTCACCAAGTATGTATCTCTCTCTCTCTCTCTCTCTCTCTCTCTCTGTATATATATATACACTGCCACCCCTTGTAAAACACAAAAATTTGAAAGGCTTTGTGTTCGAAAAAGTAACGTTGAAAACCTTTTAGAACAAAACCAGAATTCAGTGAATTGAAACTTCCTTTTAAAAAAATTAAAATGAAAGTATTCATTATGAAGTTCTCTGCCTTTCACCTTGCAAATGAATTAGAATGACTTCACAGTCAGCATGCTAACGGTCAGGCCTTTCTTTTCACTTGACACCTTCATTGAGATCTGCTATATCTTCTGAAAGGGTTAGAATTTAATCATGAATACATTTCAATTAAAGGCCATAATTAAAGTGTATTTTATATGGATTAAATGGGGCCATTTTCAAAATAAATATTGTTTTTGTGTAGGGTTAGCTTATGGACATTTCCAATCTTCAGCAAGCATATAAATATTAATTCCTTTTTTACGCTTTTTACATCCAGATTTATATTTATTTTTATGTTACGGAGTGAATATATAAATGTGCATATGTCATATGGAAACAATGAGAAATGACAGTTGAAGGCATCTTAACATGTTAAAAAAATTAATAATAAAATTAGTTAATAGTAAAATAATCAAAAAAAAAAAAAAAAAAAGGACAGCAATGCCACTATCCATTTTTCAGAGTCTTAAAAAGTATTTGTTTTCACCTTGAAAGGATGATGGCTAAAAGATTCTGAAGCCTTTTCAGTGATAATAGCAGTAACATTTAATAAGGAGAAGGTCAGCAATGCAGAAATATGACTTGTAAAGGGCAGAGAGGATGTTATGGGGACAGAAGCACAACCACTCACAACCAGAGATCAGCAATGGACTGAATTTGAGCAATTTGAGAATTTGAACATTTCTATACAGTGACTATGTACTGTATATACACACACTATAAAATATCACCAAAAGTATCTGTTCACCTCTTGGTCTGGGGATGTTTTTCATTATTTGAGCTAGGCCCCTTAGTTTCAGTGAAGGCAAATCTTAATACTACAGCATACAGTCAAATTCTAGATGATTCTGTGCTTCCCCAACAGTTTGGGGAAGGCCTTTTTCTGTTTTAGCATGACAGTGTCCCCAGGTACACAGTGAGGTCAATATAGAAATGGTTTTGGAAAGGAATATATTGGAAGGAGGAGCCATATGTCTGTTGGTAGGTCGGACTTGGGTCATTACTTCAGACTGGGGAATGTTGGTGTATAAGCATTCAATGTCAAAAATGACTAGTATATCATCACCATCAAAATATTGAAGTTTTGTAATTAAATCTGCAGAATCTCTGATGTACGTTTGTGATTGAGCATGTAGATTAATATACACATCAACAAATTTGGATAGGGGCTCAACTCACTCAAAATAAAGTTAATTATTTGTCTACCAGGCAGAAAAATATCACAATAACAGAAGTTAAAAGAGGAACACATATTTTTGAGGGAAGAAAAAAAGTAGTTTGCCAGAGAAGCAGCTATATGCTGTACATTCAATAGTGTCCATTGATTTTTATTCTTGTTACCAACAAATTGGATCTCTGTTCAGCTCTGTGTTATTTTTCAACTGGCTTTTGAATAATTGTTTCAACCCAGCTGTGTAAATGGAATGGATGGACCTTTCCTCCTCAGGCTGGGCAATACTTTGTCTTAGGGATGCATTTTTGAGTTGAATGCATTGAGCCAGGCATTATAAGGCTTCACAGCAAGCAATTATTTCACAGCAAGATTCATACAGTAAAATATTGAAACAATCGGGAATCCTGGAAATGAGGAATTTAATCCTGTTTTAGGAATTATTAAAAACAAAAAACAGCTCTTCAGCATGACTCAGGCAACAGTATATACTGGTTGCAAACAATCTCCCGTGAAGTATTTTAGTATTTATTTACAATTGTATTTGTCTTCTTACCTTCTATAATTTAAATGAGGAGTCAAAAGTATCTCTTGTTAGGGTGGTAAAGCCTCACATTATGTCCATATCATTTTTTCAATAATGCACACCAGAGTAGACGGTGGTGGGTGGTGTAGGACTTGGTAAGTTATGGGATATCCCTCTCAAAGGAATATCTTTATTCCTGTGAGAGCTATAGAAAGGACTCCTGGACTACAACATTGGTTAAATGAGCACACAGAATGCCCTAGAGGGAAACCTAAAGTAAAAGAGGAAAAAAGTGGTTAAAAATGATTTTGCACATGTTAGCTCAGCCAGCAAAACTCCCCAGAGGTCCTGTTAGGCCTTTCTTTCGGATCAGAGTTATAAATCATCTGTGAGAAATCTAGGGACTGAGAAGAGACAGTCGATGTTGTTTCAGTTATATAACCAGAGGTAAAATAAAAAATAAAAATAAAAACAGAATACCTCATGACAAGGCCCAACCAATAAAATGTAAACAAATGTCTGATAAATTCTGGTGAGCATGAAAAATGCTGTAACTAAACATTACAAAAAGAATGTTTGATTTGCAAATAGACATAAACTCAAGCACCAACATTCCTTGAGCAATATCACATTATATTTTGAGATTGTGATTATATTTGCGTTCTGCTAAGTTTTACATCACTCAACCCTGGTATGTGATTCAGCTAATTCAGCAACCGCATTGAGCCCATTTAGGTTCCCTATCCCGTAAGTAGAAGTTTAAAGAAAGAGAATATTTGATAAATCTCCAATCTAAAAATGTCAGGTGATTGTTTCAGGTTTCAATGCATGAGTCATATCAACCCTATTTCTGTGAGGGAAAATGCAGTTGGTTGGCAAAATATTTCTATTTTAGAATATTGCAGATGGCAAGATATGACAGTTGCCTCAGGTTACTATTTGAATCTAGCTCTTTCTAGTACTGAGCCGATGTAATGGGGGCTGTATCATTTATTTTGGAGGCTGGATTGGCTAAAACATATGATGCAGTCCAATCGTAATTTTCCTTACAATCTACCTAGAGAATATTGGTTTGAACGCAAGTTCACACCAGGAATAACAGAATGCTGTGGTTTGAGGCCAATTATGTAAAAAGTAAAGATTGTTTTCAGATTACATTTATACAGTATCAACAGAAAAGAGAACAACTTTGACTTTGCTGTCAAAACTGGTTTCCTGTAATAAGCAGTGATGTGGAAAAAGTAATGTTGACGTTAAATGTAATATAAACCAGCTCTCAAGTTTTGTATGTAGTTGTTTGACTTTTTAGCATTCCCAAAACTAGTGAAATACCAATTCTATTTATCTAATTTATAGATACACTGCTATCAAGCTTTCTTTCTAGTATAATATGCCCTGTTTGTTAAATTATATTGGATTAAAAGTTAATTTATCAACATATATTTAGTAGTTCTTTTGTTTACGTCTATGCTATGATGCTTCTGACAAAGCCTTGTTTCCACCCAATTAAACATTTGCAAGATGAGTGTTGCTCATGAATTGTGTTTACAGTATGTTACAGATCACAGTTAATATCAAGCTTTCAATTCCTGGTTGTCAGTGTATGTTGCTTGATGTTTGCACGCTGTTGCTGATTGTGGTGTTTTAAATATTCCAAATGTGTTTTGCTTTATAGGTCAGGTGGGTAGTAACCTGAAATGCAACATGCACTCTTTAAGTCATGCAGAACTGCAGGTCTGCTAAACCAGGTGCTGATGGAGCAACACAACACAGGGGAACATGCTAATATAGTGTGTCATACCTCCAATGCAAACCCTATTTTAAATGGAAAGCAGAAAGTGTACTGATTGACGTGTGCACAGTCACACCATTGCTGTATCTTTAGCAACATGGCACAGTTATTCCCAGCCATCTGGCACATTGTATATGTGCTAGCTCTGTTAGCAAACCAAAATTATTTAAGATATAACTATTTGACCGCGTTAGCCATTTGAGCTTGATTTGCATTGTCTGAATAGGGACCAAGATCTTTACTGCAGTGAATATAAATATATTACATAAATGCACGTTTTATATTTATGTTACAGGATATTTGTGCACCTCCGAATTCAACCATCATTTCCTCTTTATATCATTCTCAAAAACAGCACACAATAAAAGCTTGAGGAAATTGCATTTGACGTTTTTTTGAGCTTATCTTACACCTTCATTTATGTATTGTTTTCAGCTATCAATCATCTATGGCAATTACCCAAATGACCAGTTTCCAGGATCTAAAGTCAAAATACCCAAGACAAAGCTATAAATCACCAGCAAGCATTTGCTATGGAACAACTGGCTGGCTGTTCCTACTCTCTCTGTGCTTCACGGAGCACATAAATCTATGCTGTTTCAATGGTTGCCAGTATTTCCATGTGACAGTTTATATACATTCAGCCATGGCTCACAAGCTCATATTTTACAAGAAAGCTTTCTTACTTCAAATAATTAGAGTAAAATGTCATGGCATGGCTCAGAACATATTTGTTCTCGAATCTTACCATATTTTTAACTGTTTTGAATATTTTACAAAAAAAGAAAAGAAAAACAGATAAATACTAGGTTATTTATTAGTCATCTCATTTTTATTCACGACTGTCATTTAGCTTGTAACTGCAGCTTGCAAATACTCCCTGTCATATTCCTGCGGAGTGATAGTGTAGTCGGTTGTACTCCAGGTATATGCAGCCCGCAGTGCTGCACGGGGAGCAGAAAGCTCAGAGAATGCTGTCTCACTGCCCAGAGGAGATGGGTAATGGTGGCCAATGCACGATCCCGCAGGACACAGCCTTCAGTCGTGGATCTGCTGAGCTGGAAGAACGGCCTTCCCCTACCCTTAGCATTCAAGCTGACCCCAGGACAGTATAACCTTTGGCAGCTATAATTAGTCTCATTTATGTCATAATGGAATACAAGTGACAGAGTAACAGATCTGTTTAAAGGTGTCCTTGCAGGCACCTGAAAAGGGAAGCAGGGATCTAAATAATGGGCTGAATCTGACCAGCTGAACTGTGGAGTGCTTGCTAGATTAGCCTGAGGCAACAGGAGTGAGCTTTTTTTCTAGACAGCGTGGTGGAAGCCCTTGATGGAGTGCTTGTCATTGATGTTGACGCTCCCTATAATAGACTGTCTGACAGTCAATGAGCTTTTTGTCTGTCAGGACAGTGCAGTCAGTTGGAAAACCGTGTAGGTTTGGTCCACTGCTTGTGTGTGTGTGTATGTGAGAGAGAGAGAGAGAGAGAGAGAGAGAGAGAGAGAGAGAGAGAGAGAGAGAGAGAGAGAGAGAGAGAGAGAGAGAGAGAGAGAGAGAGAGAGAGACAGAGAGAGAGTGACAGTTAGATGAAGAGAGAGAGAGATAGAGATTGGTGTCTCCGCAAACACTAAACATACTTCGTAAACACACTTTGGTGAGTTATGAGCCAAAGTTAAGAACAAATGCTCACTGAATCCAGGTCATTGTATCATCATCAGTAAATGTCCCCTCATTATTAACAGTGAATTTCAATGCAAGGGATATTTCATTACAATGATACAATGACATTTGTCAGGGAAGGGTGTTTTATTTTTATTTTTACACCGCATATGTCAATGTTCCTCTAATCTGATCACTCATCACTCCTTCTAGTTTCACGAGTGAGCGTGATATGAGACAATATCAAACTCTTGTTTTCACTGTACCCTGATATTGCCTTTTATTATCAGGTACATACAGGACCAAATCTGTTTAGATTATGAGGTGAAAAAATGCACATTAGAGCAGACAATTGTATGCACAAGACTATTTAAAAATGTTATTTCAGCATTTTTTTACTTTTCTGGCTTTTTTTTTTCTGACTTACAAATGCAATCATACAAACTAACCATGAGTTGTTAAAATGCAAAATAATTCTGACTTCCCACTGATAAGTTATTGGAGTATGTCCCAGTAGTTGCCAGAATTTAGAGTGCTATGACACTTGGAAAGTACTAATCAGTTGACAGAGAGAAGCTACAGAGGGCACGGAAGGGGCTGCTGTAGATCTTTGGAGATACAGGAAACTAGGGGCACTGTAGATCTAACAATACAGCACTACAACACCTGATTCAACAAATTAACTCATCGTCCTCCATCAAGACCTTGATAGGTACTGTAGAATCATGTGTCTTGGTTCTGGGCTAGAACAAAAACTTTCGCCCACACACTGGCCCTTTTTCAGATAAGATTGGGCACCTCTGTTGTAGTGATACAGGGGGATATTACTGCTGGAGATCACTGGAGATACAGGGAGTGGGGCTGCAAAGATATAGAGGAACAGGGCTGCTGTAGTTCTAGAGATACAGGGAAATAGGCCTGCTGTAGCTCTAGAAATACAGGAGGGTAGTCTTGTTGTAGATCTCTGGAGATGGAGGGGTGGGGCTGCTGTAAATCTAGAGATACAGTACAGGGGATATGACGGCTGTATATCTCTGGAGGTACAGGGGGACAAGGCTGCTACAGATGTAGAGATAAATGAAAACAGGGCTGCTGTAGATCTGGAGATACAGAAAGAGAGGACTGCTTTAGATGTCCAGGTACAGGGGGATGGGGTTGCTATTCTACTTCTGTTACAGGTGATAGGGCTCTGTAGATGTAGCCTGGATAAAAGTGGATATAAGCCTTGGGTATGCTGACAAACAATATTGGAAGATCAATGGCATTTTTTAAAGGTAATATGGATTCCCAGACCCAACATGAGTTAAAAAATGAGGACTGAGGAAACATTTGAAATCTACAAATGCATTCACAAAACCTACTGACCTTGTATGTATTTACTGATGACAGAAGGCACAGTCTTAATGCAATTTCAGTTTTTTTTTGTCACTTTGTGTGTCTTTGTTTGTCGCATACTGTAAGTCTGTGTAGGTGGGATGGGAGCAATGAGGAAATCAAGGCAATACAATGTTGGTGTACATTTAAGTAGTGATTATGTTTATGATGGTTCATGTCTAATAGATGGTTCATCTCCACTACCCTGCAAGTGTCAAAACAAGAAGGACACACCAGTGCGCAAGTTCAAAACAAAGGTTATATTCCTAATGTGATCAGACTTATCAATGTTGAAAGCAAGGCCATATCTCTATATTTATACATGAGCATGTGGGAACAGAAGCCTGGAGCAGCCAGACCCTCTTATACTTGCAGCATCAAAAGTGCACCAGCAGCAGATTTTTTGTACTTGATCAAACTGACCCACTAAAATTTCATATGGGACCTCAAGGTGATAACATAATCTAATCAGTATTGATTGGTCTAAGTAATTTACTTCTGCTGTTACATCAAGAATCTTTTGAATCTGTTTGGTGTTGCAGGTTTTATTTTTTGCTAATCAAATGCATTAGAAAAATTCCCAACTTATGAACAAAACACAACAGCTTTTTGGACATCTTTTGGAGAAATTTTATTTGTATCCCTGTCTCATAGCTGCCTAGTCCTGCATCATTTTGAGAGAGCAGAGACCTGCCTCTTCTTCTCACACTGCAAACGTGAAGTTTCAGGAATGCAATTTATGCAAAACTTGCAAGGCAGACTGTAGGTCTCAGATGAGTTCAGGACTATGGCTTGCATGTATGTGTGTGTGCGTGCGTGTGTGTGTGTATGCACTTTACAGCCACTTTATTAGGTACACCTGCCTGTTAACACAAAGAGCCTGCCCCTTCACACAGCAAATCACGTGGTGATCATATATATATATATATATATATATATATATATATATATATAAGGAATGCAGATGCAGTGAAGAGGTTTGAAATAAGTAAAAAAAATATTTATACTGGTTTATTATTCGATAAATGTGCATATGTTAACTGAATTATTCTCTACCTAAGGTTTTTTTAAAAACCACAGGTGGCATAATGCTTTCAAAAACCACATATGAATATGATATGTGAAGTGTACATGTGAACTATACACATAATCTATACAAATAATCTCACTTTTGAGAGCAGAAAAAAATAACCTATGCTATTTAAATTCACGTCTTATTTCCACACATGAAACTTGTAGGTCACATTTTAAAAACTTCAGTGACATGAGAAAATGTGAACATGCAAATGACTAAATGTGACATATTTTTTCACATGTGGAAATTTTCATTCACATGTGAATAAGCTAATCACGTGAAAATATTAAATTCATGTGATATTGTGATTTTCACACATTTCACATGTGCTTTTTCCATAAAGTTAATTTATATATTCATTTAATTTTAAAGTTAATTTATATATAAGGCACGTTAACAGTTAATCGATTAATAAGAATGTTGATTGATTAATTGTATTGATTAAACAGTTCAATTTCAATACACTAGATTATAGAATAGAAGGACATTTCTTCCTCATTAGACACAAATCCCCTCGACTGGTGGAAAGTGTTACAGCTATATGCTACAGAATTCAGCAATAGCCTATTAGCAGTTTTTTATTGGGTCACAGGGCACTTCATTTTATGTTAGGCCTTATTTTTTTTTTGTTAGCTGCATATCAAGAGGCCAAGTTGTGAACTTGGTAGTATTTTGCTAAACAAACAGCCTACCACTTGCACTATAGAATACAAATTGCTCTAATGAAGAAATTTATGTGTTCTTTTTATTATAAGACTGTGTTAGTGGCTACAAGTGTTGTCAGAAAGACAAAAAAAAAAAAAAAAAAACATCTTAAGTGGTTTGTTTGTTTATCACAAAGTTAAGCATTAGCCTAATAAGTAATATCTTTAGTCTCTATCCCGGTGCCAGTTCAGCCAGCCTGTAATAAAAATGTCAGTGGTCCTTCTCTTCTGAGCAGATTTCTCAGTCCCTAAACCCGTGGTCATATAATTCAGGCTGTATATTTTTGGCTTTATGGCTTTAATGCACAATGCAAAATGCTGTTCTAATGATTGTTGGATCATGTCTTAAATCTCTGTGATATAATCAACTAATTAATTGATAGGCCTATTTTGAATCATTTTTATGGACCATATAGTAGATTTTAAGCTTATCAGTTAATCATTATTAATCAATTAATGGGTGCAGATTATTGATTAAAATAATTGCACAAAATTTACATCCCTATATAGAAGAGTCTGATTATCTTCATTTCATATGTTAATCTCAAAAATGCGTAATTTCATGCCGAGTGATGCATTGCACTATGTTGTGTCATAAAATAGCACCTCAGAAGCACAAAGAGGCAGTGAAAAGAAAATAGTGTCACAGCAAACAATCCATCTCTGTGCATATATGTGGGGCGCTCTTCAACTTCAGCTTCCCAAGGGACTGCACATGAGCACAGTTACCTAATTCAACAAAAGAATGGTGTCTTTTCAACCAATAGTTATAAAGGTCATGGAAAATGACCAATGAAAATTGAGCTACCCATGAAAAATGTCTGGTCTTTTAACTCTTACTGCACAACAGTATGCATAGTAAGTACTTAAATATGTGATAATTGAGAAATTGGGTTTATTTTAAATGTATTTTTGTTTGTGCTTTTCTAACAGGAACAGGCTGAAGGTGCTTCCCAGCTCGAGAACTGCTCATGCCCTGTGTTGGAGCGGCTTGCTGCAGATGAGCCTCATATGAATAACCCCTCCTGTCTCAAAACCTTACAAAGCATGTTCAAAAACCACAGGCTGCCCTCCCAAGGAGTTCAAACTCTCCATATTTATACCTGGCAAAAAGGTGTTGAAGTCTGCCAACCCTTTGAGCTCAGAGATTTCTCCAAACCTCTTTCAACTGCAGCTTGACTGCTCTGCTGGCCTTTAAGCATTCCAGTCATGGTTCAGCCCGGTGTGGGCTGTCAATTTTATTTATAAACCTTGCCGTCTAAGTCTTTCATTCAGACAGGCGCTCTCCTACCTCAAATATATAGATACAGAGATGGGGAGACACCACCCACGAGCCACACTCAAAGACAAAGCACTCGCACACCAATCAGAAAAAAAAAACAACACAATCGCAGCGGAATGCAACACACAAAGGGTGCCGGTGCAAAACACTACTGAGATGCAAGGTAACTGCTACAAAAATAATAATAATAAAAAACTATATAGAGAACAATGGGAATACATCATCACACCAGAGCACACCAATACCACATGCAGAGACATGTTTCAGACACGCCATACAGGCTCAACTTGATTTAGATCCACTGTTCTTGCGATAGACTTCAGGCCTCTAAGACCTCAATATCTCCCTGGAGGCTCGTCACAGGTTTCTGACAATAAGCTTTGATAGTAGCAAGCCCAAGTGGTGGTCCCCTACTAGCGATGGAATCTTAGGAGAAACCCCCATAGAAACAGCAACAGAGAGTGCTACCAGTGTATTCAGATGTCACAGTGACATAATGAGGACGCCAACATGTACTTCCTTTCAACTTCTCCCCCACAACTTAATAATAATAATAAACTTTAAACATTTTTCATGCAGCCTTTATTTTTTTTTATGGCATTATGTTTGAGGTTCAAACATGGGT
Source organism: Anguilla anguilla (assembly GCF_013347855.1). Taxonomy (NCBI): domain Eukaryota; kingdom Metazoa; phylum Chordata; class Actinopteri; order Anguilliformes; family Anguillidae; genus Anguilla; species Anguilla anguilla. Next base: position 28,624,404 of record NC_049213.1, on the reverse strand, counting down.
CACGTCGTTTTCCTAATTCATGAAGCGGTTCTCCTATTTGAACAGCAAATGAGCATTTATATTCCTTTTAAGTTTCTTCCCCTCCTAGAGTCCCTCAGGAGGAGCTTGCAGGAGTCAACATTATGGTGCTGTTACTGCGCTACATTCTTACTATCATTATGAGTCTATCATGGCTAATTATTAAAAACAAACTGTCTATGTTCAATTTATAATTCCACGGAAGAGCGATGAAAGTTATGCAGGAAAACGGTCGTGTACCACGATTACTGCAGTATGAAATGTGCAAGCGGTCACACTGCAGGTGTGCTATGTCCGCAGGGCTGGTTAATGGGGCTGTCATGCTCAAATGAGAATGGCACCTGCCGAACCTCAACACAACATCTTCCTGACCCGCCCACCAGCCAGATGCCACATGCCCACTGCCCAAGGCCCTTTAACCAGCTTTCCCTCCATCTGGGTGCCCCTGTGACTGATCTCAATCTGCTTTCCCTGCTTTCTGCCTTTCCCCCTAGCAATGGTTCTCTTGAGAAAGCCAACTATTTTGCCTTTGAATGAGTAAAAAAAAAAAAAATTACTGTTGAATTACACAAGATTGTTTGTACTTATGTAGTCCAAAGCATTGGTTGAACCAGCAACAGAAGGTTATACAAGGTTTCATTGTTTCCATATTTAATGCATGTGGTCTCAGTGTATAATTCTGCTGGAAAAAATGGTAGGATGTTGAACTGAAATGTAATTTTCAGTTCTTAAATATTTTCTGTCTAAATATTGATGATTTCTTTCCAAAAAAATATGAATACATTCTTTTTATGTATTCAAATGGATAAATATAAAAATGTATGCTGAAAGAGTGCATAAAGCAAGCACATACATTAAAATGAAAGTGCCATGGTAATCTCACACCTTTCTATCAAGTATTAATTTGTTTAACTGTACTTTACCATATGATTACTTGCAAAAACAGCTTTCCTTGGTGAGACAGGTAAATAATATGTTTAATATTTAAAAGGTAAAAAGGGGAAATAAAAATTGTAAACAGATTATAAAAAACCCACTTTATTACTTTCATATCTTATGTAACATTAACTTGTAACATTAAATGTTTTTCATGCAGTTCTCGAAAAATGAAAATCAATAACAAATGAACAATTACAGGCGTATAAGTGGTTGAAAATATATTTCTGGAAATATTTAAATATTATATCCTGGAAGTATAAACTTTTATTTTCCATTAACACCAATTTTATATGGCACGGTGGTTTTAAAATGTGGGTCATCATGTCCCTTTTTGCATGGAATCTGGCTTCATTTCAGACAGGCTGTGCTCATTACCTGGCAGGGTTGTGGGGTGGGTTACTGATGATACAAAAATTTCAGCTTCATTAAAAAAGGAAGAAAAAAAAATGTTCCTCTCTGGACCATAAACCATGGAGGCTGTATACGTTGGTAACCGGGTCCTCTTGGAAACAGTTAGGACAGGGCCTGGGCTGTGTAATTAGATGACATTAATTGGCAAAACTAGCTTCATGACCATGATTAGGCTGGGCTTTAGCTCCTCCCTACAACATGTCAAGTAGTGAGTGATCTTCTTTTTCTCTGATGGGTGCTGGCTCTTCTGTGGTACTGTGGAGAGAAGAAAAAGGGAATACATTAGAGGAGGGCTATCACAGAGAGAAATGTGGTAACTGGTTTTACTATGAAGGTCTGTTGGACTGTGTTGAAAGTGATGCTCGATTATTATCACATCATAGAAATGCAATGTTACTGGTCAACTGGAACTTAAAATGTATTACATAATGGGATTGCCTCTATTGATAAATAGATACAATAAACATTGAATGTATCAATCTTATTCCCAGCTTCATTTAGTCCTGGGAAATTAACTTAATATAAAATGCAAAGGAAAATAATTCAGTAAAATTGTATTGTACATGCACATGTGCGCATGCACGTGCTCACGCACGCACAGACACACACACACACACACACACACATGCTCGAATATCAAGAAAAACTAAAGGAACACAATGCTTTTGAATCTAATCAGTTGCAAAATTACAGACAATTAAATAGCACTGTTATTTTTATCATTTCAGCCCAACGGTGTGTTTGGTGAATTTGTGCTCTAATCTAAACAAATACAGAAATATATAATCAATTTACATGAAGCCACACCACACACTTCCATCTGTCATCTGCTTTTTTAGTTAAAAAGGCATGAAATCAATGGCCACAGGAAGCAAAATCTTTAAAAATTAGAAAAACAATTAATTGAACAGACTGATCTTCTTGTCACTATGAAACCTTGCCAGACCTGCACAGAGCAGCAAAGAACTAAACACTGAGCAGTCTTTTTGCTTTTATTTATGCTACCACTTAAAATATAGTAAATTGTTTTAAATATAAATATAAACTGTTTAATTGCAGTAAAATTGTTCACAATTCACAGCAGGCTGTACCATTGTGTGGCTCTTGTCTGTTTTCTTTTTTTTTTTAAGTCTGAGCTTTTATAAATGTATTTCTAAGTTGCAGAGTAATGCTAAGGCTATGTAAGTAATCTTGCATTGCTTTGGAGAAACTTTTACACTGACCAAACTCTGATTCAGTCTATATGAATATGTCTATATGTGGGGTAGTTGTCACATTATTTTGTCATCACTGACACTGGCATGAAGCTATAATCTGGTGTGTACACTATGTGGCTCTTTCAGCCTGGAACAGGATCTGGCTCAGTAGGTCTGCGATGTGGGAAAGTCAATGCGGCATCAAGACCAGATCAACACCGGGATTTGACAGTTTCTTTTTCAATCATTTTTACTAGAAATGTATTTAGATTATAACCACATAGGGATTCTCATCTAATTTGCTGCAGTGAGATGATATTATGTTTGAGGTTTTGTGTGTGTGTGTGTGTAGGTGTGTGTGTGTGTGCGTGTGTAGAACATTCTGCACACAATATAGGCTTCTATAATGAATGTCCTCGGATTAGATTCCGTCACTTTTTTCTTATAATTGGTTTCTACAAGGCTGTCAATTCGTTGGGGCTGATTGCATATATCATTTTACGAATGTACTGCTTAGCCATCAGGAGCTGAATGATGAACAGATATATTTATCTGTATTTATTGTTTATTTAAAAATGGATCTGGATAGGTTTATGTCTAGTGTAAGAAAGCTGTGTAAGAAACTCTTATGCCAAGCTCACGTCTGAGTAACTGGTACCCCAGCTGCATAGTTAGTGGCTGGACAGCTCCCCTCCATAAGCAGGAGCAGCAGCGTGGGAGCTGTCCGGTGCTGAACCACAGAGGCAGCAGAGGAGCATCACACAATCATGCCGCTGTTTCAGTTTTATTTAGCCGTTTCTAATGCTGGGGGTAATGAAGAAGCACAGGCACCCAGAATTTAGAGCGGTGTGTCAGAATTCAGCCTGGCACTATGTAGGCTATACCTGGTCTTCCCGCTCTTTCTTTTCCTCCTGTGTATTTCCTGAGGCCAGAGAAAGAGACCGTGGACCCTCCAGTCCACACAGATGTGCTCCCATGCCCTCAGAAAACCAGGTCTGTGCTCTCTCTGTAGCCAGGAGATATTATATTTGGGAAGCAGTAAATAAATCCTTTGTTGGCGAGACATCTGGGGCCATAGGAAACTCCATATTCAGTATTTTACCCATCACAAGTGAGCACACATTAACAGAATCCAAGCTCCCACAGATGCAGGTGCATAAACACACCCATGAAACTGACACATAACTTCTGTCCACAGCAGCATAGACGTATGAGGTGTAAATGAGTGTGAGATGTGTGCTATGGATTATGGAAAAGCAATCACCATCCACGTGTACAGTAGTACAAGCAGCCAGCAGGAAAAAACTAAACAAAGAAAACAGTCTATTCCCTGCATCCAAGTCAACACTAATACTATATCCACAGCCTAGGTAAGAATCTTCACCCACTAGAGGGCATGGACTTTACATGCAGGGGTGCTGAATAGATGAGTAATGTCCCTTCCAGAGGGATAAACTGACCAGGGTTTGACCTGGAGCACGCAGAAGCACACAGCACCAGAAAAGACCCAGTATTCTGGCCGATTGGACACCAAGACTCCTGGGACAAGCTATCCCATCAGCCTCAAGCCAGCCTATCAGACCCGGCCCACAGGAAGTCCTGATGGGTGATGCAAAGCTTCCCTGGAGCTCTCTGACAGTCCTGGCAGCACACAGGGAGAGGGGGAAGGTGAGCTGCCTAATGAGACGTCACGTTCCCCTGATGATTGGTTCCCGCTCCTACGGGGCCAGTTTGGGAGGCCAAGCACGAAGACCTGAACTTAATACTTGCACAGATCTGGATAAAAAGAATGAAGGACAGTTCCTGGGTATCCACCTGCCAGCCCTATCAGTTCACATTAAGGGACTGGAACAAATAACAAAGGTTAATTATTGAATCCTTTGCTCTTGTTTCGCCATATACAGAGCATTTCAGTTTTAATTACACTTAATTTTCCTCTCTGTGAGATTGTGATAATGTGGTGTGCCTGTTGCTCTGCCTATACACAGTATAGTCTGCCTTGCATGGCCTAAAAGACTACACTGACATGACTAAATGACTGATTTGATTGGTGGTTGATTATTGACAATTCTCTGTTGAAAAGCAGTTGAAAAAACAATATTTTCTTCTGCTCATATTTTAAGACACAAATATCATGTTTTCTATGTTCAAAATCACCCCCTAGCATCATGGTACCATTAGTTTGTGCCAGTTCACTCCAATACCACCTGTCCAATTCCACCCCTCAATTCTAGCTGTTGCTAAAATCCTAATGTACACATAATATACAGATTTGACCATTTTTAAACTTAACAAGTGTGGACAGTAACACTTTATTTTTACTAGAGACAGTCTTTTGCAGACACCTATAATGATCAGTTAACAACTACATCCCAGCAACCACAAGAGTATTCATTAAAAGTTTTTATGGTGTGGCAATATTTTTTGGCATTCCATTTCAGGATCACATTGACTGTTGTAAGTGCTGACTGAGATAATGAACAATGGCATTATTTACTGCTCAAGTACTGTGTAGAGATGAATCGATGAGGCCCAAACAATCCGAGTGCTGCATGTCACTCGCTGCTGTTATTTTTCTGCGCACAACTCTGGCATATAAAATACTACTTAACATTAAATGTGACTAGATAAGAAAAGAAAAAGAAAATCAGCAAACTTATACTGAAATGAACTCTGCATCAGTAACCAAAGGAGATTTCTACCCAACTGAGTCCAGTTCACTGTCATATAAAAACCCATCCAGCAAAAGCTAAACCACATTATTTTGCTCTTTTAACTTTAGAAATTGGAAGTAGCTGGCACTGTTGTACAAGTCTATACATTTACACAATCCAGCAGAAGGAAATACCCATTCATAAGCAACATATAGGTGACTGGTTGTCATGTCACTTGAATAGCCTATGCAAGCAAAAAGGGCATTTATTGCAAATACTGATATTAACTTGGCACCATGAGGGGAATTACTTAGTTCAGCTCGTGAGACATGTCCACCTGTTCCAGCCATCTAATTGTCAAAAAAGCAATTCATAATAATAATAATAATAATAATAATAATAATAATAATTTAACTATTTGTTCTGCTGTGTATTTAGCCAAAATATTCAAATAATAATTAATTTGTAAATTGTATGACAGTCTGTTCTTTTAACTTGCATATTGTTATGGTCCCCTACAGTTCCTTTTCTCAATAACATAGATGCATAATCACACAATTTATTGATTTTTGTTCTAATGAAGCAAAGATATATGCAAGCTACATGTTGCCTTTAATTTATTATCTGAATAAAACAAATCTGGAGGAAAGCCATGGATCTGAATGGCAAAAGTGATTTCGTAAAAAAAAAAGAAAAAAAAGATGAACAGTCTGTATATAAGGCACTGCAGAATGCCAGCTTGAGTTACAGAGTTTGATCATAAAAAAGAGTTAAGCAATAGACCCCAGGAGAACCCAGGACCTAGATCTAAGAAACAGGAGTAAAACAACCCAGCGGAGTATCTATGAATTGCTTATTCTGAGAGAAGGCACATCATGTTCTGTTGAAGTCTTTACCCTGTATAAATAATCCACTGTGAAAGCTAATACTCCAGTATCTAGGAACTGAATTAATAGACATATGGACAGGTTTAATAAGGAAAATATAAGTGCATGTGAGTATTTGACTTGCCATCAAAGCTGTGTTTGCAGTCCTTTGCAAGAATATTTCTGCATGTATCTTGGAAGAAGACAGACATCCAGGTAACTTAGCTATGAGATCCTTATCTAATAAGACAAAGAGACAAAAATGCAGAATTCTACCAATGATTCACATGGGGAAACGCAAATAAGTGAAAAGTTGTTGTTTTGGGAGTTGCAACAGAATTGTATGATAAAAATGAACCTTTTCATATGAGGCCAAGTAAGGCTACAGAAGCAGAGAAGACTGAATATCAAATACAGTAATAACATATCAGTGGGAAAGCATTAACATTTCCAAGATTATTATACTTTACTAGTTGATGTTCTGTCAATCAGGCAACAACCCTAGCCAAGGAAACATCACCTAAGCATTATCTCACAGGCATAGCATTGCTGACTCAGAGGGGACTGGCTGCTAACAATCCAGCTAGGTGTTATGTTACAGATAATTCATTTTTAGTAGACATATGCCCATCCTTTCACCAATTAGCAGCCAATTGATTGATTACATTTGATCAGGTAAATAAAAAAATAAAAAAATGTATATAGCCATGTGAATATGGGACATTTATTATTCATGCCATACATAGTATGCATAGCTTCTGACATAATGTGGCTTAATAGGGTAAATAATCTCTAAAATCATGACAACATAAGTAGGAATAATTAACAGCTTGTTAAAATTCCGGGATTGCAATTGCGATTGCATGCATAGGGGTCCCCCAGGACTGAACTTGAGAACCACTGCCGTATATTGTTGCCGCATCTGAACAGAAAGGTCGGTCCACTGTTAAATGGCTTTAAAAAAAACAAAAGCAAAAAAACCCAAAAAACATTCAGGATACATTAAAGCATTTAAATAGATAAAAGGCTCATGTTACAATGTGGCTGGCTGGCTTTTAGCATTTGGTTTGTGGGTTCTTGCATGTTTTGAAGATGCACTGAAGATACCCTGTTTCAGATTACCCCCTGCAGCCTTTTACTGGGCATTACATTGTCCAGAGGATTCATTCTTCTGTTTCATGGACACAGAGGTCCAGTTTAATTAGCCTACCATAACAGAGGAACTAGAAAGAAGTGTCTATAAGCCACAAGAGCACTAACGCAAGCATATTAATGTATAAAAATCCATAGGCTATACTGTACATCACATTATGTGTACTTTAAATGTCACTGGGAAGTATGTTTTGTGTTTATCAAGGCATCATTACAGAAATCTATGTTTGCATACCACAGGCAACTGAGTTTACGGTCCAGTAAACCATTGTTTGTAAGCAGTGTTCATAAGAACTAGGCAGATCCACATGGAAAAAAATGGAGATAGCATAATTCCTCGCACCTGCCTGGTGTTCCTCCAAACCATTTAAAAAATAAATTGGACTGCATTGCTACAGAGAGACATTGCTGGCATCTCAAATCCAATTTTAGCCCTACCTTTTCACTGATTTGTCAGTAGGCTACAGATTGTATTTCCTTGAACAAAATAGCTGTGACTTAGTTGGATATATTTGCTCAGCGATGCTTCAACAGCATTTACTGCCTTCCCAGACGACTGCTCTACTGTAGCCTGGAGGAAGACTGTCAAACTGAACTGCCTCTAACAGTAACCCAACAAGTTAGAGCTTGTTGTATTGGTGTCAAAAATATATTAGAAAATGCTTTAACATTTTTCTTATTCCAGGAGGCCTTCTGAATTTAAGTGAGATGATGCATTCAGAATGTACAAACAGCACAAATACATTGCTACCGCTATGCAAGTGAACAAATATAAGACTATGAGATGTATCATTATGTACACAGAAACACTCAATAATAGGAACCGCATTAATGCACCAGTGCCTTTGTGGGTTAATGGGATGTGAAAGCCTATTTTTAATATTCTGTTTGCAATGGCTCTCCACTACTATTCGTGAAAGCCCAACATTGAGAGCGATTTAAATTCAGTCCAATGGAAGGACCATCATGCGATTCTTCATATGAGAGATGATGAACCCAATTCAGAGTTATTCAATCAAAGGACCCCTTTGGTCAAGCCATTTATCAGTGTCATATTTTTTAGCGTTTGATTCACAAAGCAAATGTGTGACACTGTGATCATTTATCTTCATCAAGTGTGATAGGCATTCTCACTTACCTGACCAGTGGGCTATCACTCTACTGCACCCCATGCATTTCACAAACATGTGTCAGTCAAAAAGGATGTTTCCGTCTACTCTGTCAAGATGTCTTGGGTAATTCTGAAATACTGTGTCTCCAACTCAAACCCGACATTACCTTGGCTATTTCACACTACCTTTTTAAGATAAAAGAGTGGGGTCTATATAGTCATAATTACATACTGATATTGACAATATGACACACATATACACACAGGCCAACAAACAAAATCACACATTTGTCACTGATGTCTCCCACTTACAAACACACACACACACACACACACACACACAGATAAACACACATGCACACACAAACGCCCACACACACACACACACACACACACACACACACACACACAGTTTCTGCACCAATGGTGTGCTTATGCTATTTGACAGCTGGTTTCCAGACAACACTCCTGTTCAATGAACTGACAACAGCCTCCATTTTTAGGGAGGATTTGCAGAGATCAGTGTCCTTGACAATCTGTTTTTCATGGTCGTCATACTATAGGAACAGTCTTTGTGCCAGTTTTGTTAGAGAATGGCTAGAAGCCAAGCCTCAGAATAGATCTTAGGTGGAATAACTATCTGCTCAGTTTTGTGCATTAACATTTACATACTGCATTGTGAGGTGAATGATTATTTAAGTATTAATTACAGTGGTTCAATTGAACACTCTTTATTTTATCTTTAATCTATTACTACCCTAAATCTGCATTAAAAATGGCCATGGGACTTATTTATGCAAGGAAGGGGGGATTACAGAATCATACTCATGTCTTACTCCAGTGGTGATTTTCTAGACATATCTACCTCCTTTTGCAAAATAGTCAACTAAATGCTTTGTGTAAGTATATTTAAACATGGAAATAAGCATAGTTTGACTCACTGAGTGGCTGGCTTGTGTTTGTTTCTTTTACACATACTCGGCACCTCCATCAATTATCGATGGACCCAGAGGCAGAAGGGGAAGCCGCATAGATGCCCTTCTCTTGTGATGCATATTATATGCATTGCAATTCCCAAGCAGCTTGACGGAGAACCTTTCAGAAGAGTATGGATGATGAATGTCACACTGGATGCGCAGTGTAAATGCCTTCAGAGGAGTCAGCAGAACAGCCGCACTAATGGATGGAGGCTACTGTATTTTACCGTAATGAGTGGTAAATGCCTGAGAGGATAAAACTGCAAGCATCTTTTCCATGACAGAGTTATGCAGACAGTGTGTATTCTTAAGCCATTGTATGACTCTGCCTTTTAAGGAATTTTCAAAAGCTGAGATAAAACAATACATGGATGCTTCCCTAAAGTTTTTCCCCTTATTTGCGTCTCAAATGCAAAAGGGGGAGGGACAGCATAAATCAGATTCAAGTGGTGTTTGCGGTCACCTGAGGTAGGGCACAATGTGGAGACAGCAGAGGGCAGCATTAATTGAGGTCGCGGCACCAGAGTGCACGTTCTATTACACACTATTTTCCTGGAGGGAGAGGCCTGGAACCAAACAGGGTCCTTCATGAGCATGGGTAAGATTGGAACAAATGAGCTTATTTTTCTTTGGAGGGTCTAAAGCAGCTTGGGGAAAGCGGGATCATTACGTCGAATCAGATCCCTGTTTACACACTGCTGCGTGTCGTTCTCCAGCATGCCAGAGAAAGTAAAGAAGAGATGCCAAATTGCGCACCATGTTATTAATCTCCTGATGGGTTCCACTCAATTAGTTAATTGTCTCATAGGAGGAGTGCAGGGATTGGTATTCAGTGTGACTGAACCCCCCCCCCCCACCTTCCCTTTGCAATTCATTTTATACACTAAATCATATTTCCACATGTATCATTAATTTTTCTACTGATATATGGCTGCCAGGCCATCAATGTGACAGCCACAGATCATTTCTCTAACTGGAAAGGCTTAAAGGTTGAGGTACATTTTTGGCTGTTGTTTACAGTGCCCTTTTTCTAATTTGTTTTTTGCCATCACCTTGATTAGTTGTTCATTAATGACTCACTGTGATTTGCTTGAGCGACTGCTTTGCATAAGCAGTACATAACCTCATTTATCAGAAAGACGATTGGACATGGGGGGTGAGGTGATATAAAATGCTGAATAGCTAGCCCGGTGAAAATCAAAAAGGAAATCACAGCAAGGAATCAATATGCTGTGCTGATCAAAAATAATGTCTTCATGTCAGTGGTATGCTGGAGGTTGGACTAACTCACTGTGCTGTCTCTCATCATCTGGGGCATTCACAGCAGGCAGTTTCTAACCTGGCAAGACATGACAGCCAAATGTAATCAGTCTGTGATTGGTGACAATCTGGGTAATAAGACCTCACCAATATGGGGACATCGTCACACTGCATCACCCTGATGGTTTTCTCAGCACCAGCTCAGCTGTGTCAGAAATAGCACTTCACAACACACTTGCACCTGTGACAAGACTGGATGCAGAGTCACTGCCTGCAGGCCACAGAGCACTCAGGCTCAGGAGTCACCAACCTTCAATAATGCAAAAGAATGGAATAGCAATGGTGCCTTGTCCTCTTCAGTGATGACTGAAGACATTGTATTGACCACCCTGATGGACATCTACATATCAAATACAGACCTCTTGTAATGTAGAGTAAATGCTGTGTAAAACATGCCAACATACAGACAGTGAAACTGACCACTTCTTTTTATTGCTGTTGTAATATAATACTAATAATAATAATACTAATTGGGTAGTGCTCTCCAAAATTATTGGCACCCTTGACAATAATACGCAAAGATCTTGAATAAAATAAGCAACACAGGTAATGAGCTACAGTTTATGCTCAGAAAAAAGGGAAAATGATATCATTTCATATATTATTTTGGAGGGAATTGAATCTGAACAACATAAATATCAGTTCATCTCCACGGTCTGCACAGATTAATATACCGCACCAAGAACATATTTTCAACATTTTTTCAAGCTAATTTAAGTTTGTTGTATTTGACCCTAAGACGCAATATGGGGGGTCCTGGTGGCTCATCCTGTTAAGACACTGTTCTAATGCATGGGAGGTCCCAGGTTCTGCACTGGGCACTCAGTGACCTACAGGGTGATGCACAATTGACTCCAGCATCGCCCAGAGATGGGAGGGTTTAAGTTGGTGACTGCATGTCATCACGCAGCAGTGACCCCTGCTGGTCAATTGGGCACCAGCTAATTTGTCTGCTTAGCTGCACATGAAGCATCTTCCCCCAAGCATGACTTGCGATCTGCAGTGTGATAAAAGCAGCGGCTGATATCACATGCTTCTGAATCACAACTTATGGATTCAATGAGCATTGCAGCGTGAGCGTGGCTGGGCATTCCAAATTGATGAGAAAAAGGGGAAAAAAGCGCTGAACAAAGCATGACATAGAAAATTATGGTTGGACTTTGTTGAGTGTTCTATTTATAATGGTTACATTTATTCTTACTGAATAAAACTCACATCATTTAAATACTCCAATGTGATGGAAAGAAAGAGAAAACCACTTCGGCAGATGAGGGACTAACCTGCCAGTGGGTGAATATTCAGTTATTTGGCTGACTGAATGGTGCCACAAAGATAACGCCTCGAGACCCTACTCACAGACCTCTTCCTGTCATGAGAGCAGAACTGCAGGACACTCTATTCCTTATATTGCATGTGTAACAGTAGCTTCCTTGCAGGATGAGAATGTGACAGCCCATGTCATAGATAACCCCATTCAAGCGAGTTGAGGTTTGGCATTGAGGGGTTGGAGACACATGCTTGATGAGCCTCTGCGAGAGTAATTGAATAGAATCCCACAAGGCAGCATCTGGACCTGATACAAAGCATGCCCTGCAGGTATAGAGCTTTTATTGCTTTCAGTGGTGATCATACACACCACTGACCCATGACTGTCACAGTAGCCAGCACCTTGTCAGCCCTATTGATGACAACACTAAGAAATATAAAGTTGCTTATGCCATCTCCAAACAGACCTGCTATAGTACAACTGCTGTAAAATTCTGAATTCTGTCATGGCCCACCTTACCTTTTCCTGCCATTGTTTTTTTTTTTTCAATTTTCAGTTTAGAAAACCCAGTCATTTTTGGGCCCATCCTATCTACAGCAACGTCCTCAGTCAATTCAAATTAGCACAGGCGTGAATCATGTGAGGGGGGCCAATGGCCAAATGGGCGTCAATAATTACGTTTGTTCCTCCACCCCCCAACATTCAGGATAATGTTCAGTGAAATATAGTAATTTCAAAGAGAGGCTTGCACTTTCTATTGACTTGCATTGTCAGTGCAAAGCTGTATTCTCCTGTGCTGCTTTACATACTGTGTTAAAAGCTCTGCGAACTGTAGCTATTTATCTTACAGTTGATTAAGACTGAGGGCAAATAAACTTGGGTCTGGTTGAATGTTTGTTTTATGTTTGTTTTATGTTATGTTTTTTGTGTTTTTTATGTAAAAAAAAAATTACTCAATGTTCCAAACATAAAATAAGTTCTTTTTCTGGTTGCCCCCCGGTCCCACATCCCCCCTCCCATGTTGATGCCAAGTCTATGTCTGTAGGTCCTCCAAAACATGTAGCTAAGTTTTTATTTTCACTCTGCAATCCTGCAGTCCTAAGTAGGACGATGCTATTTAGTATGGGCACAGTTAGCAATGTCACAGTCAAGATTTGACTCCAAGCCATAGAGCATGTCACTGCACTGAGAAAGATTCCTTTTTGTTGGTAAGCATTGTTATTTGCCAGTATAGTGAACATTTTTATGCAATGCTCTCTCGGTTTGTTCATGCACCTTAATGAGCAGAGACAGCTATAGAGATGTTTTCCATTTGATCATAGTCAGAAATCTTTATATTCCACAGTGACTCTGGTTCAGAATGGTCTATATTTTAATCATCAAAGGCACTCATTTCTGTTTTATTCTCTGTGTAGGGTTAAAAGCAAAGTGTCAGTGTTCAGCTTTAAAACATCAGGGGTACACAGTGAATTCTCTCTCTTTCTCACACGCACATGGGAATGTATGTACATTTGTTTTACAAAATTGAGTTTGACTACCACACCAAAAGTCAATTGCAGATGGAATTCAGTCTTATGAATCTGAAAATCCCTTCAGTGTTCAGAACTTCCGTGAATATGGTTTTAATGCCGTATCGATAATGTCACAACTCATCTTAACATCTTTGAAAATAATTCTGTGAGGAGATAATGAAACATTATCCACCCCGACACTATTTTAGGCAGTGCTCCAAAGGGGAGTTGACAGCTATATGAGGTATTTGGAAAGGAAGTACATACTGAAAAAAAAGTGTGAACCTATAGGCAGACATAATTACATTATGACGAATGCATCAACAAAGTGTTTTCTGCAAAGTGCAGAGAAGATCGCTTTAATTAGAGAAATATGATTTATTTTACAGTTTCGTAAGGCACAGAGGGCAGAGTTATTTTTCTTCAGGAAGTTCTGTTCTCAGTGCAGAGATGAGGCCTGTAGGAACCGATAGTTTTGGTTGGCACAACAACAACAAAGGGCTTCTGTCTCCGTCATATCATTTCAGTCCAGGAGTTCTCTGCACTTATCAGCTTTTCACACCACTAAATTCAATGTGTAGGGAATGAATGACAGCAAATACAGAAACACAATTTCCCATTGTATTGACACCAAATGGGAGGATGTTATAATTGAAAATACTCAATTTGTTATTTTCTTGTTTTATTATATCATTACAGACCACATACAAACAGTGATGAAGTTTGAACTGTAATCTTAAGCTGTACAATTTTTTAAAACATTTTGTAAGGAAAGGGGATTGCCTCCATACTTACTATCCATTTTATACCAGCTATATTTTTTTCTCTTGTGTTTTGGGTGTGCCTACATTTCTGTACATAATTAAAATCTACTTTTTTTCTACAAAAAATAAAGCTTGATCTGTTTTAGTGCCAATCCATCTTAATTGATTCAAATTATATTCAGCATTAAATGCATAAACACATAAAGCTAAAATGAGACACAATTGTCTTCTAAGCAGTAGTATATATAGTTAGCTCATTAATTACAGTGGCCTTATTGATGTTTTGTCAAATATCTTTCAGCCACTGAGAGGAAGAAGATCTGAAACCCAGGATGTAAGTCCCAACTGATTTGGTGTAAAGGCAGTCATCCGTGTGATTAAATATTTTCTCATCCCTGCCAGAAGGACCAGCAATATAAAGATGCATTTGTGAGTCCATATGGTGAAAGAAAATGACAATAGAACCAAACAGTTTCAATAAAGCGAGGGGTAGAATCTTTAAAACGAATATGCTTGCATATTTCTTAAATGTATTGCAAGGCCACTTGTTAGTTCAGACGTCATGTTTGTGCTTGTGTTTTACATGGAAATGGGATGATTACCTGCGTGTGAGAGAGAGAGAGAGAGAGAGAGAGTGTGTGTGTGTGTGTATGTGTGTGCATGTGTGCGCGTGCACGCACATTAAATACTACAAAAATTGATTTCTGTGGAGTTATGAATCACGATTCTCCTCTTCGACCCGAGATGTAAGCAATAATAATCATCGTTACCAAAGTGGCTTGATGTAGCAAAGATGTATGTACACTGTGCATAGAATATACATCAGGGGTAACAGGGGTATATATAACAGGGGTATGGCTTACATGACAATCTAAGCAGGGAATGAAGTGAACTGCCACCTATAAGACACTGGTCCTGTCTGTTGATCAACCCTGTCTTGAGCTTGCAAAGGTGGTGGTGCACAGATGATCACTGTAATCACTGTATGCACAGAATATATACATCTCAGACCCTATTCTGTCACAGATCTTATGGCTATACCGTGAATGATACTGTAGCTTCTTTTGCCACTACAATTTCCTACTACTATTGAAACTACTATTAACTGCTGATGATAAAAATAAGGAATAGCAGCAATTTTTATACAGATATTCACCCACAGAAAATTCTGTTTTAACATTTTAGCACCATCAAGTTAAAATGAATTCCTGCCTTTGATATCATAAACATAACACTATTCTTGTTTTGAGTGGAAATGAGAATTACATTGTACAGATGTAGTTAGAACAGTCACAATTGTTTACAATTTCGTAGATTATGAAAAGACTAAAATTTGTCAAGGGCAAAGTGCACCCTAGATTGATTTAACTAAGGCTTTTGAGTAGGATTAATCTAGGGCTTTTTCCATATTGCTCATGGTGATACTGAACACATTCTCTGGCTTGGTGGCAGCTTTTGTTGATATGGATAAATTGCATTTATCGTTTTCCAGTTGATTGGGTTTTCTCCCATATCCACCACACCAACCAACCAATCAACAAACTAACCCCAATGCGCTTGGTCCACATCTTCGAGCAGAATTCCCTTGATTCATTAACATACGTGTTAGAATCTCCATACATAAATTCTTCCATTAGATAGACCTGAACTGAAGCATTCCATTTAAAAATTGTGGAAGCTTTAGTATTTTAGTATTGCAAGCAGGTGTAGTCAGCATATTTTTATGAGGAGCCTGACATACAACAAATTTATCTGAGCCTCTGGGTACTGGGGTATTTTATATGGAAGAAAAGAAACTTCAATCTCATATGCCTGCAATCTTGACAGGTATTGGTATTGCATTTCTAAAACCAACATTTAATCAATGATTTTTCCATACCAATAATCTTATTTTGCACAATGCAAATTGAGAATCATGTTTATCTTGTTTGGATGTTACAGTAAACATTCTAGGCAGGCCAAAAATCATTACTTTTATTTAGTTTTTATTTAAAAATAAATAAATAAATTGTAATTGAAAGGTGATGATGTGGCAGAGGCTGGTACATCTTCCATTTCCAGTGGTCTAGCTTTTGTCAATTATTTATCTGAACCCTCCATTAAGGCTGTAATTATGAGATTTAATTCATTTCACAAATCAGCTAGCATGAGCCATCTATCAATAACTACAGACAACCTTGGTGTAGTCCAGGTTTCATTGCAAACAAGAGTTGTTTGTTTTTTAGACTGAGTCCAATGATAATATAAACCAAATATGTCAACTGAATAAATAAATTAAATTAAAATAATAATAATAACAACAGCATCAACAATAATAATAATAATAAGGTAGAGGTAGGCAAAATAAATAAAGTAGGCAAAGGAAATAAAGGCAAAAGAAATCAAATTGATGAAAAAAAAATATTATTTAATGCATATTCTAATTTATATTGTTTCTCTTCAGTCACATTCCTGAAATGAATAAGTATTGGCAGGTCAGAGAAAGATTTCCAGTCCAATAGTCTCTCAAAACCTACACAGTAAGGTCAAAAACAAGACAAAACTGTTGACTTGGGAAAGTATTTGCTGACTCCTGTGGTCGCATTACACTAGGAGGGAGAATGACTTCTCGTGCAGAGACATAACATAACATAAGATAACATAATGATGACAAGCCATTCAGTCCAACAATTCTCGCCATTTTGCTGACTAAATTAGTGCTCTGATTATCTACAGACTAGAAAGTATATAACATCGTATCAAGCCTAGTCTTTAAAATCCCCTGAATTTCTGTCCCTACTATGTGACCTGGGAGGCTATTGACTACTCTCTGCATGAAAAAAATTCTTCCTAATGTCTGTATGGAATTGACCATTTGCTAATTTCCATTAATGTTCCCTCATTCTACTAAAATAGCTCAACCTGAAGAATCTCTTGCAGTTAATTTTGTTGATCCCCTTTATGAATTTAAAAGCCTCAACCAAGTCACCCCTGAGTCTCCATTTACTAAGCTTGAAGAGATTAAGCATATTAAGTCTTTCCTTATAGCTTTTATCTTTCAATCCAAGAATCAATTTGGTTGCTCTTCTTTGAACCTTTTCCAGAGCCTCTATATCTTCTCTTGTGGTACAGTCCCCAGAGCTGCACACAATACACCAAGTATGATCTAACAAATGTATTGTATAAGATAAGTATAACTTCCTTGGATTTATACTCAATACCTTTGGCTATATATGCTAGCATCCTGAATGGTGATGTTTTTGTTTAATTTTTTTACTTCTTCCCCATAAATCCATTCCAAACTGGATTCACAGCATCTCACTGTATCTGTGCCTTCAGTCCCACCGAAGGGGTCACACAGCATGTGACCATCATATTGCAATGTTTTCTTTTTTCCACTGTTGAAGCCAATCACACTATTCATTCAATTTGTTTGAATCAGAGTTATCCAAAATACTGTATCTGTGCTCATTTATTTACACAGACTGATTCCACTTTAGCTGCACTTACACAGTCATGTGTGCTGCAAGACAATAAACAAATGAATGAACAGACTGGCAAACAAACAGCGGGAACGTAAGATATTGTCAGGATGTAACCTTAAAAACCAAACCTCTGTAACCCTACCAGTCATTATACGGATGTTGTATTAAAAGTCTTATGCATAACAGTTTCCCTCCATATTAGAATTATTTATGCAGTATTACCGAGATTTGAAGATAAAAATAGTAATAAATTAGGAAATTTAGTCCAACAATATGCAATGCCTCATTTTGCATACACAGGATAGGAGAATATTGACTCTTCCTTCTTCACAAATATGCTGTGTAAATTTTTTTTTCCCCCTGTGGAGTACTGTGTGTTTTAATTACATGATTCATTAGCCTACTGAGTAATGCAAGGATGCATATATTTCAACAGTTAGGAATAATGTATTACCTAATGACCAAAAGCTTTTTGATGCTCATCCAATGCAAATTACAAATGCTGGGACAACATGCTTAATTTTAATCCAAGGCAATAGAGATTTGATCTAATTTTACCCAAATGGTGTTGATGTCTTTGATATATCCAGAAGTCACAAGTTCAGCCTAAGCAAACCACCATTGTTATGGAATGGAAGCAGAAAGAGGACAATAAATAACAGATAAATAAACAAACAAATCCACAATGCCCCCATTGTTTCATCAGTAGTATTATATCGTTGAATTCAGCAGATTAAAATAATTTAAATAATTAATTAAACCCATAAACCC
This sequence comes from Anguilla anguilla, assembly GCF_013347855.1. Lineage (NCBI taxonomy): Eukaryota > Metazoa > Chordata > Actinopteri > Anguilliformes > Anguillidae > Anguilla > Anguilla anguilla. Next base: position 28,605,983 of record NC_049213.1, on the reverse strand, counting down.
ATGTGCATGTGCGTGTGTGTGTGTGTGTGTGTGTGTTTTCATATTGCCATATCAAGAAGATGTATGCACACTGCAATATATAACTTTACTCATCCTTGGTACCTGCTTTAAACCTTAATTAATATACCAAGAATTACGAATTGTTATCCCTGGAATGTTGCATTGATGTTGCATTAATACTCCAAAAATGTGACAACAGATGAAATATTAGTTAAAAATATCTAGATAGCCCCTTAATGACTCATTGTGAAAATGAAAGTCATGCCTTTTCAGTTCTTTCTAAGTAATCCCGCTCGTATTGATTCACTTTCAGATCACTCCCGTAGCCTCCCTCAGTCAGAGAGAGCAGTAAGTAATGCTCCCTCTGCCTCAGCTTGACAGGACTAAATCATTATGAAATGAAAGATAGAGAGGGAGAGAGACAAAGAGCGAGAGAGAGAGAGAGAGAGAGAGAGAGAGAGAGATGGGGAGAGCGAGAGCAGTAGGGAGAGCTGGGAGATGAGAAGACAGCAGACATTCTGTGAAAGATTTGCATGAATATCAGACAAAACAAAACATGTGCAGCAGCAGAGATTTCACAAGGTTACTTCTAATCTCACAACATTGCACATTCTGTGTTGCAGGTTCCATGCCAGAGGTGTGGTGATGTGCATCTTTGTATTGGCAAAGGGATAAATTAACACCATGTCCATACCAAGTTAAGAGCCAGAGTTCTGCACTGAACCATCCTCCCCAATGATAACATGAACTGTATATGATTAGTTCAGTCATTCAGACAGAGGCAATGCTATTTTCATCATCCTACCACAACCAATGAATAAATAAATGAATAAACACATAAATAGACTGCGAGCTCATAAATTAGTTTAATTGTGGGAATTATATAAATCGTTTCAATAACCAATAAAAACTATAGGTGGATTCACTTTAACACTACAGTATTTTAGTTAAAATAAATATACCACATTCAATTGGCAGGATATACAGCTCACAATTCTATTTTTATTCACTATTCATTGTTTGTTTTAATGGAAATGATTGCATAATGTACTGTATTGCATAGACTCCACATCACAAATAAATAAATAAAAAAAAAACAAATAACAAATAAACAAACACAAAAAAGACAAAAAAATAAATAAATAAATTCATAATCAGCTTAAATTATTCTTGAATAATTTAGCAAAATTTGAATTATTTTGGCTATTCCTTGCAAGGTTATTTTTTTGTGTGTAATATTAAGATTGATTTTAAGCTGTATGTTTGTTTATAGATAAGTCACACAATATCCTCTTCTGAATTTGTTATTACTGCTCTCGGCAGTAAACCGCTTGTTAAAGCTATCCTGATACTTCCAGACCACTTCTGAATCTGTCTTACTTCACTGTAGGTACATCGGCGGCAAAAATGAAAAAGGCATTTATTGCATTGCTGCAGATGTTTGATCTACAATCGTTTCACACTGTTGTCACACATGGCATGTGTGAAAAAGAAGAGGTGGAGATACTGCATGCAAATAAAGTAAACCACATATAAATAAATATGGAATGCATGTTGTGCTTCGTAGCAACAAATAAAACCATCTTAAATTAGCTTAAAGCAACCGAGATTTTGACTCTGCAAGGCATGCTTCCATTGAAGTGCTGCCAGGTGTTCGTGAAAGATAATGCTTGACATAGTTAACTTAAAGACTTCTTATCCATTTATTTACACTAACACGATTACTTTCATCCACATTCCATGGTGTTGTAGCTATTGCTGAATATATTGTCGCTCTTAGAATTTGTCATTAAAAGCCTCACTGTTTTTTTCTTCTTTTTTCTAGGCACTCAGGAATGACAGAGATTAAATGTTATTTAATCTCTTGCCTTTATTGGATCCTGGAACTGCAGTAATAGCGTTCAGTCTCTTTTGTATATAATATCAAGTTTGGTACATCACTTTTTCACAAAGGCAGACATAAAATATTTAAAAAATTCAACTAGAGGTAGCATTTCTAAACCAGAGCAATGCCAAAACATTTTACTTTTTTGTTCTATATGTACTGTACTGTCATCTGATTAAAAGTGTATGTGTGTGTGAGAGAGTGAGAGAGAGAGAGCGAGACAGAGTGAAAAAGTCTTGTTACACTTCTTGAAACTTGCATTGCCACTTAAGAAATTAAAATAGAACATCTATTTTAATGAATAAAAATGAAGACAATCATTTAATGGAAACAGAAAGTTAAACATCAGGTATGTAAAGGTTTCTTACTCTACAGAGGAAGAAATTATACTAAATGTAAAGTGCAATCAGGATGAAACTGAACCTTTGAGATAGAGTGACTCTATTGACCATGTGTAAAAACCAAATGGAAAATGATTGGAGCAGAGGAGACAAGGCCAGTGAAATCATGACTGATCACACAGACAAGAAAGGCGAAAGTGAAGGACCCTCTACACAGAGTCCTCCTGTTTGGGGCACCTTGCCTGCTGTGAGAAACAGCACTCAGTTTGTTGACCATAGATTATCTAGCTGGAGAATCAGGAGTACTGCCTATGCTAAATAAAGACTAGTTTCAGGTGACTGAATGGATAAATTGCTTCCTAGCATTGATAACATCCCTCTGCAGGTTTTTTCACAGAGCTAGCTCCGGCGCTAGCCAGATTTATTTTAATACCTGTTTTAAATTTGGGAAAATTCCAAAGGAGTGGAAGGTTTATGTTGTTGTCCGTGCCATGAAAAGCAAGCCGAGTCCCCACGGGAATGGCGTCAGATCTCTTCTCTCTGTGCTGTGGATAAAATCACTCACTTTGGGATATGCAGGAGTGCAGAAACGGGCCTCAGTCATTACATATGCATATAAGCGCGTGTTAATGTCTGTACATTAATCCACATTCTTTATAGCCATTTATTCTATATATCCATATATAGTTCTGTGAAGGAATACCTTCCTGTCAAGGAACTTTTATTGATTACTTCCTGGTTTTGATACTGTGAATGGGGGTGGGGGGGGGGGGGGGGGGGGGGGTTATGTTGAGATTTTTGTCCACTGTTTGAGTTTCACCTGTGCTTTCCAGTGCTTTGTGATTTTCTTTTTTTTTCTTTTTTTTTTGATGGATAATGCACAATGCACTGTTAGTGTATTTGAAATTTCTGCTCTCATTTTTTGGGTTTTATTTTCCTTTCGGTTCTTGGAAACATCTGTGACGGGAGTGCGTCATTCATGTCACACCTGTTTCCCTATATCACTGTGAAGTTTCCTCATGCGTAGTGTAGTTGGACTAGTGATGCGATTGGTGCATGCACTTACTGAAAGGCCGCTTGTCTGTACAGTGGGGGTGGAGGTGAATGGCTTCCTCTCACTGGAACATTTCTTGATTTGTGCCGTCAGAACCGCCCTGATCCGCTCAGCCATTTCATTGCCTGTGGGAGAAGAGGAGATACAGGAGTAGAAGATTCCACCAAGACATCAGCATCATGTTTTGGACACTTCCCTTATAACAGATTAAAATTACAGAAAAAAACAGAGATCACTCCAAGATATTGCACATTCCCCACAAAATATTGCACACATCCCACACATACACTCCAAGATATTGCACATTCCTCAGAAATAGCGCACCTTACATCATAAAATAAATTCCATCCACACATCCACACACACATTCCGCACAAGTATGTTATACCTTCAACAACACATTGCACAATGCAGCGCAGAACATACAATCTCGCTTCTACTGTTCAGAAACTTGATTGACAGTGGAACCAGAGAGAATTTGTACCAATTCAGCTTGTAGTTTGGTAGCATGTACCTTCTGTTGTATGGCTTAAGGAGATATTATCAGAGGTTCATTTTTTGGTTGGTTTTCAACTTTCAATTATATCAAATTACCTTTTAAATGTACCTTGGGATTGTATGATCCTTAAGCCCAGAGGTACTTTGTCAACATTCTATCAACTTGTTCCTATTTATTTCAGCAGATGGGTAATGGGGTTGCAATACCAGGGCACATTCATGCTGATTATGGGGACACTCTGTGGTGCACAATCCAAGGCTCCAGCCTGGGAAGATGGGGGAAAAATGTGTAGTGCACTGGAAACTATGGAGTACATCCTTGTTTTGCCAAGCAGGGTCTTCAAAACCACAAAGCAGCCATTCCATGGGAGGTTATTGATAAAATGATCATCTTCCATGATTGTCCTATAAAAAATGGTTCATTATGAAATGACAAACTGACAAATCTTTCAGAGTGGCATTACTGGCCTTGTACAGCCTTACTGTCAACCTCATAGTGAATTTACAAACTGATTTTAAATGCCTTTCAGGCTCTACCCATCCCCCTAGGGCTTCTTGACAGAAGTCAACCCTGCCAATAAAATACATATAGTATGCATACCAAATACGAGTACACTCACACAGAGACTTTACATTTTTTTTGTTTTCAAAGGAGGCAATGTTTATGCTCCTAAGTGTGCAGAAATGAACACATGGTTCAAAGTTATTGAATACATTTTTAAAGTTTTTTTTAGCTAACTTAGAGACTATTAAGCAATGCCGACATCACTCATATTTAACAGTTATTTGAATTTGGAAAGAAATGAAAAGATCAGCAATGCCATAGTTGGCTGTCCTCTGTGATGGCTGACACATTGAATAAATTAAAATGCAGTATTACATTTATGTAAAGGGTTTTTTTTTTGGCTTTGATTGTTTATGGTTATGGTTTTATATAGAAAATTAAACTGCTGCTTCCCACAAAACTGTTACAGTGCATTCACATTTTACATATGGACTCTATAACACCTCATGGGATATTCCATGGATCACTTTCCAAAAAACTTGTTTAATGATCACAGTTTTCACGTTAAGCTTAATATGTCACATTTACTGGCTAGCACACAAAACTGCACCTGTTGAATTCAGCTGGACATCCACATGTTGTCCCTTAGCTGACTGCATGAAAGACTGGAAGATTTTGCCACTCAAATATTTGCTAATTACTGTGAACATTTATGAACAGTTGTTACCAGGTAAACAGCTGTCTCATCCATATCCTATCATCCAACTTATGTTGCAACCTGCAAAGCATGAAAGAGTTATTTGATAGTGTTCAGTTTTCTGTTTTTATTTTGCCACATTTGATTGTTAGTGAGTTAACCACCGTCTTACACTGCAAACTCAACCAGCACACTGCAAACTTACTTAGATATCTTCAATATTAATGTTCAACATATTACAAACCGGAAATCCCACCCTTCACTCTTTCAACCAGATACAGCCTCCAGCTGAGCCATTGGGAATATATGGAGTTCGTCAGCCCAGTTTTAAAATTTGACAGTTTAAGAGTTCAAGCAAACTCCCAGTTAAAACAAATAGGGATCTTCTTGATTTTAAATGAAACAAATGAAGAAGAATATGATGGAAGCTCAAAAGAGCAGGATTTATGGTAGAGCAGAAAGGTGGAAACCACTGCTAATCAAGGGAAACATCAATGCTCATCTCACATTTGCAAAATGCACCTGGAGGATCCCCAAGCCTTTTGGGATAATGGCAGTTTTGTGTGTTCTGCGTGTTTGGTTGCGCACCACAGACATGTGTTCAAGGAGAACAGAGTACAGTAACAATACTCAAAGACACAGTTGTGCTCATTTTAATCACTGACATGGTATTTCATTCTCATGGTGTAGTTTAAACTTCCAAATCTAACAGAATTCTACATAAATGTGGCTTCCTCTAGTGTATGGGGTATACTGGAACTGAAAAAAAAAATTCTGAATGATTTATTCATTGATTTCAGGTGCTGTTGCAAAAATAAAATAAAATAAAAAATATACAGCAAATGATCCATGTAACTGTTCGACAATGTTTTTTTGGGGAGATTGCATTTTCTTTATGAACATGCACTGCATGTGTGGCACAAAATGCAATTCTACACAATGGAAATGACATCAAGATTGAGAACGCCTTTCAGTCAGTGCACAAAACACACTTTAATTGCATTTCTTGGCCAGAATGATTGCAAAATGGCCAGAATAATAATTAACTGTAGGAAATGCCTGTGCTTTATCAAGCATATAGCCTCGGCATTCCAGGTCTTAATTGAGGCACAGAGAAGAATGCTGATTAGCAGAGTGGTTGGACAAGATGCACTGGCATGTCCTAAGCAGAGGTACTCGGGGTTAATAATGAAAAAGCATTAATGGATAGAAATGCAGTGATATGCTTCATGGGAGAGAACAGATAAGTAGACTTAATTGGTCTTTAGGAATTATTTGATAGGAATGGAGTGAAGCTTAATGTTTGGGCCAAATCTGAAGTCTAAATGCCACATTTTAGGCATTGTTTTCCAGTGTACTTATCCATTTGTTTATTTGGTTTATTATTTTCTTGTGAAAGCTCTTGTACAAATGCTTTACTTCCCAAACGAGCAACATTTTATGCAAACTGACCTTCATCAAGAACCAACTGCTGGTCTCATTCGTCTCGCAGCTAGGCATGCTTATCTTAATCTTTTTCGCAGCAATTTTATGCTATAAATTTGTCTCTTGATCACACATTCAGTTATTTAATATTTACCTGAAGCAAGGATAACCTCTCATATAGTCAGCTTTCCAAAAAGATAAATAAAGTAAACACAATGCAAATAGCCTGATGAGGGTGTTGTTGCATACATAGTGTGAAATTAATGTCTTATTCGCTAAGGCTACAACTAATTATGCAATTAGCAAAAGGGACAGCCTACTAATCACATTTTGGACAGGTTTTACAGACAGGGCTTGAATTAAGACTGGAGTAGGCCTTAATATGGATTAGTTCAGCTATGATATTTAAGTGCAGTTCATGAACATGGCTTTAATTTATCTTAGCAACTCCTAGTCTATAGAGTCCAGGGCTTTGGTTCACGAAGCAGAATTATTGTGTTAGCTGGATAATTACACTGAATAATACCTGGCACCCTCCTGAATCTTGAACATGGACTAAAGTATGAAGAGCTGTTCTGGGTTTTGTAAAACTTTAATTGTTACTTATATTAAGCCTTAAAACATTTACATTTGTTATGGACTTTAACTACTCTACACTTTGATCCAAACAAAGGTTTTGAACAAGGTCACTTCTGTGTTTGTAGCTCAAGAAGTTTTGGATAGCCCACCACAATCACCTTAATTCATATTAGTAGTCCTCAAATTCATGATCAGTTTATAGAAAAGCATGTCTTACATGTACAAATATTTTAATCTCCAAACAAATAAAGCCCGCAAAAATGAATAACAATGTCACCGCTGGGGACAAACCACAAGGAAATTCAAAGAAACCAAAGCATGTATTGCTTGACCACAGTTGAGGGAGGGGAAGTGTGAAGACCAGACGCGACCAAACAGGGGATCTATAAGTTACCAAAGGGGCACTCCAGTAACCACTGAGTCTCGTGAGAGACGAAATAAGAAGGGGGTGCTATACTCCTAAGGGATGTATCCCAAAAAATGAATAAACCCCTAAACGGGTAACTGAGGAAGAAGGAGTATCTAAAGAAAATAAACGAACAGGGAAAAGAAAAGGATAAACGACTTCGACCCGAAGCAGAGAGAAAGAAAATGTCTTTTCAAAAAACAAACCGAAGAAGTTCTGAGGCCAACTAAAACCAGGGGGGAAACTGGTTAGTAAGAGGCAGAAAGGTTTGTGCCCCAATGGCGACACAATAACCCCTTAAAACCACCAGCCTCAGAATCTGGACATATACCGTCCTAATACCTTTCTCCAAAAAAAACAAACAAACTGAAGTCAGAATTCTTTTAAATTTCTTTGTTCTTAAAATCCTTGCACCTTCCTCAGAAATACGACAGGGAACTGGCTAGAGCAAAACACGTTACACTCAAGCACCGTTCCACTGCCTACTGACGCTTTAAATACCCAGCCACAGGTGTGGCTGGTAATCAGCGGAAGATGTGAGCAACCCACAGGTGAAACAGATCAGAGGTAACCCTGCAGGAATGCATGGAATGTTCAAGCAGGAACAATCCTCCCACAGGAACCAAAAATAACGATTAGCCGAGTGGCTAATCTGCAAGCTCGAACTAATCGTCCCCACACACCAAAAATAACGATTAGCCGAGTGGCTAATCGGAATGCTAACCACTGAGCCGGTGCAGGCACAGAAAAATGATCTACCTGCACAGAAACCGTGACAACAGTAAACTGAATACTTACCTATTTGCACAGCTGATGCAATAGTGTAGTGTATGATGCACTGTATTAATGCAGTATTAATGAGATAGTTAAAATCCACATTAAATGTTCAGTTCAGGACCAGTAGAAAGATACATACTGAAAATGATTTTTTTTTTTTTCCATTTTCAGGGAAAATGCATAATTATTGACAAATTACTAAAGGTCTTCCAAATATTATATCTCAGTGTGCATAAATCAAGGCAATATTTCTACATTTTACACATGTATTATAATCAGAAAACAAGTAAAGACTGGTAGCAGGAGAAGAGAAAGTGTGAACACCACACATTTTACCCACACACTGCCAGGATGTAATCCACAGAAAACAGTAATCCTTTGATACTGTGACGTATGTTCATGATACTATATACTAATAGTAGACCCTAGCAATTCTCTGTTGTGTGACAAGAACAAAAATCAAAAGGTAAGTAAGGTAACATGTGCTTAGCTAGTGTAGGCATTCTATAGCCGCGTTTCCACCGCAGGAACTTTCCCCAGGAACTAGGAACCTTTTGAGGAACTGCGTTTCCACCGCAGGGACCAGGGTCTAAATTCTAAGTTCCGGGGACTTTATTTTACCCCAAAAAAGTCCCTGCTCGGGGGGTAGTACTTTCCAAAAGTACCGGAACTTTTGGGGTGGGGCACAAGCGCTGAATATTTCTGATTGGTCGACTACTCGCAGTATTTTATTTCAACAGCCATTTTTAAAAGTCTGCAGTCGCAAACCGATTTATTTTCATAATAATAACTTGAATTCAAACTTGTATGTTATGCGGTGCAGTAGCCTACTTTTGGTTATAGCCAGCCACCTTTAGTATTAGTTTTATAAAATGTTAAGCATTCGTGCTGGGACAGCATATTACGTACCAAAACATTAAAACGGTTTAATTCGGTTGCTGAATATTTTCTTCCGGATTTTATTTGTTAGCCCGTTATAATTGACTCAAAACGTTTGATACAGTTATGTGAGGTATGCGGTAGTTCTGTGTAATTTACATTGGTGATACAGTAAATGCAAACTGGGAATCACCTTCCGCACTTTTTGTCAGGGTGAAATAACAGGTTAGTTCGTCCCTTTTGCTTTTTTAGACTGCCATAATTTTACTCTGCAATTCTTCAATTCCAAAAAAAGACCAGGAAGACTATGGACTAATTTATGGTGCATGGGTTGCATCTGGAGGGCACACTTCGCTGCTCCGTTAGCAGTAACTTTGAAGGAAAGCAAACGTTGGCTGTACCACTGCAATATTAATTTAAATTTTCACACAAGTCCGAGTTTTCATTCTTTTTATTCTTGTCATTTTGCGATTAGCCTATATGGAATTGACGATGAGAGTCGAAGTAATAAATTCAACAGCAAATTGTTTACGATGTGTGCATGTTGTCTGCTGTTGTTACCAGCTATTTGTGGAATGTGAATGCATTTTTTCGCCTCGGATGTAAAGACATGAAAGTGAATGTTCGCATAAAAATATTATGAATGTGTTTGAGAGCATATATAACACAGTCACATTCCGACTATTGGCCAAATATCATTTTTGTTGCATAACAACGGTCCAAGTCGAACTACCAGCGAGAGTTTTGCTTGACAACAGTAAAATATGCCCAAACGGCCGCGGAAGAATATTTCGATTTCAGGTGATCAAGTCGATAAAAATCAATACATACTAAAGTAACCATTTATAGTCATTGTTGGTAACCCATTGTATAAGTGGAATAAACCCCTCCGGGCTGTCCCGGTTATTAGAAAATAATGTAGGCTACTTCTGTGGTAGTATGGGGTTACAGAAGAAATCATACGACAGATAGATTGACGACGTCGGTTTTTCATACGTCAGTGGACTAATTTGTCTAATCTTCGCAGGTCTTTAGACCGTGGTGGAAACGCAGACAACAATGGGCTGAAGGAAACTTTTAGTTCCTTGAAAAGTAGTTCCTGGGACTAAAAGTTCCAGGTACTTTGGGTGGAAACGCGGCTTATTTTGCTCTTCAGTATCCTTCATTTTCATAGACAAACATTCTAGAGAAACCTGTTAGCTAGTACATTTGAATCCTTGCAACTAGTACAATAACCACCAAAACCATTGTGTTTGAGCAAGAGAGAATGAATGAGAAACTATTTTTTTCCATAGAAAGGATCAGCCATGAGTTTATTTTATTGAACACTATTTGTGTTGAAGCCAGTGATATATTATAATGCAATGCTCTCTTGGGATAATATAGTATTCAAATAAAAATCTGCTAATAAACAAAAATGAAGGTCTCAAAATTCCAATTTTCACTTCCCCATACTAGCAACTCAATCGACACTGATGATATTTGCATTGGCCTTATAGTGAGCTTGAGCTTTCATAATGTCATATTCAATGGGAACCTATTTGCTATGGGGAAAAATGAAATCCTATGGGAGGATATGATCTAATTATTTATTATACTTTCACCTGGCTGTGTGCCTGAGCCTGATGATGTAATTGATTCTCATGGGTACCTACAGAAATTAATACAAGTTAATGTCCTTGCAAATAACTCTAATGGGAAAAGGGCATGAAAGGAATCAACAACGAAGCCATATTCAGTTTAATACACTATTGAGTGATATGATGAGAGAAAACAACAAAGGAAAAAAAATGCTTATCTGCCACAATTACTACATTTCATAATCTGGAGAAAGCGTATTTGAAAGAATGCTTTGGAAATTGTATTGCAGGTTTGTTTGATGATATTGATTATCTGCTCTCATCGCAGAAATCTTGAGAGATTTTTCCTGTTCAATCTCAGTTCATATTTTCAGGTTCAGTGATGAGTGAAGATGATCTGCAACTACTCAAACTCCGACCCTCTCTTTCATGAAGTCTCTTATGTCTATGTTCCTACCGTTTCTCCATTGCTAATGGAGTAGGATCAGAAAACTCCATATCCTCATGTCTGGTATGAAAAAAGACTGCAGGACATTTGATCAAACAATAACTAGCACATTATTGGTATGCTGTGTGCACAACCAGAAATATAGTGTATGAATATGTATCAGAATTAAATTAAGAATCATCTGCCAATGTCATATACTTAAACTTTAAAACACTGGTTAATATTACAGCATATGTTAAAAATTGTGAATGTGTTGTCTACCAAGTGAAACTGCATACGTAGAAGTATTTTAAAAAGTAACAATGCATTTCATATTTGTGACTAGCCTGCCAACAGTAGATAGCTAGTTGGATATTTAATTGCACTCATTTAATTTGAGAAAATGGGCTGAGGTGTAACACTCAAGCCCCAATAAATAAGCACCATTAAAATGTTATTTTTATATAACACGTAATACATGTCAAGTTCTGTTTCTATACTCCAGCTAAGATTGCACATTGAGTATGTTACTGTGCCGCTGCTGTGTGTGTGTGTGTGTGTGTGTGTATCCCCTTTTGAATTCTAAATTAGTTTTTGACTGAGCTGTCTTTAATTAAGCTATCAATTGAATGCTGATCTGAGTTTGACATCATTGGCAGGTATCTGCCACAAATTCCTTTGTGAAATAAATATATGTTGGCAGGTCTTTTTCTAACTAAGAGACAAATAAAAACATTTCATCAACCTATTTCTCTTAATCACTATCCCTTAAATACATTAGTAAGTCAAATGGGTATTCATCTTCATTGCATAAAATTAATATGTTGTTCAATTAACTGTTTTATGTCCCCAAACAATCACTTGTACAACTAATTATGCTTCATAGAGACAGCTGCCTTAGTTTGTTTAATGATAAACAAAACACCAAAATTTAAGCAGCCTGTTATGTCTTTAAGCAGAATCTATGCTGATTTATTGATATTTCAGGTTGGATTAAGGAGTGGCAGGAGTTGGTCTTTTTGAGTTACCTAGTCTATAATGCTGCAAGTGTTGGCTGAACCATACAGGAAAGACAATTTGAGTCCACACTAGACTCTGGTTACATCATTAACCAACTATGCCCGAGAGTCAGCAGCAATGAAACACATTTTTGTTTGAACCTACCCTACTGACCTCCTGAGTGGTGAACTTGTTTTTCTAAAGCCATATATGAAGCAGTATATGTCAAAATATATTGTGATGCCATACGTATAATTTCATATCAACAGGCTTGGAATGCCCCAGCATTCTTAACTGAACTTCTTTGCTCTTCTGGATTTGCCATTAAAATGTAAATAAATAAATAAAAACACAGTGCCTTTTTCACATTTTTAATTTATATATATATCCTGGTATACCTTTCCAGGATAGGTTTTGTTCGTAATGCCTTTGGTTATCTGCCATTGCTTCAACCCTGGGTAGACCCATGTGACAAGCTGCTAGCTGTGGTTTTATTTTTCACTTGAACTTTCTACACAATGTATATGGCTGATAATATATGTATCCGGTGCATTTTCTGCGCAATACAAATGCATTGAAGTCCGTCAGATACCATTACATTATAGAACATAACAACTAACTACCAGTAAAAACTAGCTTTCAAAAAGTAAGGACATAAAATCTGATGAAGCATATCCACTTTGTATTTTGTAGAACTGTTAAAAATGTAGGACTTCAAACCCAAGCAGAGAATTCTCTATTAATGTATTATGAGAAAGCTAGTTACTGTAGCCATCGGAATATCATTCTCACTATTAGCTGACCAGCTATACACATAAAGCCAGTTCCAGTAACTATCAAGTTAGCTGCTATTAGTTAGTGAATACACAGTGAATGGATATTTTTTAGAAAATAAATTTGACTCCACTCATGTGGACAACCAGCAACCACACCGTCAGGGTGTCACAATCATAAAACTGTCAAATTGGCAGCCTGGCTGGTTCTGGTGTAAGACTTTATGACACCAATTTTAAAGAAGCCCCACACATATCCCTGAGGGAACAATGATATTGACCTCTACAGGGTGGTGCAAAGCAGATAAGAGTTTCTTCACGAACTGTGAGAAAAGGGTCCAAACAAAAATGTTGATTATGTTATGTTAATTGGTTAATATAGTTTCAGATACTGTATATTACTTTTATGTTTGACTGGGTAGCTTAGACTAATATATACATTAGCAATTATAATTATAGTTTTATGTCCTTAATCATCAAACATTTTTTTTAAATTTGTAATTACCATTGCTTTCCCCTCCATGCATTATTACATACAGTATTACATACATGCATACTGCAAACACTTTTTTTATCCATAAAATACTAAATGCATCACATAAAATGACAATCCTGATTTTAATCTCGTTGTATGTTATATGCTATACATTTCTGAAAACAGCAGGAATTACAACATGGCCAGGCAAACAGATTCTTTGGACAGAAGCTCACTTGCCCGGGAAAAAAAGGCCTAAACTTCCAGGTCAAGCACCACAGACTTCAGGCTTCAGGTTCTTTTCATATTTTCTTACAAGGGAAAGGCTGGCTTTGATTGATCTAAAAAAGGACTTATTTGATGAAATAGCGTGTCTCTGTACATTAAAAGTCAATTTATTTAAATCCCATCCATTGGCTTTTTTTTTTTTTCTTCAAGTGGAATGAATTTTCTGTAAAAATCTGTAAGTTATTTGAAGTTTCAGTAAGGAACTTTTTTTTTTCTGTAAGTGGGACAAATATGTCTAGAGTAATTTATAAAATCCCATTAAAATTGTTAACAGTGAGGTATACTCAGCCAGACCCAATTGCGCATCCAGTGATCACTGCAGTCATGTGGTATTTTAACATTTCCCTTTCATTTGACTATACACATGTGCAATAGACATTCCATGTGAAGTGCTTGAATGCATATGGAGAGCAAAAATGAAATTGCTCACTGAGTTACTACTTTTAAATAGGCTTCTTATCAAATGAAAGCAAAAAAATATAGTAAATTACACTGCCATTTTGTATGGTTCTTTGGGGGCAAAAGTATTGAAGATACCATATCGATTAAATATTTCAGCACTTTAGTGTTTGAGAACCACTTTGCGCGTCGGCAAAAATCATTAAAATTTGACAAGATAAATCAGGTTACACCATTTCTGCAGTATTTTCAGCACTATCTGTGATATGTTTACGTTCATGCCATTATCAGTCATTGAAAGCTTTGCCTATTTAGCTGAATTTGATAGGACTGGGCAAAGTTACAAAATTTTAATATGGTTCTTGTGAAGTGGATCTGTAATATCATCATCACACACAGTACATGACCTACACAAGATCACTTTTGTTAACCTTGTTAAAATAAATAAAAATAAGATAATCTACAGCATGAGTAGTGATTCAGCCTAGTTATGACTGGAAGTTGGGAAATTCTCTCAGACACTGCAGTGCACAACTCACAAATTATGTATCCTACAGAAGGTGAAAAATGGCCCAAATTCCAACAAGTGGGTAATATATCACTGTGCAATTACAGTGTACCTGCATAATAAAGTAATTATAGCTTACCTGCATAATAAATGGTGTCTATTTTCATATGCATGGCAACAAAGAAATTACATTCGGCCACAAACCTACTCCTTTTCAAACCCCTGACCCCAATTTTGCTCATAATCCTAACCCTAAACATGTGTGCAATTGCATTTATCATCGACTCATTATGGCATATGCATACTTGGTTAATAGACTTTTTACTGGAGCCTTTAAGGTAAAGTTTAATACATATGAAAATCAGATTTTTCTAAATTAACAATTATAAAAGACATGAAAAGAAAATATAAATATTTCCTTGCTGGCTATAGTGATTGATTTCTCTTAATCCATCTGTTTCCTCTACTCAATGTATCAGTGATCCCGTTGCCTCAGGAGGCATTTCTGGGCAGAATTAGTTCTGAAAATATAACTGCATTAGCCTCAATTCAGAATGTCATGAGTTAAAACGATAAACTATGTATCTTGGAGTAGCACAAATCCAATATGTGTGTTCACTCACCATGGAAACTATGCTGAATGAGGAAAAATATACTATGCATTTTGTTTCTCTTGAAAGTAATGAGATCAATTAAGCCTTAGCCTTAGATATGCATTTTTTTAAAGTCTAAAAGAGCTATTCTCGCAGAAATGAGGCTTGTTTGAATTATATTATTCATTCTATTGTAAAATAGTCTTAAAAAAACAAATTACTTCTTGTGTTAGTATAGATCCAGAGAATCTTAAATAACCAAAAATACCAAAAACAATATTGGAGTTCTGAAGGATGTTGATATGAGGGTAGTGCTGTAACTGCCATTGCAATGTGGAGTTTTGACCCGAGGTTTGGCAGTATATCCGCCCATCACATGACAGAATTTTATCAATGCCAATCTGCCTCATGCAATACCTGAATAAGGATGCTTTTGTCTAAAATATCTGTTACTGTTACTTCACCTAATGATTTTCAAGGCTTTCTGCAATACATGTTTATTTTGACACATTTCCTTCTTGACCAACAAAATCAGGCATGGTAAAGTAGCATTAGATACAGGCTATAAAAGAAAGAATAATAGCATGTATGGCCAGCCAGACATAATTCTTTTTTTTTTTTAAATCAGAAAAATTATTGCATTCAGTTCTTCCCCTGAGTAGAGCATTCAAATGCAAATAATACATACTTAAAGTGAAGTGGCTGCTCTGCCACTTTGTTTCTCTATTCAAGTGTGGAGACAAAAGAATAAAATATCACAAAAGTTCAAAGCTTTGTTTTAGTTGGTCATGCCTTTTCAGAAGTTGGAGCAAATGTTAAGCAAATGGTTTCTTGAACCTGAATGGTTTAAAATCTGCTTGTCAATGGAACAAGAACCTGTGACAATACGCAAGGGTACAGGTTCATTGGGTACGCTCTGCCTTCTGGCAGATCAAACAAAGGCTCATAAAATGACATACTTCCATAAACCGACAGACTGTTTGATCTGTCCAGGTCAACCATGGACACCCACTGGGTTGGAAACAAACCCACAGCGGCAATTACACGTCATCCCGCTTTGCAAATATTGGGTCATGAACACCCCCACCCCCTTGAAAGCGAAGGTACTCTTACCAACTTCATTCTCACTAGGAGAAGAAGCAACCTGACTGAATATGCACAAACCAACATACCCAATCATGTGCCAGAATTGGTATTCACAAGGACACTTAACCAAGTACACTACCATCTATTTAAGATGCACACATTCTTGATATTGTCTTATTCTTGTGTCTGATCCTCACATATACAAAACTCTTGTTACGTTTTAGGAGAGCTTCAAATGCAGCGCTGACCATGTACTATACATGGAAGTGTTTATGGACCTTGAGTACAAATCAAAAGAGCCTTTTGCTTGTGAGCATGAAGTAACTATTTGAAATAGCAGTCCTGATTATACTATATTTTGTCACTATGCTAGTGCCAAATATGACTCAGTGTCAAGTTTTTTTTGGCGTAGAAAAGGTGCATTTGCCAGCTAAATGTAGAGACCTGTATCTAAATTACAATGCAATTGAATAATTATATTCTATATTTGTAACATAGGTATGCTGAGACCAGAAGGATTGAATGATTAAATAAAAAAACAGCACTTTCCTAAGATTATTTTCCCATTGCAAATATCAATGGAAAATTATGTATGACTTAGTGAATCAATAGTTGGAAATAAGCAACAGCCTGTCTTTATGAGAAATGTTTACTTCACTCGTATCTAAGCTACACTAACAAAAACTGTAGCGATAGCCATAAATGCACAACGATTATTCTTTCAGTGTAACTCGTAACGCGCGACACGTTCTACCTGTCCCAGCTACATGAGTGTGATGATTGCTTAATACATATCTACAGCTTGTTTTAACGTTTTTGGGAATTTTGCATATTTAGAGTGTGCTGTCTTACTTGCATTCTGTTTGTCTTGTCTGGAAGTATCACATGCCCACCCAAATCCCTATACCACCACTTTCTGTTTTATAATATGCTAGGGTGACCATACACTGGATAACAAAGGACATGAGGTGGGAGGGGCATTATGAACATAATACAAGGCTGTTTTTATATATGGTCTATGGAATGAACAAAGCCCATCCAGACATTTTAGCAGCCTATAAATTCCACCTTTTCAGTCCAATTTCCAGGAAAAAGAGGATGTCTGGTCAGCCTACAACATGTTCCTGCCAAACAGACCCTCATTCAAGTATTCCCCCTCCGGTAGTCAATATAAAGTTGCTAATGAAGGAGCATATTTAGATGAAAACAACCAAATTAACCATGATGATGTTTTCCAACAGTAGCTTACGGTTCATTATTTTGTTTCAGTAAATAATGCAGGCTCAGCCACTCTCAATTCAGGATTAATGCTTTGTGAAGCAAAGCCATGATCTTTGCAACTACATCAGCATGGCAGTGACACTGGTGACATTCTGCTCTCACTGTATTAGCAGAGCATTAAATTCCTCCGTATTCAGGGCTTAAATCTGCTTTTGCTCTTATAGAATGGGATTTGCTTTGACATAGGCTTGGCAGATGATGTGGTCTGAGCTTTAGTAATTCTAATTACCTTTTGCTAAATATATGAATGAAAATGTTCCGCAACTGCAAACGTGTTACAACAGAGCGTTTAAAGAGACTCCCGGGTTATATATGGTTCATATCAGGGAATTGTTTCCTTGCAGTTCCTGTGGAAGTTATGCAAAATTAGAGTTACTGCACTACAGTATTAGTATACCTTAAACTAAAAAAGTTATAACTGGTTAACAAGCTTTTACTTTAGATACTAGACTTCCCCATATTAATTTCTAACCAATATGACTACGTATTTAGAGTTCAGTGACAAGGAGATGTGATGTACAGTTTGTACATCATAAAAAAGAAGGTAATAGGCAGGGAGTGACTTTGTTGTATAATAGTGTGTTAGTAACATAGCTAAACTCTATTTAGCTAAATGACTATCCAGCAATCGGCATACACAGTATGTCACAGATCCTGGAAAGCTACATTTTTTCATGTGCTTCCATTTTTAATCAACTCTTAATTGATCAATTACAGAACTATATCACACATTTAACTCCCATTATTTGGTTTATTTGACTTGAAATAGTTGCTGATTTTTAAAGTGAAAACTAAAACCTGCAGACCCTGCAGCTCTCCGGTACCTCTGTTTGTGCAGAAAGCAAAACTGCAGCTGCAATCAAATTTGTAGGTAAGCAAGTAAGATTAACTGTTTTGTCATCTCATGAGGCGTTTCCTGGACTGGGGGAAGAGAGAATGGCAATGTCCCTTGTTCACACTGCGGCCACTTGTGGCATTGAACCACAGGAAAATCCTAGCACAATTAGCCAGTAAGCTCTATCCACTGCTTGTCAGCCATACTGTGGCTCAAGGAGAATGCCTCTGCTTTTTTAATTCCTGGCCAATCTTCTGTCCATCACACAGCTTTATCCCTGCTTTAGAGCTCAGCTCAGGTCCACAGACTGTCACTTTCTGACATTTCTCAGCATCTACACCCTGTAAAAATTGGAAAATGTAAAATGTCAAAATAACCTCCCCCAGTGACATATAACCTCCCCCATCGCTGACACACAGAACATGTGCAACAACAACACATGCATTCCATCCCCTCCATGTTTTGTGCAAGCCAATATAACATGCTACAATTAAAGAAAAAAATGTGGGTACCTAAATTAATGAAGTATCTGTAAAAAGGGAACCTGGAATTCTTTGTTTAATTGGGGCAAGTATTTTTTTACTTTCTTATTTTCTAAACACTCGACTTGACATTGACAGGATTGTTACAAGAAGGTAACTATTAGAAAATTGCCTTTTGAAGCAAATGCACAGATTCAACTTCAGACAGGAGAATGTAAGAGTTGGCAACAGTCAAAGTATGAGCCAAAGAGCACAACAAATAACGGCCATCCAGAACACAAACTAAAACATGGAAAAACTGCAAGGAATACATAGAAACAGCATATGGAAAATAAGCTACAGTTACAGTGCATTGTTTTCGGTTTTTCAGATTTTTACCAAAAAATACAGATTTTTTAAAAATGAGCTGATTTACCAGGATTTTATATTTCCACTCCTCAAAAAAGATGTCCCTGCTTGTGTGAGATTACACAGACTAAACAGTGTCCTCTTGCTGTGAAATTGACCCTTTGTCAAGCCCCGTCCCCCTTAGTTACTGTTGCTACTTCCCTCAAGCTCTCTCTTCGGAAAGCAAGTTTCAATAGAAAACCCATTGAGAGGACTCATCAGTTATATTCACTTGTATTTGTACAGACTTTATCAAACTGAACACAGACTACCTCCTTGTTAATAAAGTGACTGCTGTGTACATAACAGTGCACAGCATTTAATTAATTACACGGTAATCTTAAAAAAAAAGAAAAGAAAAGCCTAAAATAAAAATGGTTAAATGGTGCACACAGGCAGATTATAAAATTTTCTATGTCGCATAGATTAGATGAAATTGTTAGCTAGTTACCCAACAATGCGCAGACAGTTCTTCCCCATTATTACAGTGCTCACATCTGACAGGTGTGATGAGGCTTCTCTCATTTATGCTGAGGGCGATAACGCTATGCTACAAAGTTGCAAACAGATCCTGCACTCTCTCTCCTTTGCAAAGTGTCATTTTAAACTGGCAACAACTGTCCTAAATTTTTTCTCACTTCACCTTCATCTATTTGCTCTAAGGCTTGGTTTAATCTACCTTTACCAAAAAAGCATTATCTCAAGCACATTCTCCCAAGGTTTATAAAATGGAACTATTTTATTTTATATTTAAAAATGAGGGCAATTGAAAAGTGCTGTGTTATAATCACTGTACACATATCAAAATAAATATAATTTATTCAACATAGTCTCAAGAACATTTTCTCAGTGTTTCATAACATCATCTATGGAGCTCACGCATGCCTACAATAACACAATGCATGAATTAACACACACATGCTTAAAGTGGTTTTACTTTCAAATTTAACATGAGGTCACATTGCATTTGGAATGTACAATAGTATGCTGCATGTGTATCTGAGCTCCAACAAGGGCCAATTGTACGTCCCCCTGCGGGGCTGCCAACCAGTCACCACACTGCATGACTGTGCTCACAAAAATTGATACAAATTCTTCTTCTTCTTCTTCTTCTTCTTCTTCTTAGAATGCAAAAAAAAAAAACGGTGCATGGCGAGTTGGGAGCAGTCGCACTGACAAAATGGTATTTTCGCCATATATTTTGATGTGCCTGAGCGGTTCGGCAATTTTGTCATGCGCCAAATTGGGAGGGGAGCCGCTGCTGGGGGTGTGTCAGTTAATATTGCATGGTACATTGCAATTTTGGAAGCTCACTGGAATGTCTGGTACATTCCAGTCTGCCATTTGCACCATTCGCAACCCGCTTGCCCAGACCATGTCTATGGCCTATGACGTGACAGCCCAACTCCGCTCCTCCTGCAAAATAACATCTTGTTAGAAACATCTGATTATTATATATGTGTCTTCCAATGCAGTGGTACGCTATGGAAACTGGCAACACACCCAGATCCATGTGCACAGCTCTTTGAAGGGAATGAAAAGAGGTCATTTGATTTTCTATTAACAAATACATCTGCACCACACCCACTGATAATATATTCAGTGTAACTCCGCCCCGTTGGCAGGTGCGCCACATGTTTTAAACTGTGCGCTGCTCATCTGTGTTTCGGAAAATACGAACAATCACAAGCCACACCCAGTGCGCCATGTGCCGTACCATTTAACTGCACCCATGCAACATTGATTCTGGAAAATAGAGCCCTATATCTCTGACCAGCTTTGTAAAACAGCATTCTGATCCCAGACACTAAGGTGCTTGGGAAAACCATATACTTTAGGTGTTCAAGTTTAGACTTACCACCTGACTCCTTCCAATTCATTGGCAGTTCATTTTATGACAACCAATCATCTGCACCTATCAATGGGTATATTACCATGTAAATTGAGGCACATTCCCCTTGTGCCCAGACAGCATGCTGAGAAAAGTGACATAGGGCAGTGACAACTTCCCGACAGGGAAACTACCTTCATGCTACATTGCGATGGAGTGTAAGAGAGCAATTGCGTTTGCCTTACATAACTGTGCTGTCAGGGTGGTCTCTCCAGTTCTGTTATATTATAAAATAATGCCAAACAGCCCTAATCGTTTAAATGATCTCTTATTTTAAGAAATATTTTATGTAAAAACGCAAACTTTCATATTTTGTACAAAACTGCTTATTAATTACCACCTTAAGTTGCACTTGCCCGAGTGGGTTCATTTGCATTCATTCCAGTTTTTTATGGCACAATTTTCAATCAGCCTGGTCACACGATATACTGTTTAAAAGTGCAAAAATCACTGCTCTCATCTCTATAAACTGTTTTACAATGCCAATGTTTTAGCGACAATGGTTCCTTATTTTGTAACATGTGTGGTGGCAAAACAAGTGTGGGTGTCCTCACCTATGTGTTTCGGAAATTCACAGATGACACAAGTTTTTATCACGGCAAGGATCCAGCGAACAAAAAAATGAGCTAACTTGGAGAAGCATCGATGGAATGTTGATCGTTCACTTAGCAATTCCCCTGAGGAATTAACATTGTTGTTCGTTTCACCGTTTTACAAACGTGCCGAAAGTTTTGTGTACATATGGATGTTAGGATCTCTGGTTCGGATAGGCTCTCTGAAACAAAATGAGTCCACCTACAAGCTTCTCTGCTGAGTACTAGCCTAGCAGTCCCTCACTATAACTGATGGGACCCCCCGTGTGCCAGAAATGACTTGATCTGACTTGACAGTACAGTTCTGCCCAGTACACAGCCAGCCTGAAAAATTATAGAGACAACTGAAAAGCATTTTAGCCAATAAAATTGTGTTTCTAATGGTGTTTAGTTTGTTAAGATTGCTTAAAAGGACACAAATTGTTTCTACTGCATAAACAAACAATACCTTTTTGAGTATGCTAGCAGAAAATGTTACGCACTGGAAAGAAAAGTTCTTAAGGCTTTATGCCCAAAAAAGATGCTATTTTACCACAAAATTTATTTTGCAGTGCCTAAGTCTAAACAGAAGACTCAAAATTTGGAGGCCTTGAAATCACTCATCTGAGTGAATATTTCTGAGGAGGACAGTGAAAACAGCTTTGACTCTGCAGCACAGGGCATGTGCAATGAAGGCCTTGATCCCATTTTATATCAGAGAGCATCAAAAATACATTCTCAAAATATATTTATTATTCAGTACGCTTATAAATAAGGAGTAGGCCTGATTTTGAATAATAAATGTGGTATGTCAAATTGTGGGATGAGACATGCTGATGGGGGTGGGGTATTTTACAAAAACTTCAATCAATGGACCTCAGTCAATGGATTAGTAACCTATTTAGCTAATGTAGTTATTTTCTACAATCTTCCAGACCTGCTGCCAGAGGTGGCAAGAGAAGAGGCGGAGAGGAGGGCAGAGGGAGGGGGCGGGTGACAGGCAGGGGAAAGCTAGTTTATTTCTTCAACTAGCGTGTAGTATACAATATATAGTATTTTACACCTCTATACATAAACAATATCATTTCTCAAAATGGCCTTTTCAGAAACCCGCCTAGACATAGCTTTGAAAAAACAATACAAGCTGCTAATTTTTGGGGATATTGTCATAAAATTTGAACCAGGATTTTTCCAGTGTTGTGGCTGTGGCTCTGTTGTGTTTATAAACCAAATCACTGTGCATTCTCGAGTAAACAATTTGATATAGAAATCTTTCTCCTTTCAAATACACAACACATTTTTGTTGATTTCAAAGTTTGTAGGCAAAAGAGACCTATTGACATGAGCTGCCATTCAAAAAGCAACGATTTGTGTGAGGGGAAAAAAGAACAGAAAAGTGAGCCAGTATGCCTGGAAAAATAATACTTGTAACTATGGCCAAGTGTAATTTGTGAGTAACCTACCCCAAAGACAGTAATGGCACAATACATGTGCAACAATACACGACTGACAGCTTGATAACCATTCAACTATGCCCATAAAACCGAAAAAATACTTTTCAAAACAAAGTTTTGTGTGAAACTTGATAGTTATGAAGACCACTGTTGTGCTGTCTGATGCGGGTAGAGGTGTCTACACAGAAAAAAAATGCTTCTTCTTCTTATTATTATTATTATTAGGAGAGTAATGTGATGGTGTGAAATCTACTGTTTTTTTATTTATTTAATTTTTACATTTTTAAAGTGAAATGTGCTGATTCCAAAAGTCCCTGAAGTGACGACCAAAGGTGCTGGCTTTTACTCTGTTATTATGTGCTCCAAGGCATATAGACTCCATTTCTGAGTCTTATGACAGGTTCTTATGACATTTCCATAGAAAAAAGGATTAGTTACAATCCACAAGTCAAGCGCTGGTGCTACCAATTGCTTTACATATGGATTTAAGTTCAGGTTTCCGTCTTGCAGTGCAGCAAGCTTAAAATCAAAGGGGATTGGAGTTTTCAACAATCAGAGTGACTGTTTAAATGTGTCAATCCCAAAGGAAAATAATTGTAAACACTGATATGAGAAATGCGCTGGGTATAAAATCCCAGCTAACATTATTATCCGTCACCCACTCACTTACTAAATATCAACTACAAATCCTGTCAACTTCCTGGACAATTTCATACTGAGTCACCGTGCAATGAGAAGGTGGCTTTCACATCAAACTCCATCACATAAAAAAAAATAAAAAAAAAAGTTTTCACAAATGTGCCTAATATACTGGATTAATTTGTATGGATATGTGTCTGAGATACTAAACATGAAAACATGTTATATTATGGAGTGAGCTATTCCTTAAATAGCATTCAACAAAATCTGAACATACAACCATTTATTTCACATTGATATCAGTATACACAATGAAGAAATGTTGTCAAATACATCATTTACAACTCCCACGCCAACTTCAAAAAATGTTCAATTTTTAACTAAAGTGAAAGGACACAAGCACACGGATATGCACACACACGCACACACACACTCACGCATACATTGTTTAATTGAATTGTGGCTTTAAATTTTGACTGTGTCCACTTATAATTGCTTCTTCTTTGCACGCACTCACAGGATCACCATGCCATTGTCTTTCTTTTTTCATATAAAGTCATAGACATAGTTATTACTTTTCTGTTTCAAAATCAATATTTCTACAGAACTGATACTGAATGGCTGTGCTGGCATTTGTGTTAAAAAATAACGGTAACAATTTGTCATAGAATTTCTCCTGGCCAACATAAGAGTTGACCTTGTCTTAAACCTTTTGACTGAATATATGACTGTAACCATTTTGTTCCCATTAATCTGTTATATTGCATTTTTGGCGGCTTTTTCATTTTTGCTCAATCTTTCTTATGTGATAGATGAACCTTGACAATATTTAATTAAGGTAGGCAGACAATTCATTACTTGTACTCATGTTTTGTTGTAATATTTTCTCTTTTTTGGAATTTCCACTTCTGTGCTTCTGAAGTCATTGCCTTGGCAAATGCATCTACACTCAAAGCACTGAATCAGTACATTTGTCTGTGAAACAGACACAAAGTATCACACTATACACAGTGTTATAGAAGATACCACAGTCATATATGATGATGATGATGATGATAATGATGATGATGTAGTTGCCTAACATAGCATTGATTGCACCTATGAATGGAATCTGTTTTAGGACATTTGTGAAATCTCAGTTTTGTATCATCAGAAGCTTTCTGAAAAGTTATTATTTCCCAGCCTTCAAAACATCAATCATGCCTTGCCATCCATCCAGCTTCATCCCTACACAAAAAACACTTTATAACACATTTATCAGACAGAATGGCACCAGTCGTAATGCAGTAGTTCTTTATTATTTCAGTTTTATGAAACATTTGATAACATCACTGTACAAGCTGCCTTGGAGCACTTGAAAAGCATTTTCTTTGCTTTAAATCACAAAACTTGTGGATGACTCAGTTCCAGCCATTATAAACTCTGACACTATGAAAAAATAAAAAGCAAAAACATATCAATAAACCGCAGACAACAAACTATCCTTTAACAGAAGGTGGAATACTGTATACTTTTAAAACATTGCACTGCAGAGAAATGTACATACAACTTCTACAGTAAACTAATGAACAATATTGGCACCACTCATTACATTACAGTAAGTAAGTAAGTTTCAACTAACTGTAGCCAAATGTTTTGAAGAACCTGGTTTAAGGCTCTACTGTATTTTTTGAAATCAATGGTCTATGGGCACAGTCAATGGTGAAGCACATGGGTGCATGTATGTGGCAACTGAATTTTGGTATTTTTGTGACCAGAGGCAAAAAAATGGGCTGGGTTATGTTAAATATATTATCAGTGGGTGTGTTGCAGCTGGATTCAATCATACCCATTCAGATGATCTTTTTTAATTCCCTTTAAGAGCTGTGTGCTTAGTGCCCTGGCATACTGCCAGTTTATGTGGTCTTCCACTGCAAAAGACAAGGAGGATATACTCAACAGAAGAAGCTTCGCCCACAAGGAAACGGACATTTTTTGTGCAGGAGGTGCATAGGAGGGCTGTCATTTTCCAAAAATTGAATCTGAACAAATCTTATAAGAGAAATTCATATGAAAGTGTTCAAATGTTCTACTTTCAAAATTTTCATAAAATGTTGGGAAAATGTAAAATTATTATTAGCCAGTTTTAATTTCCCATTATGCCTGTCACTAAATAGCATAAATGCACTATGCTATGACGAATAAATAATGACAGCAATATCTTGAAATTTTATTAAACAAAATAAAACCAAGATAGATCAATAACAATGTCAATGATGCCATTCACAGCAATAAAATAACTCAGCAGATGACTGGTTCATCAGTTCAGAGAACTGTTGCTCATGGAGCCCAGCAGGTAACAGTGAATTACATTTTATTTTCTTTTTTAAGTTCATGCACACAAGATATAAATCAATATGTACATAGATATATGATATACATAGGTTCACAGGAGCAAAAAATGTGACCATGTAAATAATAGTCACATTTTACACCTGTAAACCTACTGTATGTATGGAATTAAATTGTGAGCACAATTTATCTTTCGTGAGCACAATTTACTTTAATTAAGAAGCATGATTTATATCTTGTGTGCATGATTTACAATAATGTGCATACACAATTTATATTTTGCACACACACACACACAAACAAACACACACACACACACACACACAAATGTATAAATCAATAAAAAATTCATTCAATGTCACCTGCCAGGCTCCATAGTTACTCAATAAATAAATAAATAAATAAATAAATACATTTTAAAAATCACATTAATTCACAACAACAGCATGGTTTACTTAAACTAAACTGTACTGACCAATTTCCTTTGTAAGGGAAAAAAAGGGTCAGCCTTTGGAGGGTTAGTAGAGAACTTGTCGCTTGCATGATCCAGGCGATTTCTTCTTGGTTATTATTATGTCTCCAATGGCATAATGTTTTGAAATTGCATTTCTGAGGTGCCGCAGAGTTATAATTTTTCTTGGCTTCTCCATGTGGACTGTATAGCCTACAGGCTACACGGACAGCATGACCCACACATGAACTTTATTTTTAGGCTATTTAAGGGTATACACTCCAAACAAAACAATAACATGGCTTTTCGTTGATTGGTCTCTTTTATATATTGAGCACAACCATGAGCGTAACATGGATGACCATTCACAGTAAAATGTCCAGTGTTAATTAAACTCGTAACAGAGCACATATGGTCCTACTCTGGACCAGAGCAGTAAGAGTTGATTTAACACTGGAAGAGTGTGAAGAGTGCAACTGGGATCCTTATTTCGCCACGGCAACAGAATTGCAAGTTTGAACCAAGTATCAAACAGGCTCAGGCGTGTCAAAATGCATGACAAAACTTCCACTTCACCAGTGTGACGGCTTGCCACACACCTTGTGCCGGTGGGAGAATGGAGCCCTTAATGTTTAGCACAGGTACAGATACTTTTGTTATGGATTATGGACAAAATGAAAATACAGTGTACTACCACAGGGCTGTATCTCCTGGGTACTGGTATTGTGGGATGAGTTACATGCTGGAATTGCTGGGCGAGTAAACAGGGAAAAGCTTACATGTAGACATCAATTCTACCAGGAGGGACTTCCATCCCTCTTGTGTTGATACCTACATGTTTTCTCTCTCTGTATTTAAAATTTTTTTTGTTTTTTTTTGTTTTACGTGGACACAATTTACGCATTTATTGTCCTGTGCCTTTATTTATCATATTTTTTTTCTGAACCAGTGAAAGTAGGCCCCTGATATTTAATTAAATGTACAAACGGTCTCCCTTGGGAGAAATTACTGTGGAATGAAGCATGACTTGAATTGAGGAAATCCATTGAGACTAAAAAAAAGGACAGCTAGATTAGGAACAGGAAAAAAGTAACTTTAATTTAGTTTACTCTTCACTTGTCTACTCACTGTTCTATCCAATCTAAACATAATGAACTTTTTTCCTCTGCAGTCACAGGCCTTCTGGACCTCTGGAATGTTGTACACTTGGAACCCTCATTATTAATCAATTTTCCACAATTGCTTAAATGAAAATGTTCCTAAAGTTTCATACTTCATTCTGGATTTAGTTCCATATGAACCAGAATTGCTGAATCGATACGATACATACAATTTATTATTTTTCCTTTCTGCAGAAAGATACCGTATAATTTTGAGATGGCAGAGAAAGAGAGTAGAGTTAGTCTGGTCTGTCATTTGGTTAGGAAGGAAAAGCATTGGTCACAGCTGTGGACACAGAAGCAAAGCTCTGTGTAAATACTGTGATCTGAATTCATATGAAAAGATGGAAACCAGAAAAGGGAGACCAGACTGTACGTAAAGTCACCTTGCGCAATGGAGTAATCAGGAGAAAATCATCAAATATTATTTGCACCAAGACTTCATTTTCATCCTATCAATATGCACTGACAGATCAGAAAGTATGACCTATTTACTGTGAAAGAGATTACTTTACCTAAAGCAGCTGAATAGACAGGCACTGTATTATTCTGTATTGGAAGAAATGCCATGCAACCCAACTCCTATATGCCTTTTCTCATCTCCTGTCTGCAGTATAATATGCATTTCCAAACATGACCTCATTTTGTCTGTGATGCTATAAAATGATTTAATATTCTAAGAATAGAGCATGATAAGAGCTGCTTCACATGGTACACATACAAGCTGTGTCTGAAAGAAATGTGAATTAAAAATGTATATTTCCTACTGCCAACATAACTGTTTGATATCATTTAATTCTACTGCAAAGCAGTAATTAAGGCATGCTTGCAGATATAACATGCTGGCAGCTAATTGCAGCTTTCTAAATTATTATTTAGTCAATTAATTTATGAGGACTTTATGAGGTCACCAATTCCTAGGTATCAATGGTAAAAAAAGAAGGAAGCCTACATTCTTATAAGAACTATTACAGGTGCTTGGCCAAATTACCCGAAGAAAATGCAATTGAATCTCATCATTATGCTATATTTTATGTTTGCTATATTTAAACCTGCTTTTATTTTTATTATTAGTAAGATGTGTAAAATTTAAATGTTAAGTCATACCAGATTTCTTTACATTCTAAACCTAGACTAGACATGCCTAGCTCATGACAGGTCAAACAAGAGCAAGGGTAATTTTCTTTTGAACCAAAAAAAAAGTAACTGAAGAAATTCACCATTTTCACCTCCATCACAGCCAAATGGACTATCACATAATCCATTTGTAGCCTGTTTTAACATTATTCATTTTAATTATTGCATATTAGACTATTGGTACATAGCACAGTAAAGGACTTTGTTTGTGACCACTGACCACTAACTGGTATAGAATTTTAGGAAAACCTAACCTGGGATTTTAAAAAGTACTTACAATGTGTTACAGATGATGACCATTCTTTGTTGTAAGCAAGACAGTGCACCTAGGTAGTTATACTTATATCATTTTTCTATTTGCATATGCAATTTTAGGATGTCAAATAAAAAACAGGGGGGGGGGGGTTGTGTAAATAACATCCTTTATATATGCTGACTAATTAATGGTCTGCACTAATTGTGCAGTGCAGACAAACAGACAACAAGCAAACAAAAAAAAAAACCTAAGATTCAAGGCAATTTCAAGTTGACCGTTTTGAGGTCTCTTTTTTATTTGACCTCTTTCAATGCAATATTATCAACGACTATTCTCTGTGTCCCTTCCAAAACATAAAATGACTGACTATTGGTTATCCATATAAACATTTTCACTGTGTAAACAAAATAAATAAATAAATAAAAAATCTTAAGTGCTTTAATTGTATATTTAGACTTAAAATCTTACTGTATGTCTGTTACTTTTTTTCTAAATAAGACAGCAAGTTGAGTCAGTTAATATGAGGTGACTCATTTTAAGATTTTCCAAAGGTAAAATCACAGTAGTGGGAGGTGGGATGCAATTGCAGGGGTAACCACAAAAATCGCCAAGCGATTGAAAGGGACAGGGAAAACACCAAATAATAAAGAGCTCTAAATTATCGCTCCCTCTACTCACTGAATCTTCTGTCAGTGGACTCAGAAAACTAAAAAAACTAAACACCGCCGTAGCGTAGCTACCTAGACAGTAAAAACCCAATAGGAAAACAGAGTGGAGTTCCTACTAAAGAAAATGACACTCGCAGCCTGGCGGGTCGGAAAAGGTAAACTCAAGAGACGAGGGCAAAATGTCCTCCAAAGCGCTAAGAGTGAATCAGCTCAGAGAAGAAACTAAATGGTGGTCAAATCTCGCAGATAGGATCGATGCGGTAACTTCTGCAGATTCTTATACCCCTACACACCTAGAGCATGACAAACAATGAGTCTGCGCTGAACCCCGGAAACCAGGGGCTAGATATAGGACTCCCACACCTGACCCTCATCAGGGACGATTAATTCAAGGAGCCAATGCGTGTGAGGTGCCTCCCCCTCACAATAGGACTCACACCCCTGCCCCTCATCAGGGACAATTAACCCACAGAAACCAATGAGTGAGAGGTGCCACTACCTCACAGGGCAAGACAATTTCACTTGACAAACAAAACATAGCTTAAAACAGTGGTGTCAAACTCGTTGCCATGGAGGGCCGTGTGTATGCAGGTTTTCATTCCAACCAATTAATGCTGCCTTAATTGAGTCCAATTACTCATTCAGCCATATGCGTTTAACTGCATTGAAGCACAGAATATAAGAAAATTTTTATTTAGACAATGCGGGTCACCATAGACGTCGGGTCACCATTGTGCACAAACCTGCATCCCTAATTCAGCAAATAATTTAACTAATTATATAATCAAGATCTGAGGCTGGAATGAAAACCTGCATACACACGGCCCTCCATGGCAACGAGTAACACCACTGGCTTAAAACAAGCAAACGCTTAAGACAGTTAATTTCACTTTTAATTTGTTTATTTTTTTATTTTTTGAAGTGTGTTATATGGTGATTGGATGTAAACCCACTTGGAAAAAGAAACATTCAGTAAATTAATTTAAGTCCTTGAAGCACCACAAATTGCCCAAATTGGGAACTTCTTGTCTACAGTATACTGTAAGAAACTAATGAAATGTGAAGTTAAGGCTTTGAGTATTTGGGCACTCGTTGCCACAAGAGATATAGATAATCAACACATATTTCAGACAAAAATTCCACTCAGGTCTCAAACTTTTCTATGCCAGCCACATCACCTACTCTGCCTACAGCTACCAATCCCCTACTGCTCTGATAGTGGTGCAGTTCAAGTTATGGTCTGCTGTCTGTTTGTGATGATTTCACATGATATAGACATTGCACTTCCTTTTTTCACATGCCTCTTAGTCTTTTGGCATGTTTTTTTTTTTCTTATCTCCTGTGGATAATCATATTGCACCTAAAAGACTTAATTTTATGTATGACTGAATTCTATGCTGGATTTCTGTCCCCAAGGTACATCAACGTTACACAAAATCATGTGATACTAAGCATAATTATTATTTTTTTGATAATTGTGACTAATTGATTTGGTAACTGATTACACAATTGCTGCAATGTAATTCTTTGTTCTTCTTAATTCTGCAAATTAACCCCTAAGTTTGGCATTAAA
Source organism: Anguilla anguilla (assembly GCF_013347855.1). NCBI lineage: Eukaryota > Metazoa > Chordata > Actinopteri > Anguilliformes > Anguillidae > Anguilla > Anguilla anguilla. The sequence goes on along the minus strand of NC_049213.1, from coordinate 28,574,692 downwards.
CTGGAATGAGGAATGACATTAATAATAAAGTAAACAAATCAATGATTAAAATGAAGTAATACAGGTGCATACATATACTTCACTATAGTGTTTAGTCTGTAGTATGTGACTGATGTAAAGCAATACTGATGCTCAATTCGATTGAGCCACCAGCTAGATGACGGTTTCTTTTACTGACTTACAATCACATTTACTACACTCAAGATTGTGTTCCTGCCACTGTTCTGAGAAAAGGAAACAGCTTTGTAACACAGAGATTCAGCTGTTCATGTCAATTTGGAGGCTATATGGCTTAAGGTACCACTTTTCAGAGTACAAACATTTTAACCTGGATTTCAAAACTCCTGGGGTGCCAACTGCCTCTTTAAAACATTTTCTTTGTCATTTCCAATCCTCTGATTTTTCCACTAGCCCACTTCTCTGGTGTTATTTTTCCCCTTCATTAAAGTGGAGTGCTGCTTCTATCTCTATATCTGTGGCCCAGTATTGGTATCAGAAATACAGATGACTTGTCATTCTGCTAACAGAGGTAAAAACTTTATTTCTATCCATTTTATTGTGACTGTCGATGTGATATTGTCAACCATTGTACAACAAAAGTGTACAGAAAGCTGTGAAATGTCTGCATACCAATGGGCCACCTTATTCTTGCAGCCTTTTTATCTTCTTGTCTTTTCATACAGGCCTCAGATGATTATGATGACATGTGACATATCAAACAATGGTTGATATGTTGTCACTTTCTCTCTAGAAAAATGATAAAGTAAACAACTTGTTCTTGGAGACTGTAGAGCATTGTGTGGGCGTTCCTTATTTCTACTTGCTAATAACAACAAATAGATTTCTTGAAGGGTTTTTTTATTATGGATCACTTTTCTTAGATATATAAAAATCTATTGAACCTGAATGTCTTTTAAAATTATTACCCAAGTTTGTCTTATCTGCATGCCGCTGCATGTAGACAGGGAAAAAAAACTTTCATTTGAAAAGGTGAACGAGAAGTGAAAGTGGCCTTAAATATCCATAATGTGTCAACAGGTGGTCAAGGAGTAGGCTATTAGCAAATGGAAGTGTAGACAATCAAAGAATTCATGTGGATAACATGACTGAGAAAAGCTTGAGAACCTGTTTGATAAACTAATATAACAATGCATCATACAATACAATGAGGATGAATACCATAGTGTGAGTTCATATTTTCAACTAGGTCACTATTTCTGTTGTACTTAATGTTCCGCAACAGTAGTGGCATATGGCATGAACATTACAAGAACATAGTGTATATTAATCTCTGGAATATCACTATCCGGTCAATGTGAAGTGTACACATATGAGCCTTTCTCTCTCCCCCCCCACCCCCCTTAAAGGCTCCAGGTCTATTGCACAGGTCTGTGCTTCAAATTCCAGGGAATAAACCCATAGACACTGATCGTAGACCACATCCCTTTCCCTCCAGGCCTAATCTATTCTACTTAAAATCTTTATCTTGGGTAGAACAAATTTGATGTACCAATTTGATAAAGCACACTCTCTTATTCTCTCACTGGCTGACTGACTGACTGACTATGTGGATGATGTAACACTAAAATGCCTTCTGGTTGATTTCCCCTGTGTTCAGGATGCCACACATTTGTTATGAGTATTTCTGCTGTGTTGTGTTTGTGACATGTAATGGAGTAATTCCACAATTCTTGTGCTAACAGCGGGTCACAGTGAAGTTCGACTTTACAGCCTCTCATATAATCGTCACTGAACCCCTGCTCATATTGTGTCTAAAAAAGGGAACGAATAACAAATTCCTTGCACGGATATCTCAGCCTATACTATCACTCATCAACATTTGAATGAGCTTCCTTTTAACCTATGCAGTGCAATGCAGACATAACTTTATCACCATGCACACTGGTATACTTTCCACCGATGATATTATTAGAACAGATTGTGATGTCACTCACCAGTGAATTGTGCTTGGCCAGTTTTTGTTATAGTGTCCCTATGCCCAGGTATGATATGTTTGCCATCCAGGTGTATCTGTGGTATTTCGATACAGGAAGATGTCAAAACTAGAGGTGCCTCAATCAGATATACTGCCTTTGCACAGGAGTAATGACTTATGACAGTGCTGTTGAGTTGAACCTGTATGGATGTGCATGTGTCACCACTGCTGATACAATATTGTCAACTGGTGCCAAATGCTTCAGCGAACCATGACCACTGACATTATTGTCCTCAGACCTCATGACCTTTTTCCCTTATACCTTGTGAGATGATATGAATCCCACATTCATCTCATGTGAATTACATTATTTTGTATGTACTATGTAAGGTTTGGCTTAAATCTGTGTGACTCATATCACACATCATTTGAAAATGATGTGCTACATTTCACGGTTTTCTTTGGGTATGTTGTTCACGGTGATATTTCAGAATAAATACAAAAAAACTACTCACTTCTGTTGTGCAATATTTTCACAAAAAGATGTCCTGTCAAAGATGGTCATACCATTTTTCCCGGACTCCACAGAACCATAGAATATATGTACTTTGATTTTTTTTTTTTTTTTTGAATTGACATTTTTTTGAATTGAGAGGTTTTTTTTGGCTCTTGTGAAATGACATACCACTACTAATCATGCAGTCTGGGTGCAAAGTATCTGGAGTGATATTTCTCACATCTGAAATATGAAACTGCAAGATGGAATATGAAACTGTGTTCACTCATGAGAAACTACTTAAAGACAATTCAAGTGAGCCAAGCATCTTGTGTATCTGCTGAGACTTTCAGACTGCTCTTTGATTTGGCCTACTTTCATAAAGTACCTAGTGGAGCTGGAGGATCCAATCATAATTCTGACAGGTACAGTGGAGTCCTGTGGAATTCTCCAGCAGCACAATCAAAGCAGAATGGTTTCAGAAAAAGCTGCTGTCACTTCCGTGATTAGACACTTAAGATGAATTATAAGGTCACACAACCTTTATATTTTATGGATAAGTTAGATACTCAATGTAGCACACCCCCCGATATTTATTTTCTCTCTAGATTCTGCTATGCCAAAATGTCGACTTACAATTAAATGCCAACAACCCTATTTTCTCATTGAAAAGATACATTTCAACTGCTGGCAGTTCTTCCTTCTTTTACCCTTTTATGTATCAGAGGGAGATGTTTTGCCATACACCGCTAGCTATCTGCAGAAAACTAGGCCGAGTCTGCTCTGGCTATCACTCTCACTCACACCTGACCCATTACACGGCCCAAGGATAGAATATTTAATACTTTATACTTGAATTAACAGATTGCTATCTAACAGCTTTTTTAAGAGTCATCAGGAAGGAGCCTGGTGAATGAATTAACCCTGACGATTGCAAGGAGACTGACTGCACCAGGGGATCCTGACAAACAGGATTACTGATATATATATAACTATAAATATTAGCTATGTTCAATGAAATCATTAGCTATTGTTAGCCGCACGTTATGACAGTGCCGCTCACTTCCACTGACAGCAGATGAGGCTTCTCTCATTTATGCTGAAGGCGAAAACCCTATGCGCTAATATTTTCCTTATTGTTCATTATATCATTAATATAACCATAGACTGCATACTGGAGTCCCTGCTGTTGACATTTGGGTAAGATAAGAAATCCCTGGCTGCAAAAGTATAGCTGGTGTTAACTCGGAGAGAGGGAATGTTAACATAACTTTTCCCCATTTCATATAAATTTCCAGGTCAAGCTATGTGTATTGTTAACTCAGTCATAATTTTTTTTTTCTTTAAGCCATGCTTACATACACGTGAGCATATCTTCATCCATACTGAATATGTTTTGCAAATACCAAAATATACATCTAAAAAAACATTTAAGGCTGTGTTTAAGGCTGTGTCCACACTGGATGCACTTTAACAGCTGGGGTGCCTTTTTTCTAATTATTTTTAATGAGTTTGAAGCGTTTACTACGCTGCTTTTGCGCACCATGTGCCTGTTTATCCACTGAGGGCACCTTGCAGCTTTTTGGTGTACATTGAGATAAAAATGATCCTGTTTTGAAGTGTTCCAAGAAAAAAGTGCTTTTTTCTCTGCTGTCCAATCGAATGGAAATAGAGGCAGGCCTTAATTCTTCCATGTTCTTCTTCTGTAAGCAAGGATGAAAGATAAGTTGTTTGTTACAGTTTCTGGCTACTTGAAGTTGTATGATTTAAAAAATCCTAACTAACACAACAGAAATAAGCGGTCCAAGGAACTGCAACAAATTAGTGTTATGTGGATGTCGATGACAAGTTATTTTTGAGGGAAATTAGTTGGCTAATGCCATTAAATACATTACACAAGTGATTGACAGGAGCAGAGAGTGGTTGCTTAGCAACAGCAAAAAAAGACGCCTCCTGCGCCATTTTCAGAGTAGGCTTCATAGAATCAAAGCAGATAACGAATCTTGCATTTTCAAGCCAATAAAACGCATCCAGCGTGAACACAGCCAAAACAGGTAGCGCATCTCACGTTTTCAACCAATAAAACACATCGGTGTAAACCCAGCCTAAAGATTTACGAGGTGAAGATACACATTGCAAAAAAGTTGTTGCACCCATATTACTTAGGTAATTTTGTGATACCAAAATCATTTTTCTTTGCCCAACATTTGAAAACCATTACAATACAAAGTGGTCTCAAAGAGATATCATTTCCTGGAGATTTAAGATATCAGCTAATCAAATATCAAATAACATTTATTGCAAGACTCCTTGTGCTCCCAGCCCAACAAACAAATAAACAAACAAACAAAAAAAAACAAGAAACAAATCCCTTGTTTTCCATGTTCTTTTCAAACAAGAGAATATCAAGCTAGTTAGCTTCGTATCAACAAAATTATTGGTTAATATTTCCAGAAACTATGGTATTATTTAACCAACTGCAAACTTTAGTTTAGCTCAGTTAATGGAGCAAGCCAGTAATTTGAAAAAGTTAATTAACTTGCATGAAAATGAAATGATGAGCATTAATATTGCCTTTAGTGCACACCAATACACGTTTTCAATATAGGCTAATCCATAAACAGCAATTATATATCACACAAACTGACGCCAAGTGATATTAAATTTTGACTGTCTCCAAATTGCATTTTGATATTTCTACTGAAAAAAAAAAAGATTAAATAAACAAATAAACACTCACCCAATTTTGCTGAGGCGAGGCAACACTGTCACTCCTGGTAATACATTCCAACAGATGCCCTTCAAACGTTTAATTCAGAGAAGGAGGTGACTTATAAGCCAACATTGTACCGCATTGTATGTGTAACTTATTGAATGCTAGAGGATGAGCCAAAAGCGGTTGTTTAATGATCCCCACTTCATGAAGATAAACAAGTAGTTAAGGTGCTTATCTAAGACAATTACAATGGTGTGTATCATTTTATGTGTCATTAGTAGTCAATTGATTGCTGGGTATGAGGCTCCAACATTGATCTTCATCACTATGTCAAACAGTGACAGGAGGGATAATTCAATACAGCCCAAATGAGTGCAGTATCTCCTACGTGGAACGCTTCCCATTGCGAACAGCATGTTTTTTTGTATTTGGACCGCACTGCAGCACCGGAATACACACAGCCCGTGCACACATTAAATAAAGCTTCTCCCTACCTCTGCTTGCTCCATTTTTAAACTGGACTGGTATTTACAGTTAAATCCCTTGGTATACCTGAGACTTAGAGTGGTTCTCCAGAGATTAATGCTGATGTTCAGACACTTACCTGTCAACAAACCTGACAAGATTATTCCCCTGTGAGGCAGGGTCATACTCATTCCTCACCACTGAGGCCTTGACTCAGTCTTCATTTCATGCCTCAACCTTAGCCCAGTTTCATATTTTACAGCTTCACTTTTAGAAAAAATATTGAAGTTATGACTGGCTCCAGTTCAGATATCACCTGAAAATAAAGGTATATTTATTTATACCTTCATCTTGCACAAACAAGGTGAGAAAAACACATTTTAAAATGTTAAGCTGAAACTGTAGAAAACACATAAATACATCCTGTCTACGACATCACCTAAGCTTTCTAAAAGCCAACATTTTTCACAATACGAAAATCTGACAGAATTTAGAAAAAATATATAACGTCTTTGAATTGAAATATAATGATCCATTGTTGTAGTTATAGTTCAAAAGAAAAGATGTATTTGGTCATACGATGACATTCATTGTATACCCAGAGCAGAGGTGTAATGTAATTTATAATCCTACTAAATATTACATAAAATAGCATCTCCTGCAAAGAGAAAGGAATTAGTATCTTTGTTATAAATAAATAAATGGGCTCTACTAAGTTGGTCAGATGTATCCATCTTGCCATCTCAAAATTCAACTGCCTATTCTATCTATTTCTTAAGACAAGCTTTAAAAATGATCATATTTCCCTTGTACCTGCAAAATTTTAAATCACATAACACTGTGCGAAGTGGGAAAATGAGAAAGCAATGAATATTCTCTAAATAGCAACTCACATAGCACCAATTGATTGTATTTTTCTTTTTTCTGAGAAAAGGAATCTTTTAAAGCACATTACTCTATGCAGTACATTCAGTGTAAGAGCTGGTATGTGTGCTCTAATTGACATGCACTCCTATTTGAACGCATGGTATCCAAGCAACGATATAGATCAGAGTCTTGAGTTCAAAAATGTTCTGTGCAAATAGATTTTCTGTGCAAATAGGGACAGAATCTCACTACAGCATAACTATCACAAATGCAAAATGGTCTGCATTCCCTTGCAAAATGGAAGATCTTATATGTTGTATTGTATTGGCAAATAGGCCCTTCCCTATAATTCTTACATTGGAATGACTTTCCTATAGCCTGCCACAGACACAGGCACACCATTAAAGTCAGTCCCAACCACATTGATGGAAGCCTCTCTTGCTCAATTTGTTTTTGACAAGTTGACACTTCCCTTTCGACAAGGGCCACCCCCGAGGCGAGCTTTAACCATGTGTCTATCAACAGCTATGTATACCTTCAAAAGTACATACACCCAAAGATTCAAATACACTTTAATTGCTTATTTTAATCAAAAGCAATTGTATATACTCAATTTTGAAAAACTATTTTTCACAAATTTCCATATGTAACTCCAGAGTGCAACAGCATTTGTAAAATTTGTTTTAGTACAGTTAGCAAACATCAATGACAATATTCAATTTAAATAGCAAGTTAATAAAACAAAGTACACTGATTACAAAATATCACACAATGCAATAAAAAAGACACAGAATACTTTCAATATGAAATTTTATTTTCAATATCTCACAGAGATCTCTTCAAATGTTAATACAACAGTATTAAATCATTAAAGCAAAATAAAACACATATTTATTATTATTTATATATTTTTGTAGTTTATTTGTTTCTTCTTTCTTTAGAATCAGCATCAAAATAAGTCATTTGTTTCTTAAGTATACAAAACATTATTAAATATTAGGATGGAAACATAAAATCATATTTCAAAAATGTATCACCAAAATAAAGGTGTCTTCTTACTATGTTTCTGATCTCTAGATAATCACTGCATGAATGATGTCCTTGGCATATCACTACAGGTACTACACAGGCTGGTCACAGTAACACAGCAAATGGTTGACCCCTGTAAAGTTTTACCAAGGTAACATTGATTTGATATCATTACATCTGAACATTTTGAAGCTTTCATGTCCATGTTTCCTTTCACGTCCATGAACAGTATAATCCCAGACATCCAGGGCTGGTTTCCCAGACATGAATTAAGCCTAATCCTAGACTAAAAAAAAATTCTGTATAGAGATCTACATTGATTTGTTATTTTTTTTAGTCGAGGACTAGGCTTAATCACTGTCTAGGAAACCAGCCCCTAGCATGTTATTGTTATTATTATTATTATTATTATTATTATTATTATTGTTGTTGTTGTTGTTGTTGTTGTTGTTGTTGTTGTTGTTATTATACAAACATATACTCTGTTCAGGAAAATGTTCATTAATTGGGCTTGATCTTGCTCTGGACAAATCTTTACAAAAAGAATGAGGCACAAACATATGGGGTATATCCAAGAATAAAATGTAAAAGTGAGTTAAACACAAACATTCACGCCAATTAATGACTTTCTCAATTTGACTCAGAGTTGGCCAATGTTTTCCTCTTAATGTATTGTTAAAACAATATTTAATCTAACAATTAACATGCTGCAGATTGGAAGCAATTAAATGAATGTACTTCAGGTAAAATAATTTTTTTCTGTCTTTTTTGAACTATGGAATGATAATGAACTTCCCCCTGGGGATCAATAATACAAATCCTGTTTCAGAAATGTCAATTAGACTAAACTAGATCATTTTCAGGCAATTACACTGGCTTACTCATCTGGATTACTATTTGTCTGATGTTCACATTTTCAAGTCAATCAGCAGACATCATTGTTGATAGGCGATGTGAAATTAGCAAAAAAATCTACATACAAAATAAAAATAAAATAAAAAATATAACAGGAATTAATTTATTGGTCAAAGTATACGCTGAATTTTATGCTCAGTAGAACTTTATGTAACATTTATACACAACATAACAGCAGTTTTCCTCATATGCATAGCTACAACTATATAAATTATTGGTTAATTTTGTTCTTTCTTTATCTATATTCTTTGATCCAGAATACCACAATTCAGCCTACCTTATACTTCATCATCTATAAAATGTTATTGATATGGATTGCTTTGATGTTATGTGTAGCCTTTAAATTCTAAATAAATATAGCCTGTCCTTTTGTATAACTGATCATTATAAAAAGTCAATGGATTGGGAGAGACATAGAGATCAAAATGGCAACTTAACAAAAGGCGATCCAGTTGTGCAGTATATTTGTTCATGTTCTTCAGAAAACTATGTTGCAGATACGCTGTTAATTAAAGGTACTTCATTGTTTACGAGAGGAATGTGTTTCTTTCTTGAGCATATTCACCTCACTATCCAATCTTTAAAGGCATTGCAATTTTAATGTATATTTTACAAAATCCATCTTACTGTTATAACAAACATAACTGCACAAGCAGCAGGTATTTTGCTGACATCAGAGTTGAAAAACCCTTTTGAATTAAGACCTAAAAAACAAAACAACAAGAGGAAACCATTAGCACTGAAACATAACGTGAAGATGGAACCAGTATTTACATACAGCTCACTCCACACATCATGGCAGGCTTCTATCTGGGCCATAAAAACAAGTTATTGCATTTCAAATATGTTAGTAATACACAATACAGGACAGATATATACAATTCTGATGCAAGGGAGTCACTCAGTCAAATACGTGTAACATTTACAAAGCCTCTTTTGGCTAACTGGACCAGTTAAGCACGAAACTGAATTCACGTGTACTGTGTGAATGATGATTTAATGAGGTTTTAATGAATGATTTGTTTTTTTGTCAGACGTAAGCTGTAGAGTACTGGCACTGATGGGATTTTCTGAATCTAACTTTAGAATTTGTATGGGACTTTTGTGGCTGGTGATAAATCGCCATCCTTTTGTTTTACCCAGGAATGTGAGCTTGGATTCATTACAGAAGAAGGTGTTTGGGCAGAGAAGGTGAGAAGGGGCTCTTACTTGACATTTTAGGAATTCTGATGGGGCCACTGCTGCTGCCATCCCCACCATCACTCAGGACCTTGATTTCGATGAGGTAGTCCTCACCTGGGGGTAGTTCCAGCTCCACTGAGGTCCTGTTGGTCTCCAGCACACTGGTCCTCCTGTGCCAGTTCTCACGATACACCACCTGGGGAAGGAGAAGAGGAGTGAGAGGGGCAGGGTCATGGCCGCCTGGCATTACTGGCTGGTCATTTGCCATCATTAATCACGGTTGGCCGTGGAACTACTGGCAGTTTCAATTAAAAATGCAGGAATGAAGAATCACAGAATTAACAGAATTATGCATGTTCTTTTCTCTGTTAGTCTAACCTTTACAGAAAGGAGAAAAAGAAGAAAAGTGCTAAATTAGGAAATGTCCGACATGGTGTATAAACACTGATCTTTGCCCCATCCACCTGGAGAGAAACAGTCTTGATTAGATTTTCCTATATCCTAGAAGCTGTGTGTGCGTGTGTGTGTGTGTGTGTGTGTGCACCTGCATGCATGTATCCGTGTGGGTGTGTGTGTGTGTGTGTTTGTTCATGGGTGTGTTTGTGTTATATTTGTGTGCATGGCTGTTATATGTCCTTCAAAAGAGGCAAGAGATTTGGTGTGCTAACAGGTTTAATGAAAAGGCTTTAAAAGCAAAATTACAGGCTAAACCACTTTGACACTGATATAATTTGCATGTGATGTAAAACACATCCCAGGTCCTATTTTTATATTTTTATCTCACTTTTTTTGCTACACCCAAGTTCTGTTGACAACGTAATGTCATGATGTTGCCAAAGCAGGCAACAGTGCAGTTTTATACAGAGAGTGTCTTCAACTCACTAAAGCACAAACTATAAGTACCAGATTTTCATTGCCATGAATCCCCACTTGACACAAATCTGATTCGTAAGTGACATAGACATGACATCTACCTCCACCTACGTCGTGGCTACCTCCCACAGACGGAGCGCTACACAGCACCTTATGTCGCAGTGCTGTCTGGGATATTTTAGCTATAGAAGCCTCTTAAAAGCTACCCACCGCTGTGGCTAGTAGGCTTGCTACATTTCAATGCCGTATTTGGCAGGTGGCGGGTGCTAATTTCCTACCCTGCATAATGCTTTTGCAAAATTAATGTGAACAAAATAATTCATTTTTTGAATGCGTAACTCAAAATTAGATGCATTTAGGATATAATAGATAATGCCATCTGCAAAATAACGTGTTCCGCCTTTTATTGTGGGAATGAAAAGTCGTCAGATAGTGATCCAGTTTTTCTGTCGGGGCTCAAAAAAGATCATATGAATTTCAAATTATTATCAGAGGTGCTTGCATATCCTCTGTGGTGCTCTAAAGCAGCGGGTTTGAATCGCGCAGAACTTCACTGAGGGAACAGCCTCTAAAGCACCCAGCTGCTTCTTCACCTCCATGTGCATACATCTGAAAGGGCTGGCTCAAATTACCCAAAAAAGCTCAGCAGCAAATTAATTCTTAGCAAGAAAGCAAGATCTATTTTTTCCTCAGCCCTACTCTATCTGCTCCTCACTGCTTGTGCTGCACACTTACAGAGGATGGCAAGAAAAGGGCAGTGCATCATCATACAGACTATTAACACTGCATGGCCTTCTCAGGTAAAGAAACCTGATTTGTGATCACAAGGTCTGTTCTGAAAAAAAAATATCTATAGATCTACATTTGCTAGTTTAGCTTTGCTGACTTGATGTACTATCTTAAACGTCTTTGGGCAGAGGGCAGCTACTATCAGAAAGGATCTTAAAGTTTTGACAGGCAGAGAAACTGGGCAGGAAACACTACTCAGCACTCTGACATTCAACCAGGAGAAAGGCATTCTGGGAGAATATGCATCATCTACTGTAAATTCACTGACCAAGATGACCTTTGCACTAAACCAGCATAACCAAAATTTTTCTTTGCACATCATGCCCTGCACATTTATAAATAAATAAATGTGCTCTTTAAAAAGTTTTTATACTTTTTTTAACTATAACAAAAGAAGAAAAAAAATCTGAATACTTATGGAAGGAGCTCTCACCTTGTATCCGATCACTTCTGACTCATTGTCCATGGCCTTCACATGCTCCCAGTTCAGAAAGATCTTGGAGTTTGTCAAGTTCCATTCAATATTCCCTGGTGGTTGACTTGGTGCTGAAAATACCACAGAGATACATGCTCTAATATATTCCATCAATACTTTCAATCCACTTCTCAACTGCTTTTATTTTAGTATCTCCATCATAAGCAATGTTTAAATCTTCTAGGGTCATAATTAAATGCAGCAGAAGTGGTGTAGCATGGAATAGTTTTAATTTAGTAGTTTTATGAACACATTTTATATCTGATAAAGTTGGTTTTAAATATACTCAAACATAATCTTAAATTCTCCTTGTGTTATGTAAGTGCACACAGAAACAGTGAAATACACACACATACACACACACACACACACACACACACACGCACACATCCATACACCTGTGTGTAAGTCCATTACTTTACACATACCCAGAGAAAGGCTGAAATGATACCCTCTTTCAAAAGCAACTGCCACAGTAGGGAAGAATCCCATCTCAAAATGCCAGTGCATTCAGAAAAGGCAAATCCATTACAAACTTCGGCTTAAGAATGTGTCTTAATTGCTGACTATTCATTTTAGAACTTTAATTGCCTGCTCAGTCTATTAGATGAAATTAGTTCGCAAACACTCCACTGAGATGGAGAGATTTATCTTATCAGTGACTGTGTCTTAAATGCTCTGTTTTGTTCAGCCTCACATTCGTTGGTATCAGATAATTACCAAACTTCAGGCTGAAACCTCGTTATTAAAATACCGCACGCAATCTAAATCTCGCCGTCAGACTATCCCTCCCGTGGGCACATTCATTTGCAAAGTGTTTCACTCGGGATGCGGTAAGGAGTGCAGCTCAGATCAAGGAAGTCAGGGGTTGGAGTCCACCAGCCCGGACCCCACCCATGCGAGTCACGAGAATAGCACGCACAAAAATAACCTGTGATGCGATTGGTGTCGCCCAGCAAGAGAGAGCAGACTCACGCGGCTTCTTGGTGGTGACGTTGACGGGAGCGCTGGGCGGGCCAGTCCCAGCGCTGTTGCGGGCCTTGACTGCCACGAAATAGGAAGTGCTGCCCTTCAGACCCGTGATGTTGGTCATCGTCTCTGCGACTCTGAGCCTCTCCGCATCGCTCTCCGACTCCCCCTCCTCCCAGTAAAGTACCTGGGAGAGAAGATGAGACAGAGCAGAGACATTGATCTCATGGTCTTGCCTCCTGCCCTCTCCACTGTATGAAAACACACCGTTTTGATTTAATTCCAAGAGTCAATTATATTGATTAGTCCATTAGTCATCGCGGGCTTGTGTACAACAGTACAGTTTGTGTCAATAAAAATCGCAGGACCAGGAAACACTATAAATTATCCTGAGCTAATGAAAGAATGGATAAGGCCCTGAGGGCTGGGGTGGGGGCTAGGTAGCTGTGATGCCTGCATGTCAGCATTTGAAAGATGAGTCTCTTGTAAGAAATCACTGGGTCAAATAATCTTGGAGCAATATTAAGCTGTGAACACACCCTCCCTTTGAAGCTTTCCCGTTGCTTTGTGAAAATTTGACCACGGTGACACTTCTCAATCGAAAAACACCTTTCCCTAAGCTGTTCATGCAGAGGTTCCACAAATGCACATACTGACCATTTGAATTTTAATCCTAGTAACAGTGCTGAGGCAGTTTGTGAGTTACAACTTGTCATTCATCGCCCTACCTCGTAACCAAGTACTCTACCAGCGCTGGACTTCAACGATACAGGCTCCCAGTACACACCAATTTCAGAGGCAGACAGGGTCCGTGCCCAGATCAAGGAAGGGGCAACAGAGGGCTCTACAGTGGAATGAGACAGCAGAGTTGTACAGAAAGCATAAAAAAACTGTTGCACAATAAGTCATCCTATGTCTACTTGGCTAATCAAATTACTTTAAGTCCATATTAATTTTGAAACTCCCCAAGGTGTTTTTGTGCAGAAAACTTTATATATAAAACATATAAATATATAAACCATTCCTACGTTAAGATAAATTATGTTCAATATGTGAAATTCCAGCACTGTCAGGGACTTCAAAAACATTCCTGTCCCTGTGCCATTTGTCTTGTTCTCTTTGAAACTATGTCCTTGTACTAATATAATTTTTTTTCAATTAAGTTCAAAATGAGATTTTTTGTACAGTTACAAGGTATAACTGCAATGTAATCAAAATGCCAAACAATATTGATTATGAATCAAGCACAGATAGTATCCTGGCAAAGTTACTGTAGAAAAAAAAGTGGAGTATCCATGGACAAAATTGTATTGCAAGGACAGACCTTATACCAGTTATGGTATTTCAATGGGGGAGAACAAAAAATATCTGTGAAGAAATAAACCAACCTTCTTCAGCAGAGTAGACTGTGGTCACATGACTGAAAGGGCCTTCTCCAATATTGTTGAAAATACCCACTTTCACCTCAAAGGGGGAAAGAGGTGGGATGCTTTCATTCTTAAAGATGTATGTTGATGCATCAGCTGAAGCCACCACAGTCTGAATCCATGTTTTTGTGCCAAAGGGACGAAAAGCTACAACATACCCAAACCCCTCCCCATTCTGCAGTTCTTCTGGGACAGGCTTTGAGTAGGAGAGAAAGAGAGGTAGAGAGAGGAGAGAGAAGGGAGAGGAGCGAGAGAGAGAGAGAGAGAGAGAGAGAGAGAGAGAGAGAGATTTTTGCATGTCAGGGGACAGAGCTGGTTCCCTTTCAGAAGGCACGCAGCAAAGGTGGAAGTCCTTTCCGTTAATTACAGCCTATTCAAAACACGTCACCATGGAGAATAACATCAGAATTCTGTTCACGTTGCTTTGAAAACAGGCTGTCATAATAAGTCGATGATCCTCTTACCTCCCACATAATGACAAGTTCACATCGGCTTCCTCCACCTCCACTTACATTGACTGGGGCAACTTCAGGCACTGTTTAAGAAGAGAAAGCTCTGAGGATGGGAACCATAGTAGCCCTGAAATGGGTGGAATTATACCACCCTGCTGTGTACTTAGAATTCCTGGTAGGTGGGCCACAAAAATGCCTCTGCCATTGTTTTGTAGGTGGACCCACGCAATGAGTATTAGCAGAGGGTGCTGGTAAACCCAATTCTTAAACCAGGTCAGCAGGGATTTCGTGGAGTGCCTCGTTGCATGTGTGGTAGGCAGGAGGGGAGGGCGTGCTGAGCTGATGTAGCAGGCTACCTCAGAGGTGCTGCAGTGCAGTCTCAATGTGCAAGGCACCACTGATGCCCCATTTTCCAGGGACTCACAGATCAAGCCAAATACATAGTAAACTGGCTTAAAATAGACACTTTAAAATCACAGCTCTATGGCCAGTGTGGGTCTATAAGAGGGTTCCTGTTGAGGTAAGCATGAATTAATCATGTCAGAATTTCTACACTACTGACAAACAGCATATATACCTTTAAAGACTACGGCGCTCTCAGCCTATACATATTCATTACCAGGGGAAAAATGAGGATCATTAAATTTCCATTCATACCGAAAGCATAAAAATCTGAGGATTAATGGCTTGAACTACTGTCTGCCTTTGTTTCCTTATTAAATAATTACACCCTGGTTTCAGATACTATTTGTAGATGTTGACATTCATTGTTAACAAAATTAACTATTTTGGTACCTTGTGAGTGTCCTGCCCACTCATTTTGTAAGACGTTCAAGGTAAAATATTGGTAACAAAATAGTTAATAAATGTGTGAGGAACACAAAGCAGATTCATCAAGGGGAGCAGAGAGATCAAATCAGATTTAATCTGGGAGACAGATGTGTTTCTCGGGAGGGAGTGGAAAGCAAAAGAGATGTACCTGCTGCTTTGGTGCGTAGCTGCTTGGAGGGCAGGCTGGGCTCTCCCAAACCCACGCTGTTTATAGCAACCACTCTGAATTCATAATCCACCCAGGGGTTCAAATCTACCACAGTTGCATGCAACATCTGTCCAGGTACAGAATCGGGAACTAGGATTAAAGAATTTGAGTTGAAATACAGACTCATTCTCAGAAACGCAGACAAAGCAATTAGATACAGGAACACGGCAACCTGTTTATAAGATCACACTTTTTAAATATATTTATCTCCATATGGCATGTCTTATCAGAGGGCAGAAAAGATTAGAGTGGAAGTCACAGAGAGAAAGTGAATTATTTTCTATTCCCTAAACCACTAATGTACTGTAGCCTCTATTGTTTTGCGTACCCTTGTTACTAACTGTTAAAAGATAAAACATATGTGCACAATTCCACAATGGTATCACATTAGCAATCACACTTGGCTCATTTAAACAATGGCATATTGCACATCTGGGTCAAATATATATTTAAAATGCTTTTATACACTTTAAAGTTGAATATGGGGAAAGAAGAAGAAAAAAGCCCCTGCAGAAGAATGATTTTAAACAAAGTAAATATAATCAAAAGGGCAATTGTGTTCAGAATGTGGTGAAATTCAACGTTGCTTTTACTAGCATTCAAAGGCTTTAATTATATCTTATTGTTATTTTTCCTGGTCTGGTAAACAGAGTTAGAGAGTTTAGTTAGAGAGGCTCTGAGAGGCCTGTACCTGTTCTGACCGCCTGCCAGCCAATGGAGAATGGGGTCCTTGCCTGCACGGTGTACATGGTGACGGGGCTGCGGTTATCACTTCCAGCACCCCAGGAAAGGCGAGCGGTGGTGTCTGTAATTTCCTCCACCACCAGGCCTTCTGGAGCCCCCGGAGGCCCTGGCGAGCCGGGCGCGGCGGAGAGAAACAGAGGGGAAACGACTTTGAAGAGCTCCGCTGTGCCGGCCGATAGGGCACAACAAGGTTACAGACGCGTCGCGGCAAAGTAGACATTTCCAGCCACAAAGGGAAGCGCACTTAATATTCAAAAGGAGAACATGAGACCCTTCAACGGATGATGGAAATACAATAAATTCCAAGGAACAAGAAGAGCAGGATTAATGCATTGATTTCAGATACCCGTGCGGTCATTATTTAACACTGAGGAGCGGCTGCTATTTCCAGATAAAGCAATGAAAGCAGAAAAATGGTGTGGCTTTCTAATTTCTGACTCTATTAATGTGGCAATAAAGCTCTAAAAAGGCAAAAAAAGAGAGGTCCCACTGCAGCAAAATCATACCTCTTACGATCAAGTCAGCTCCAGCCGAAACACTGTCCACCATGGTGTGGACCATGCAGACGTACTTCCCAGCATGCTTCAGCTGGATGTTCCTGACCATCAGATCACCCGCAGGACCCTGCCAGCAGACCGCAGGGGTTTTTAGAGTGTCACTATGAATAAAACTGCCCAGAACAGATTTTTCTGAAACAGATGATTCATTAATCATTCATGCGATCACTTAAATATTAACTAATAAAAAGGCAAAAAAAAAAGGGTTGAAAGGCACATCTTTCCGGTTGGCTCAGGATCATGTAAATTCCATTTAGACTTAAAACCAAAATCTGGAACGGACTGTTTCTGTCTGTTGCTTGCCCTCTTCCACGGTGCAGCAGGCCAGCCAATCACACAGAGGTGCTGAACTCGGTCTTGGGCGTGTTCTTATCGGTGCTGGCCCAGAAGCTGATTCTCATTTTACTCCTAGTAACGACATCCCCGGCCAACCAGAGCCAGTGGCGCAGAGAGCAGCGGTGGAACAGCAATTCTGATTTTCCTCCGCTGGCTCTCATGCTCAGCTGAACCACTCCCTGAATTTTAACTGCTCCTATGATGATGTGCAGGGCTGACATTGTCAGTTCTGTGTAGATAGTTCCAGTAGGTCATTGTGTGTTCAACAGACGAGGAAATAAATCCTGCAATCAAGCAAGTGTGTGCTTCTCTGTTCATGCGACTGTCAGGTGATTTATCCTGAGCGTCGTGCACAGACATGAGACTTAATGGCAGTCCATCTCCCTCAGATTCTGCACTGCGCCTGAATCTATTGTTTAGTCAAGAAAACTGTTTGCACTTCTTGAGTAAAGCGTTGCATGTGTGTGCACAGTGTGTTTGAGCGCCTTTACCGATACATACACCACCAATCATTTCAAAATGATCCTGTCTGTTGAAATCAATCAGTTTCCCATTGAAGAACCACTTGAATGTCGGGTCCAAGGAAGGGTCTTTAGAAACTTCACATGGCAGGACGATGCTCTCCCCCACGGTGCCGTCCATGTTCAGGGGTGGAACTATGATCTTTGTAGGTTCTTTAAAGAAAAAAAAAGATAAAAAAGCACAGTGTGTAATCATGTACCAGCATGTACCAGGTTTATTTAATTGAAGCTTATTTATTTATGCATGTTTTGTATCTTCTAATATACAATATCATTCAGCGCACCTCACAGTCGTTCCAGTATGATAATTGCACAGATGAGTATATGCATATGGTTGCTACTGGACTAAAGATGCCTAGAGATATGTGCAATGAGAATTGAGCCTTAAAAATCTAAATTAATCTACCTCACAGTGGTGACGGGGACACTACCTGGTACATTAGCAGTGCAGATGGCTGGTTATATACATCACAGATGACATTTTCACTACTAGCTAAGAGCACCGCAGGACACACATTAACGAAGTAATCGCCATTAGACAACGCCACCTGGAACAAACAGGAACCGCTCTGGCTCCCATGGGGATGATTAATCAAAGAAACTTCAGTAAGTTTTCTCAAAGGCTATTAAGTCTATTCTCCTGGACACAGATGATGAACACAAAGCACACTGTTATATTACGTGATTTATACGTTTAGTGGATGTCATTATCTTGTTGGGGGGTTGGGTAGGGACGGACTGAAACTGCTTAGATTTTACGTTACACATTTATATTATACCGTTGGTGAAAGACATGCAGGTGAAGCATTGTATGGGATGGTTAAAAATCTGTTCTCTGCCTGGGGTATCAGTGTGAATCCTTGAGTGTAAGAATGGTCAAAGACAAAAGGTACAAAGACATCTAAAGGGTGTCCCACGCAGAACTGCCTGTGAGCACTTTTTGAACACATATTTTGTTAGTGCATGTTGTATTTCTTGAAAATGGTTTCTCCCTTGGCATATACAGGGTTCTAATGATGGGGGAGGGCGAGGGGAAAAAGAAAACAAAGCCTTGTAGAGCTATCATGTGTGCAACGCTGAAACTTGTCAGGGTCCCAGTGGAGAAACAGATGTCCCTTTAAAAATTCATGAGGCACAGGGGGATGGATTAAAGTGACCTTTCAAAGCTTACGTAAATGCATTTATTTTGTCTGACTGTGGCATAGCGTGTATGAATCATAAAGACCAAGAGATTGATGCCTAATTAAAGAAACAAAATCCTCATTAAAACGAGTCCTGATTTCTCAAATTTGTAACTAGGCCTCTGCTTTGCCCTACCACAGAGCTACCAGGATTTGCGCTGAATTGTCACAACCTAAAATTCCTTGTGTACTGAAATGTCTCAATTTCAAATTAAAGTAACACATAAAAATGTTGTTGAATTTTATTTAGACCTTGAAGCTGAAAAAATAAACTCTCTGCACTGAGTCTATCAAATGATAAAAAAGTATATGCGTATCCCTCAGTTATTAGCAACCAAATTGTGAAATAGCTACAGCGGCACTTTTCTTAATTAAAACTGAAACATTTCAGGGCTAGAGGAAGGAACAGTGGACTATTTTCCACAAAAGATGGCAGAGATTTTCTCCATTTTGCTGTGTGACCAATAACTCAGAGCTGCCAAGACCCAGGATGAGTTATGCTTCTGTCAGGCCAGCAGGAACATAAAACAACTATATATTTCATTATCAATTTCATGCTCGGGTTATTAGATTTTTTTCCCTTGCTGCTTTAAACCATCTGCTTATAAGGCAGTAAGATTTTTGCCCAAAAATGTACCTTTCACCACCAGGCTGCCTGTGCTGCTGGATATTCCAAAAGGATTCCTGGCCACGCAAGTGTACCGGCCTCCATCAGATTTGCTAACATTGGTGATTCGGAGACTGCCATCCTCCAAGATAGTCTGCCTGATTGGAAAAAAATGCAGAAAACTATCAGAAGCAGACAAGATTGTGATACATGAACGCAAGGGTGGGGAAAAAGAACATGGGGGAGAGAATTTGTGAACCCAGGAGTGAAATAAATAGTGTTTGTGGGGGGGGGGGGTGGGGGGGGGGGTTCAAATACCTTTAATTTCTATTAAATACACCCTTTTCTGCACATGTGAATGACCCAACATTTAAAAAAAAAAACATATTTACTTCAGAAAAAAGGAACATAGACATGAACAAGCCAATCTGAAATTAGCACCTCTGGTTTTGAGACACATTTCCCATCAGCAAATGAAAAAGCCACCTGTCCATCATGCTGTATTCATGAGAGCACATTTCAGAAGAAAAAAAAAAATTATAAAAATCTTGCACAGAGCAATTTTCTTGTTTAAAGCAGAACAGATTTGCAGCGGGGCTGGCACGGTATTGACAGCAGAAAAGATTAAATGTGTGTATATTAATAGGATGCACGACGGGATTCTGAGGCCGCGGAGGGGGGGGGGGAGGATGGAGAGGAGCAAGGCATTATGAGGAGATGATTCAAAATGAAATGAATCTTTACCTGCTGCCTTATCATCATACAACATGTGTGCGATGCTATCAACTCACTAAAAGCCATTTCTAAAAGGTAATGAAATGAGATATGAATATAGAGCAGTCTCACTTGCAGAGTGCTGTCTGGTCTGAGTGAAATCCCAGAGATGTAAGGGATAGCAGAATAAAACCTTATATCTAAATCACTAAACACAGCAGACCATGCTCTTTGTGGTGATCGAATACATACTATTGTTAGAGTAAAATCCAAACCATTAGTGCATTTTCACATCTGTAACTTGGGTTCTCAAACAAGTATTGAAGACAAGCATGCATAAATACCACCATCTCTGTAATCCAAAGGCTTCAAGGCTGCAAGCTCAAAAAATCAAACGATTTCACAAGACACCGCAGCATTTAAACAGCTAAATATGTATTTATGTATTTATTCATTTTATTATGCCAAAGCCAAATCCCAGAAATCAATGAGTGCTTTACTCAGACTTATGGATGAAAACAGTTATGAATGCACACTGAGGCCATGACCTGAAGGGCAATGAGTTGTAAAACAAATAAATGTAAAGAAAATATTTGTGTTGCCAAGGCATTTTCTAACCATGGGGGTGCATCTATATTCTTGGCTAGAAGCAATGACTGCATAATCACTGTTTTCAGCTTCTCCCTGTGACCACCACTGTGGAATGTGCGAACCAATCAATGCTTTTTCTTTGCATGTTGAGGCTGGTCCAGTGATTTACGGAACAAGCTGAGAAATGTGGCAATGCTTATTGATTGGCACCAGAGCAGGAAAAGACGAGCAGGCAGAAGAGAACAGCGACAATGAGGCCTGCTGTTTGCACTTCATTTAAGAGGAGCACGCTTCGCAAGCCGCGGCATATGCTGAGGAGAGCAGCGTGGTGTATTAAACAGCAGGGAAGAGAAAATGAGCTCTCTCTATCTCTCTCTGGCTCTTTCTCTCTCTCTCTCTCTCTCTCTCGCTCTCTCAGTTGATGTTGAAGACCTCTAAGGGGATGCAGAACGTTTCCGCCGGAAAAGAGATAAAATCGTAACCTGTTCCGTGACCTTGCAGGCCCCGGTGAATCGCCACAAGGAGCCTCTTACTTCATTCAAGCCCATGCTCTACCCAGAATGCACTCGCTTTCTTGTACCATGCACCCTGTTGGGAGAGTGGAGGAGGAGGGATCTGCCTATGGTTACTACCAGTCATCAGCAGTGTGAAGTTGCCCCAAGTAGAGGTCAGGGCTAAGACCAAGGCAGTGAATGGCCTTATGACCTTGAAAGTCCTCTGTGCAGTTAGCCACACTCCAATTTGTGGCTGGTCTGTGCAGGATAAAAAAGTGTGCAATCGCAAAGTTGCAAATTGTAGATATTTGCCCAGTGGAAGATCACTTTAACTCTCATTTGCCATGCCAGCCCAGCAGAAGCTCACCGAGGAGACAAGTGCAAGTCAAGAAAATGGAAACCCATTTCCACACAAAGAAAGGTACTGTTTCTTATTTATGATAAGGTCCACTTATTATAAATGGCGGGCGTCGCTTAATTAGAGAGCAGCCTCACACTAAGTTACCTCAGTGTGTGGCAGTCTGTTGGCTGATCTTATGGGTAATTACAATGGACTGCGATATGTGTGGCTGTAGACTTAGTCTGAGGAGCAGCGCTTTATGTACCTTGTGCTGTTTTTCAGGAAGTCTCCACTTTTCCTCCAGGAAAAGGAGGCTCTGGGAGAGGCATGCGGCCGGCACTCGATCACGACCTCTCCTCCTCTCTGGACCAGCGTGGACTTCTTCACCGGCCTCTTTGAGAAATCAGGCGGAGAAGCTGAGAATGGAAAACATGTTTAAGCCCATACAGCAGGGACACTCAAATCTACCCCTGAAGGCCAGTAGGCCTACATTTCATTCTTACACTCTAACCAGAGATTGATTTAGACCTGGGACGCAAGGAGAGCAGGATCGCTGGCCAGTGAGTGGCATTAATCAGTCAATTAGTAATCAGGCAGAAAAGAAAACCAACAGTACTAATGGCATCAAGAGCCAAATCTGAGTATGCAGGCCACATACTAAGGAGACAGCATGCAGGTCAGATGGCAAGTATATAAAGAGAAATAGCTGCATGATGAGAATTATTGTGTATGATGATGATAATGATGATGATGAGTATGTGTGTGTGTATTTGTGTGTGTGTGTGCGCGCGCGTGTGTGTCTGTGTATGAGTGTGTGCGCATGCATGCTAAATCTGTCCCTGACACCTTGTCTGTTCAAGGAGAATCACTAGAATTAATGTTTCACTCTTACCAACAACCTTGAGTTCAGCACTGGCGTAAATCACTCCATGGTCATTCTCGGCCAAACACTGATACATGCCAGAGTCCATCAGGGTTAGTTTAGAAATGGTTAATCTGCCACCTTCTACCTGTATTCTGTCCTGGTGATAATTGAAAAACAGAGTAAATTAATATATTAAGTGTGGGCACACATTAAAATAATTTTTATGGAATCAGTCCCAGCCTATGTTTACATGTCAAGTGGAAGCACTCATCTCAGACTGTATGACAAAATGTTGTTCCAGTATGCAGTCAGGGCCTTACCTTAATTAAAATCACAGTATTTGAATTAAGGCACAGTAAGCGTGCCTTTAAATGGCATTTCAACATCAGAATAACCTTAATCTAAATACTTTGTTGGACAGATGAAAAGCACTCATGGCCAATGACTTTGGCATGGCTTCTCTCTTACATCAAGGTTGAGGGGTTTTCCATTCTTCAACCACCTGTATGAGGGACTTGGCTTTCCACTGGCTCGGCACTCCCACAAAAGATCAGCTTCGATAGACATATAGGCATCTTTCAAAGTCTGAGTCCAATGCAGATTTTCCACATCTGAAAACAGAAGCACTGAGAAATTATTCCTGCTACCTTACATTTCTCTAAACATGAATGTAATGGAGACTACCTGTCATAAGTGCAAACCTTACAAAGCAAAGTGTCATAAAAGCCTTCTATTCAAGCTTACAATGCACTTACAATGCACTTTTGTCTTTGAGGAGTATAATTTACATTTGTTACACTAAGCCAGGTACAAAGCATATTGTGGTCAGATTACTCTATTCTATGACTAAAATGTTATAACTTGAATGTCACAAACTGTAGCCCAGTATTGCAGAGTTATGAATGGGCTGGCAGATATTGCCTCAAGCTGCAAGTGTTCTATTGCAAGTGTTGAAGTATTCTATTTTTTAATGCTCAACTGGGTAACTGCAACATTCTTGTTGGCAAGCAAGAGCTTAGCATCCTCAAAAACCACAAAACAGAAAGGTTAATTGGTACAAATTAATTCCAGATTATCCTGTCTTCATAATACCCACTCACAGGGCGAGAAAATTGTTATTAAACTCAGACTTTATAATTAGTTGAAGAGCCATTTAATTAGACTTGCTTTGCTGAACTTTGACAATAAAAACAACTGCAACCACAGCTAGGGTGCCACTAGGAATATTTAATTATCAGACATTTAATCTGAATGCTATTTACTGACTCACTTGCTTTAGAAATGTGACAATCCGACAACAATAATAAACAACCATTATAAATGACATAAAATTGCATCAAAAAATATTTGCATCATAATATTTGTATCCCTAATATAAAAATTAGTTTGGGATTTGTGTTTGTTTTTACTCTATTCACAGACAATTAATATATATCCTTTTGTTTTTTACTTAATTTGAAGGGATATGCAATTCCATTGAATAATGTTGGTTGGCTGTACCATAGAATATCAGTTGACCCTTGGCAACATTTCGTCCTCTCGAGTTCTCTGCAATGCATTCATATAAGCCTGCGTCTTCGGGTCGAAAATATGGGATTTCTAGCACACCATTGGAGTTGTTGATTTTAATCTTGCCAGGAAAGGGATTTCCATCTGCTCTTCTCCATGTGATGACTGGTACGGGGCTAGATCAGGTCAAGCAGAAATGTCATATCAGCCACATGCTGTATACTCCTGTACGTGGAGACAATGCCTCTTTGAGACAGATGAAGTACCACCGGTAAACAGGAGACACTGGATCCACGGCTGGACCGATCACCAGCGCCATTTATATTGTGCAAGATTAGTGTTCTGAGCTACGGAAAACTGAAATCTGTGAGGCTTCCGAAGGGGTTTTTCAAGAGTGGATGCATTGTTTTTGCACATAAAAATGTAATAAATAAACAAAGCACAAGCCAGTGATCCTTTCAATACTTGCAGGCAGATCATGACCAATCAATTGCACTTGTACCAATTCATTGTACTAGAGTTTTTTTTATCTTTATCAATAAAGTATTATTGATGGGCAGCTGCAATATATCCAAAATGCACAACAGTACAAATGTATTGAGGACTTAATTTTACCTGCATGCATGTACAAATGGGCCATTATTTATATGCATTCATCTACAAAGCTATCACTTGCAATGACTATTCATTATTGCAATAATTATTCTCTCCTTAGCAGGTTTGAGCTCACATGATAATGACATAAGAGACCTACTTTCCTAAGGCGAAGCACTCCAATTTTACTGACGATCCTTTGGCAACGTGATTTGTTTCAGCAAACTGGACCTCTATCTTTGGCTCATACTCTCCCATGACAGCTGTATGAGTTGAGAAATAAACAAATAGAGGGACAGAGAAACAAACATTGAACTTGTCTTGCTGAAGTTACATTATCTGCACCATCAAGCGGTAGGCTGAGATGAGAAGTTGGTGAGAGATTTAGCATGTTGGCTTGGGTGTTTGGAGGAGGTGAATGAAAGAAGCGGCTTATTACAGACATCTCTGAAGTCAGAGGCGAACCTATCTGTTCTTTAAAAGTGAGTGTCTAGTCTTGTGTATTTGTATGTATGTACATGTGCATATATATATACACAAACACACATACACACACATATATATATATGTATATATATATACACACACAAACACATGTATGAGTGAGTGCATGCATTTATGTATGTATTTGTGTATGTATATGTGTGCACATGCCTGTATGGGTGCATGTGTGTGCATGTGCATATGCTTGAGCATGCGTTTCTGTGCACATCGGAGTCGCCTCCTCTCTTTCCTGGAGGTGGGACACATTAGACGGCTGTGTTCACTCCTAGAGCACGTGTCTCGGCACAGTGGTGACAGGCCGTGAATAAACTAAAGCTCTGGTTCTATGCCGTGGGAAGAAAAAAAGTGTCACACTGGAGACGATTGATTTATCGCCTTAGTTTCCACACTGCTCAACACCACAGGCAATCTCATTACACCAGTGGTGAGTCCGACAGGCCAGCGGAGGACCCTTACCGTCTCTGCGCAGCACAACGGGAGTCGGCGAGCTGAACGCCGTCGTGTTGGTCATCGCGCTCCTCACCACACAGGTGTAGTTGCCCACGTCTGAGGGCTCCACCTTAGCAATGTACAAGTTTCCTGTCTTCTGTGAAACAAAGCGGCGGGTGCCTTGCTGTAGAAAGTCTGGGCGTCCGTTGAAAACCCATGAGTATTTTATATCTGAAATAAAACATTAGAAATAGGCAATAAAAGGATGTAAGATCTTTTTTTAAGATCTTGCCAGTGCTGTATTTTCTTGTCATCTGGGAATACCAAATCTGTCAAGGCAAATTCACTTGGGCTGGTAATCTTTATGAAGGTAGTACCCCTAAAAAATAATAATTGATTGGGATATGGCTAATGGCCTATTGCTGCTGCAAACTGATTTATTTTTTCAAAGTTAATTTTAATCTGACAATGTTCTAAACCATTGTCAGATTAAAGCAAAAATAGTACCCATGTGATGTGGTCTAAGCCACTTGCAGATCCAAAGGGGGTGCACAGGGGAACCCCTCAACAGACTGATTAACAGATGGTAGTCTGTCCCTTATCTCACAGATTTGTTTAGTGTTGGATATGTCCCTTTGATGAACAGAAATGCATAAATGTCTCATCCAATTCAAGTACTGAGAAAAAACAATACATGACAGCAGTTCCCATATTGTTTTGCATCAATCACAGCGACCAAACTTCAAATCTCTATAATTAAGTTTCATAAATGACAGCCAAAAAATCAATATATTATACTTTGCATTATGTGCTTTAACCAAATGGTGAGATTGATACTTAAATAAATTTCTTCTTGTGTTCAGCTGAGCCAACTTCATGGCAGAAAAGTCACTTTGGCCGACATACTCCAATCATACAGACTGTGGAGTAATTTGAAGCTTCAAACATATTGTGATGTACATTGTGCCACTGTTTGTTCTAACAGGCTTTTCAATGAAGCAAATGGGTGAAAGGAGAGATAGTATGTGTGTGTGTGTGAGAGAGAGAGACAGAATGAGAGTGAGTGACAGACAGACAGACAGACAGAGAGAGCTTTCCAGTGTGCCAAAATATATTATGTCCTACAGCTACCTTTCCATTGCTTGGATAGTTTGGGGTTACATTCACTTCCTTGAGGGAAACAGTGAATTAAAACCATTAATGTGGAAGTGGAAGGAGAGTGACAGACCTCTCATGATTAGGGACTATCACCGTGTATTCTGCTAAAGGGGTCTGGTCTCACTGCAACTGAGGACCTGCAGGTGTGTAATCCTCAATCCTCTGTCAGAATCATGCACGGCACATTGGAGATTTAACAGTACCTACAATTGATGGAATGATGTGGCTGTCCATTACAATTTCACAATGACACGCTAAACCACATACAGCATAATGAATGCATTTATATCCACCTGTTAATAAAGACACACATGCACACGCACGCTCACACACACGAACATAAATAGCAGTCATTAAGCAGTTTGAAGCTTGCTGCTAATGTATCATATTCCCTGCTCCTGCCAAAATAATGCTAGTGAACCTTTGAAGTATTAAGTGTTTGAACTCCTACTTTGGAAGTCAGATTTATTATTAAAGGTAACTCGAAAAAAGGTTTATTCACAGCCTTCAAGATAATGGTGTATTTGCTCTAAGCCTTGAAACAGCTGTACGATATGAAGAAATCCCACCAAACACATAACCAAGAACCATTTAAGAGGCTTAAAGAATGAGACATAAAAAGATGAAGGTGTGTGCAAAATATGAGGGGTTAACTGTGAAATTGTGCAGTCTGGATCGCTCCTGGCCATTGATTCAGTTGGAAATGTTGAGTCTGAAAATGCTGGTGTGCTGGCGTGAAATTGTGCTGGTGGCACAGGACGCGAGCTCCCGACAGGAGTACAGGGACTTTGAGGGTTTGTTAATCAGCGGCGCACAGATGAGCGGTCTCACAGCTGCGTGGAGGGATAAACGCTGCCTCACAGCCACATCAGGGACACTCCTTTAGCGGGCCTGACGCCTTTATTACCTACCGCTCTAGTCAAATATTAAGTTGGCCCCCTGCAAGCTAACCAGAAATCAGCGAGAAAGTAGAAAATTAGTTTCTGCACAAACACACTTGCTGACTCATTTTAACACAAGAGTGCAGCTCCAAGTGATAGGCAGAGTGTGTGAGAGGGTATGATCAACAGGTGTGCGCAATAGGTGTGAATATGACATTATATAATTATTGTCATCATATGCCTAATTGGCATAAACATAAGGCAAGGTGATACACACACAAAAGGTCTGTCATGTAACAGGCTAACCAAGTAACAGTTAAAAGTCATACAACTTAATGCTTCATACATAAATAAAAACTCTACATTATAAAACAACATTTTTATTAAATATAATAAAATATAGCTTCTGGTTTTGTCACTGAATGTATATATATATATATATATATATATATATGAATGTCACATGTGTACTGTTCTGTTCCATACCAGCTCCATGCATCCCATATGCTGTGAATGGTTAGACCCTTGCAGTTACAACTTTGAATGACACACAGATGCTTTTCATTTGATAGACAAGCAGGGGGCCCTATTGGCTACGAGGTAAATATACCACACCCTGGCCTACATCATCGAGGAGCTCCCAACCCATCTATCATGCATCATGTCTAGTTTAACCCAACTAGAACGTACCCCTCGGGGCTGACCAATATGAATGGTTAAAACATATAGCAGCAAAGAGGCTGTAACTTT
Source organism: Anguilla anguilla (assembly GCF_013347855.1). Taxonomy (NCBI): domain Eukaryota; kingdom Metazoa; phylum Chordata; class Actinopteri; order Anguilliformes; family Anguillidae; genus Anguilla; species Anguilla anguilla. Next base: position 28,546,287 of record NC_049213.1, on the reverse strand, counting down.
CTTTTGCTAACTAGCTAGGCCTACTGTTAAAATTAAGAGAATATATCTGAGCCGTGCTCAAAAAATACAACTAAAACAAAGTGCAGTGCTGAATAAAAAGCAGCTACTGAAAATATCATCACTCACTAAATCAGTTCGGAGAGTGAGTACGTGCTTTATTTCTCAAGATGACGAGCAAGAAGGCTCTCAGCGGTGCTCAAACATGCCACAAAAAACATCTGAACAAGCTAAAGCTAAAATACCAAAAATAAAGTCATTATTCTGTCCTGTAAGAGGCAGTGGGTACTGGAGTATTATTCCGATCACATTGATTGAGTTGAATGTGAACACGACAGTCCCTGTTTGAGAATTATGTCAAAAGTGACAGAGCGAGTGTATGAGAGAAAATGTGAGGATCTGAGAGCATCACTTCAGGATATGGAGATTGATAATGTAAGAATTAGATGATGACAACAGGCCTTTCAGTCTATCTAGGAGCATAATTTTACCTACTGGGTAATGCATGGTGACAGAGCATTTCGGACTGGGAAGAAAAGCACACGGGTACTGTACCTCCAGAGTGAGGAGGGGGTCCACACAGCAGAACCACGGCCTGGCCCTCTCGTACAGACACAGCACTCCTCGACTTGCTACTGAAATTCTCCAGATCTGAGAGAACAGAAAAAAAGTCTCTTACTTTCACTTCTCATGTTGCAACTGCCTTCATCTGTGTAAGTGGTTCTTCCACGGACATTCTGTGAACCTCTTATTGCTTTCTACACACGTACTTACAGTATACTGTCCCAGGGCAAAATTCTCCCAAAACCATATTGAGTTTTCATTAAAAGCCACTACTGCACTTTATTTGAGGATGCAAATTCCACTTGGGATCGGAGGCTTATATAAGAATTTTATTCAGACATCTACCATTCATACCGATTATGTACTGTAATACAACTCGTACTTTGATCAGTCTTGTTTATTATTACCTTATTCAATCATTCATTATTTAGTGAATGCTGCAACTACTTGTAAATCCAAGGATTAATACTACCCGGGTAAATAAAAATCCTATGACCACAAGTGCCTTCTTTGTAGACAACAGTACATGCAGAGACATCCTTTCTAACAGGCAAACGGAAACTAACAGGCAATGTAATTTAAAAACATTTTTTAACATATTTCAAATTGAATCTGAATATGTCAGATTAATTTCATAAAATTAAAAAAAAAAAAAAAAACTCAAGAACTGTATCAAGAGAATAAAAGGATCGTGCCAGTGGGAGCAGGTGATTCAGTGCTCTAGCATGCCCTGCATTATGTGAATAGATGAATCCATTTTCATTTAATTAAATAATCAAAGGCTTCTATCCCTTAAGAACGTAGTTGGCTTTGTAGAGCAATTGATTCTGAGGGTATCCATCATCGGTTTGCCTACAGAATAGTTTTTATTACTTTTTGGAATTCGATCAATACATAAAAGTGAAATATAAAAAAAAATGTGTGCCTATCAAGTAGATTTAAAAATAATGAAATAATTTTGCCACAGAGCCATTGATAACCAAAGTGTGTTCTCTTCAAAGCTAGCAGAGGGGTTTAAGGGTCAGGGCTACAGTCTAGCACTTAATTGCCCATGAAAAGCAGAGATAATTTTTCAACTCACATTAGCGTGCCTGCAGCAAGAAACTTTAAAGAGAAACCGAAGAAATGAAAACATTTTTTTTTTGTTTAGCGAACAGAATCACTGTCACTCAATTATTATTATTATTATTATTATTATTATTATTATTATTATTATCATTAGCATTCTTATTATTATTATTTGAAGTGAACTCAGTGAACTGAATCACCATCACTCATGCCTTCATATAATATTTTATCTGTGATTGTTTCATAAAGGAAAATCTTTCTATTAGGAGATACTGACCACAGCATTAGTAAACACTACTACCTTTAACTCATGGGACTTTTTTTATTTTCATCTGAGGGCAACCGGCTATCCACAAAAAAGAAAAAAAAGTGTAAGCTATTCCTAAATGGTTGTACCTTCAGAAGCGTTGCTCAGTGCGCACCTCACAATGGACCCCACTCACTAAAATGTTGCACCTCAGCATCCCTTGTTTCTGAGGCTGACTATCCTCCTGTGGACATGGTACACAGTGAATGATGACGACTTGCTCCTTTTTGTCCCCAAAAGGGGGGGGGGGGGGGTTGGCTACGTATTGGTCTCCGCCAGTTCCTTTGTTTGTTCGTTTCTCACACTGAAGTATTATGTGCCCACCACAAGATGACGACAAACCCACTGTATCCTCGAACTGTCCATCACACAAGTTAGCTCAGTCTCAGTTACACACAGAATGAGACCTTACAAGGGCAGAGAGGCAGAAAGCGAGTATGAATTAAAACCGCAAATACAGCTCAACTAGCTCAGTTTCAGTGGTGACTGAAAAAAGATACACCACTCTGTTAACTACTGCGTTAGCTTTCAGCACAACCTGCAATAAATGCTATCTAACAAAACCTGCCCTTCAAGATGAAAAGAATTTGTGCACTGCACATCTTTGCCATGAATATTCCATGGAGAACAGAGTGTACATGCATCCACAATGCTGAATAATGTTGATAATGTTTATTTAATATTCATTCGCTGAACAAATGTTAATTATGTCGGAGACTAAGTGTCTGTGTTCAAGTTCAATTATAGTGTATACAGTGCACATGTAGGGTGTTAATGGTGAAATGGAATTTATAGAGACGGTATTGCCTCCTCAAGGAGTGCCTTTTTTCATCTTGAGCCTTTGTGCCCCTCCAAATGTCATGGCCCTGCCACTGGGACGAGCTAAAAAAAGGAGCAAACTTCAAGCTGCTAATTCCCAGAAAATTACACTATAATTAACAATGAATAAACCAAAAAGTTCAGCTACAACCTATTGTATGCTGATGATACACACTATAATCCACAACGATTTTTTACAGTGTAGTGTAGAAAATATAGGTAGTAAGATTTCAGGAAAGGTCCAATTACGGGGAATTCAAGCAAATTATGAAGTGGACTGGCTTCACATGGTGATGAAAATTAGTTAGGTACTGTACCTTTCTGGCAATGGATGTTGTGTACTAGAGATGAAAATGATTAGGCCTTTGGAGTTATGCTAGAGACAGGAGGAACAATAAAATAGCTAGTGGTGGTGTAAAGTCTATCATTTGTAATGCAACTGTGCATTTAATATTGTTTTTAAAAAAGGCCAGCACTCCCAAATGCTGTAACTTATTTTATTTACACTGCAGTATCCTACAAACTCATTTCGGCAATTGTGCCTTCGGCATCTAACAAAAGCTCAAACAGCCAGCTAGTATGATACACCTGTTTGTCTACTGAAAGCAAATGTGGTAATTGCCTGCAGGCTTTGGCTATCACATACAGCAAAATAACAATAAAACAATTACATACTGAATGAACGCATTTGCATCAGTTAAAACAGTTGTAGTGTCATTGCCCGACATCCTCTCATAGAACAGCAACCTAGGTAATTTGTGGTTAATCATCAACAACTAAACCTCCTAATGGGACTTAAAACCATGTTAACAAGGATATGCCTCATTTAAAGCCACACCCTCTTACATTGCACATGGGCAGCAAAAATCAACTAAAAAGTAAAAATTAAAAATAAAAATTAATAAACATTTTCCCCATTGGGCAAGATCCTTTATAAACCAATTTCACATGACCCACCTTGGTAGAAAAACCTTTCATTATAGAAGTGTGTAAGCTGCTACAGTGAACACAGCAGTACTAAATCAAACAAGAATTACAGGATTAAGAAAACATCCCAAATTTAATTTCTCATTTAATCCCTTTGGGGCTTCTGTTCCAAGATTGTACATCAATTTCACCTGCTTGTGCAATGGTATTTTTTCCTTCCCTCCAGCCCTCTTTGGACTTTGGATTTAAAGTATCAGACTGAAGTGTCTAGCCACTGTCCATCACTGATCCTGGTTTATAATTGAGCTCTTGTGCTCAGTGATCCTAGTTTTTAATATACTTGATGTTTAAATACACTTACACACCGCAAGGACACAATAACAGATAAACAACGAATTTGGCAAGACAATTGATATGTCCTTTGATCTCCTTTGATCTCTGAAGTTTACAGCATATCCAGTGTGAGGATGAGAGCAGGTATTTCCCTAAATAATTGAATGCTTGTATGCACTGGTGACAATTAAACAATAGTCATTGTTTTTACTATTGGATTTTCATAATTCTACAAATATTTCATACCACCCCTCAAAATAGACAAAGGAAAATAAAATAATAAAAATGTATGCCAAATAAACATACACATTTATTTTGTGGCTGCATGGTGTCCTTAAGTGCAGGAATGCCAGAGTAAGCATACAAACAGCTGATACCATTCTCTACATAAAATGTTGTTGTGTGGTTTGTGTCTCAGTTGCACTAGAGACACAAACCAATGATGACCAAGGAGGATGGGGGGAAATTGGGAAGGCTGAAAAAATATTTTTAAATGTAAAAAAAAATTTAAAAGTGTCCTGAATCTCCTCTTGATAGATGTGAAGTGTTTTAAAATGTAAAGTGTCCTGAATCTCCTCTTGATAGATTTGTTTGATAATCAGGCATGCCAATTTACATAGGACTCTCTGGCAAGCTGGTAATTCATTTTAACTTAACTGCATCTAATTTAATGATTTTACCCTTGTGATCTTGGCACACATACATTTTGATTACAACAAAGAAGATTGACTTTGTAAAGATTGAGTAAAAAGTTGACTGACCTCCAGTCTCTTTCTTGTAATCAAAATGCTACACAATTAGCAACAATCAAAGAAAAATGAATTTTGTTGCAGAAGGTTGAATACATAATTATAAGGACAATATGCATACACAAATATATAAATGTATTTGTGATTCACACACACGTGCACATGCACACACACACGCACACACACACACACACACACAGTGAAGTGTTTCACTGGTTGGTAGCATATAAATTTGGTTCTCAGTGTCAACCACTTGAGAATATAATCACACAATCCTTCTTTCTGACTTTGTGGATGATATTTTCCCCCTATTTTCAGCGTGCTAGAGTGAGTGGTTCCTGTGGGTTTATGTTAGGTACGGTCTTTCCCCAGAGGACTGAGAATGATGGATTATACATGCTACATCCCTCATTAAAGAGAGAAGTATTTATGAACTCTCTGCCCTGCTTTTATCCTCTCAAATGTTGCAAGTGGTGATCCAACAGTACCAAATTAACACACCTTTAAATGTGCCAAAGTGGGAGGTTAAAATGGTAGTTTTGTACGAATGCTTCCAAAATATTCAAATAATATTCAGAATATATCATTTTAAAAAGGGGAACATCAGGTAAACTGAAAGGATAAATTAGTGGCAGTGTTGAGGAATGTTTAATAATTCTTGCCTTAAAATGCATATTCTGTCAAGCAACCCATCAAATGGATGTCCTTGAGCTTTAAAACAAGCCACCCATATGGAAAACCTAATTCATCATCACCTCACTATGTTTATTGCAACTTTATATAAGATATACTTAATATAATTATTCATTAAAAACACTTAGGAAAAACACATATTCATAAAATGCTTAAAGAATATTAAATGTCACCAGTTACTTAATTGTCCTGTAGAGGATAGTCGATGTGCCAATATTAATGTCTCTTTGTGATACAGTGGAGATTGGACATGTTAATTCTTCATGCTAACTGACAGGCTATTTCAATACACTTTTCTTTTTCAAATACTAAGTAATCCTGTGGGTTCATCTGAAGATGGAATCCTTTGTATGATGTGATTTAATCAGATGTATCCATTAGCATAGTCAGAGAACTGCTAATGACTAGTGGTGTCACAGACATAATGTATGCCAGCGAACCCTTTTAAATTATCTTTGAGAATTGAATATTAGCAAGTATACAATTACATATTTTGTACATTTCATTAACCTCAGACCTATCAACAAATATTACTATATGTCGTGGATCAAAACTAAACCAACAAAACATGATGCTTCAAATGTATTACTTGATCAGAATTAAGAAAGAAAAGATTCTATTTAGGTGAAAAATGGTGTTCCTAATACATATATAAATAGTATAATGGTAGTGTGTTCATTCATGGATGTGTGAGCTTATTGGGTGTATGGCTGACAATATGCTTTCAAAATAATATCAACGTATATCCAGATCTATCTGAAAGGAAAGAAAACTGTGCCACAACTCATGCCGAAAGCACACTCCCAAGAGAAATACTCATTTGTACGGAACATGCATCCATTCAGAAGGGATTTGAGAAGATTCCTGGGTAATCTACTTGATGACAGACTTCAGGGTATATTTACTCACATGCAAACTGCACTTTGGCCTCTCTGCTGATGACAGTCCCTATGGAATTGGTGGCTATGCACTGGTAAATCCCCCCATGCCGAGCGGCCTCGGGGCTATTGATCATTAAGTTGCCTTCCATAAGGATGTAGTTCAAATCCATGCCCATGTCGATGTCTCTTCCACTAAATTTCCACCTGGAGAAAAACAATTTGGAACTGTTACTATTCAGGCAATAACAACAGGGGACTAAATACAAGGAAATACAGAGATAACTACAGAGAAAGGGGGAAAAAAGATACTGGTGAGATAAAATAGGCCATGAAAGTTATGACAACTTTCACATTACGATTTCAGTTAATAACGCCAGTGTTAGTTAAGTTAAGTTAGTATAAGAGGTATAAATACTGACCTCACATTAACACATTAACCACATTAACTGTGGCATGTATGGTACAGTGAGTTAAGGAGATGGGAAGTTCCAGTTCCCAGATGAGTACTGTCAGACATAACCCTAATTCAGTCAAATAACAGTACAGTATAATGTAAAAACACACACACACACACACAATATAAACTATGCATGATGTCCTGAATGAGCAAATAAGGAAAAAAAACAAAAAAACATTTTGCCATTTGAAACGGTAGAGAAACGCCACCTGTAATTTGGTGCCGGGTTCCCCTTTGCCTTACAGTTGATGAAAACTTTGTTGTCATCAGAGTTCAAAGGAAAGATGTTGTCACTTGGTTCCTGAGTAAAAACAGGCCCATGCAGTACAATTTTCTCTGTTGGGGAAGGAAAAACACAATTTAACACTCAGTACCAAATACTGTTTATCAGGCAAATGGCACAGTATTACCAAGAATACATCTTCAAATGAAAACATTATGAGTTCCAGCAAAACTCCCATTACACACAAATGGGTTATTTGGTATAAATAAAATTAATAAACTACTCAATGGCAAAGAAGACCACTATCCACTGTCATAACATACAGGAACTAAGATAGTAATTTTATTTTTTCCTTGAGTGATACTAAATAAACTTGCCCTGCCTTTCTGGTGTGTGCAGGACAAGGATGACGGCTCTCCTAAGTCTCCCTGCATGGGCCTTTTCCAAAATATTAACTCACTTAATTACGTCTGTGAAATGTACCATCTCAAAAGAACAATAAATAAATAAAAATAAAAAAGTAACATGCTCTTCAAACAAATATACTTTGCTTTTGGTACAAAATTATAATTCATTTTATTTTGCTGAGTCCTTCACAAAATCATAACTACAAAAGGTAGTGGTGAGGCCTTCTAACCTTGAAAAGTTAAAGGCATTCTGAGGCATAATCAGTCTAAGAAGGGGAGAGCTCTTAGCCTGGAGTGAGAGTCTTTCTATCCAGGCTCCAGGGAGGGGAGCCATCATCACTCTCTCCATATATGTCCTTTAAATGTAATAAATTAATTAACCTCCAAATGAGGGCTCAACCCAGGAAATGCAGTAGGACACCAAGACAACAAAAAAGGGCTAATGTGACACCTGTAAGTCATATATATATATTGAGTTTGGTGGGGGGAGGGGGGGTGGGTGGGCGGGAGGTAGATTGCAATTGTGAAGGGCACTTGTGGTTTAAAAAAATATATATTAATTAATTTTATGCAGCCAAAAGGGCACTTTTGCTGTCTCAGGGTATGGAGCGTATGCTTCAGCATACAGCAATATGTTGGTCTGAGCACGTGGCTGCTGGTTACATACAGATCAAGAAAATGGGGGGAAGGGGAGGGGGATAACTGAAAAGCAAAAAATGCTGTGGAATTTTGTGCACTCACAAAACATGAACAGAAGTCTCCCCTCAAGCCATAAATACTTGCCCCGATATATTTTCACATTTTACTGTCAAGCAGGCTGGCAGCATGGGGGCCGGGCCAGTGTGTTGAGTAGCCTGGATTTAGAGAGTCCCAGAGGGAGAGAATACAGAAGGCACTCTGTTTTCAGCATAACAAGCAGCCTCTACACTAAAGGTATGGGAAAAAAAAAAAAAACTATTATTTGTAAGCAAGGCTAATATTGACTCGGTTCGATCCAGAATGTCTGTAGGATACAATAATCCTCAGTGTACATTAACCCGCCCAGGATACACCTTGTCTCATATCACAACCTGCTCTCTGAGACACTCTGGGGTCCTCCCAAACAACTCTCCTTGTCAATGAGAGAACAAATCATATCTAGAATGACAATATCCAAATCCTATATTTATATTCATTTATATTTATTGTGGAATGTCAAGCATATATATATATATATATATATATATATATTCAGAAATACCACAATCAAATGAACCTGTCTTGAGTGAAAACATTCTTCTTCACTGACAAATCAAAATAGCAAGAAACTGATCCTTTACGTGCTATGTTCAGGAATAAAAACAATTACAGTGATTAGTAAGTTTAAGCAGAAGGAAAAGTTAAAGATAGATGTTGTCTGAATCTAAGTCTTTGTATCTATGCACATATATACAGACAGGTGACAAATTAAAGGAAAAACGTATTATACTAATCTACATTATACTAATGAACTTATACTAAATTTATTTATTTTTCTTTGCCATTTTTCTCTTTGCTGCTCAACTGGAGAGACGTGCATACATGCATAAGGCTCTATCTTATGCACAGGCCTAAAGAGAGCAAAGGCTTCTCCGTACAGGAACGTGCGAAGAGATGCACGAGCTCTCTTGGGTCATAGCCACGACCATTGGTTTATAACTCCAAATTAAATATGTTCGCTATACTGGAAGTAAGCTAAAGAAACTGATCCGTAAACGAGACAATTTGTTTCCTTGTAATCGAAATATGTGCATGCGCTCTTTCCTGCAGTAATATATGCACATTTGATATATGGTCTTGTATATTTAAAATGCAAAGGAACAATGAGGTTAGCTAGACATAGCTAGGTTCAGTAGCCTTTTGTCAACGCATTCCCCTGATCTTTTGGCCATATATTTAGCACCACATGGCAAAAGCTGCACTTCATGATTCGCTTCATGAAGCTTCACAACAGAGCTCCACATTAGCATTATTCTCTCAGGCACCCCTTTCCATATGCTTCTTAATTTAGCCTTTTAGTATTTTAGTTCAGATGTTCGTTTGTTTAATACATTCTATTTTATTGAACCTCGGCATTGATCTGATTCGGATTCGGATAAATGCTAGAGCCTAACACCTCAAATAACTTACGCATGTTGTTGCATTATTGGTTATTATTTAAATATTTAATATTGGAATTCATAATCATGGTTTAATAATTTATTTTATGAGACTTATTAACTATGAGACTGATTATACTTTTGCACCATTTGATCACTGCATGAGGTCATATAATTATATCTCCTACATTCCTTATTGCCTACTTGTGAGGAATGTTAAAAGACACACATTTTTTATTTCTGTCTGTGTTTTCCCCTGCACATATTTTGGATTTACAATCTGTACTGTTTACAGAACTTGCTCCATAACCTTGAATAGTATGTATACTTTCACAACAATGACATTATTCAGAATAAATTAACCTTGCTCTGTATTACAGAGATGCAGTTAATGATATATTTGTCAAAGCCACGTTCTTTATTTGGGGGGGGGGGGGAGGGGGGGATTGTTCTTGATAATAAATTGAAAACTGAAAGGTTGAACAGAGAATTCACAATTAAAATAATTTGTATGATAATTTGACATATGATAAAAACAGGAATGAGTTTATTATAGATTTCTGCAGCAGCATACAGCTAACCCCGGGAGACACAATCCGATTGCTTCAGGTGCGATGCTAATTTACACAGCAATGAGAATGAGCAGCTGGTCAAAATCTGCCAAGTCACCTTTAGAAACAGCCCACTTGTACAACAATCAATCAGTCTGATTTAGCATCTACATGTTCCCCTGTGATTACATCACTCAGACTTCACTCATGTGCTGACTTTATTGGAAATTGGGGACATATTTTCAATGGCCCTGACGATCTTTGGGACAAGTGTAATTCATCGGCAATGATATGTGTTTTGGTACAAAAAAAACCCACCAATATATCACAGCTATTACACTTTAGTTAAATCCATAATGAATCAAGACAATAACAAAATAACAGCAAATCAATTAACTGAAAAATAACAGAAATTAATTATTTAAAAAATCAAAAGTCAATACTATGCAAACACCCAGTGGCATCACTAGGGTTGGTGACACCCGGTGCGGTCGACCGTTGGTGTCACCCGATGTTGGCGGCGGGGGGTGCTGGCGGGTGTGGGTGCAAGGAATTGCGTATTATGCATTCAAACGACAAAGCGCTTCTCGTCACATTAATACTGCTAATTAAATAAACCGTCAGTAAACTGCATCTGAGAAATGAGCTGTTTCAACCCGTCGCTACACAAAACACTACACAAAAAATGTATTGCCAGTCATTTCGGGGGCACCCCCCTCTGATGGTGTCACCCGGTGCGGTCCGCATCCCCTGCACCCCCCTAGTGACGCCTCTGCAAACACCCCTCCCTCAACCTTATATTACATGCTATTATTAAAGCTATGAATTAATTGGCACAAAAGAAAAATAGATACATGTTTATGTGTTAAAAACTTGCTTTCCATTTTTAATAAAATAATAAATGTATGCTACACATGCATATTAATTAAGCTGTAACAGGTTACAGACAACAAATATGCTTGTGACTAGTTATAGTTAATGAGGGTGCTATGAGTGATTATTTGCTTGTTTAGATACACAGTTAATTTACTGTTAATCTGCCTGTCTGACACTCATCCAAGGCCCTCTTTTGAGGATGCAAATGCAGCTGCAAAATGGGGTAACAGAGATTAAATGAGACATGTTCCAATTAATTTATCCATTGAGCAATCTCTTAGGAAAATGTTAAATTTGCCTTTTATTTTTTATTTTCATTTGCATGTGAAAAAAATGTCCCATGTGAACTCGACAGTTTCACTTGTGATTGCTTTCTTTTTTCAAATAGAAACTACACTTTTCATATGTGAGAACAAAACACGGGACTTGAAATAGCATAAGTTACCTTTTCCCACTCTCATTTGATAAGTGGGAATAGTTTGTACTCTTCACATATTGGGTGTTCTCGTGGTTTTTGAATACGATTTTTAATATGGGATGAAAGGCGACTGGCAATAGCGGTGAAGAAGTTGCTCTGTGTGTCAGCGTGCTTGTGTCCTGGCCAAATCGAAGGCAATCCACATTCTCTTAAATGGACATAATGATTTTTCTGTACTGGGGCAGTACAGAGTGCATGTAGTATATTATACAGCGTTATCCAACCTGTTCAAATTTATGAGATGCATTCTGAATGTTCCAAGCGTTCAAGCAAAAACACAATGCTCCACTGACACCAAAGAATTGAAAGCATTCTGTCATTTGTCATATTCTCTGACATATTCAATAAATCATTTTTTCATCATAATATGATGTGCTCTTTAGAGTTAGATTATTAAGATGATCCAATACATACTCACAAAGTAATGCTGCCTTGGTCACATGCACTTTGTACAAGCACTTTGAAAAAGTGAGGACGAAACAAGTAGAGTAGCAATCTATCACTCATTAATTACAGAGAAGTCAGCTTTGTATTAAGGGAGATTCTATTTTAAGATAAAAAACATGCATCAAACAAATATTAATCAGAAAAAAACATGCATCAAACAATCAGATCCCTACTGTATGAAGACAAATTCCAGCGCTGTCAATACAGCTTTTTTCCAGAGCAACTTGATTGACATGACACATGTCTCATAGCGATGTGCATGACCTTGCATACATATCCGCCCACTCAATTATGTATCGGTCGTTGTCTGGGACTAGTGTAGTCATTAGAACAGTGAGAGTTATACAAGCCCAATATAAATTGGTCATATGATCAATAAAATACCTTAAAAATACAGATACAGACAGCAGTAAGTATTGGGGGTCAGCTGAGGGTAGTCAGACCACTGTGGAAGCAATGGGAGTTGGGTGAAAGAATCAGTCCAGCGTAAGCTTATAACTTCGGGCTTGACATTTGATCAAACATTATTGATCCCAGTGATGTGAGGAAGCCAGTTATGGACCCCTGGATAGCCCTAACCATTGGAAGGAAAAATGTATGTAGGTGAGAAAAAAATCTTAAAGGTCTTTGGAAAAATGGTGATGATATTTTGAATTAACAGTTTATTTAAACATTTTATCAATTGACTGCTCACAATATTCATAATATTTTTGCACAATAAAAAAGTATTTCAATGATGCATAGATGCCAGACGGACAAAATGCATGTCTGAGAAAGCATTACTTTTTTCTCCTTTGTAGTAAAGGATTTTGATGAAAACAAGAGCCAAGGGCCTATCATTCTACTTCCACCATAGGCGCAACTTACCAGCATCAGAACAACATGAAGCGCTTTAAAGAAATACTAAAACTATAAAACAGAAGCTTATTTCCTAAAAAAAACATGATCCCTCTATGCAAAGTATGCAGATCAGATGCTGCATCAAAGATGACTTGTGGGACACCTTACCTGCAAGGCAGTCCTTGAGTGACAGGAGGATTAACAGTTCCCATGGCAACAACATCTTCAGTTTCCAAGGTCAAAGATTTTTTTTTCCCATCCAATTGCCAGAAAGCAGAATGCTTCCTACAAAACTTGTCTTCAATCTAAAGAAAATGAAAGAGAAATTATTATTATTGCAAAGCTTTTTATTCTTTTAATTATTTTTTCTTTTTTTCAAACTGCACACAACCCTTTTAAAAATAGAGCTGGAAGTCCAGCGAAACCAGTGGGTCATTAATAATTTATAGATCCAAAAAACAGGAGTCAGGGTCCCATGCCTGTGGAGCAGCTTGCAGCTGATCCACAGGAGTTGATATTTAGTGTACACATTCTGCAGCTACATCATCTCCCAGGGGTGAGCAAGCAGAAGATTCAAAGGCTTACAACAGCAAAAGACCAGTACAACTCCCTGCCAAAGGCAATGTTAAAATTCCTATGAAATTTTAGGTGTAACACATTTGCAATGGAATAAATATGAAGATAAATGTGTGTATTGGAACGGCAGGTATGCCATCCACCATGTTATGGCTTGGTGGGGCATACCTCATACCTATACAGCACTGAGAGTTTGGCACTTTTCAGGGTTTCCTGCATAAATAACCATAATTACCACAGACTCTCAGCCCTTACGAACATTAACTTCTGTACCTTCTGACCTCATGTAAACATACAAAATTGAGATACAACTTCGCAAATCCACACAATATAGCCCCAAACAATAGATCAAAGTATTCTGATGAAAGTAGACAATTGTAGGATACTTGAACACACAGGCAAAATAGACAAATAAGGAAGTGCACACGATTCAGCTAATAGAATAGTTTTTAAAACTTGTTTATAATTTGTGATAACAATCTGTTTTATATTAGAAACTAGCTTGCTTACTATCTAATAAATGCCCAAAAATTCAAATTATTGCCTTTACAGCTTTATAATCTTTGCAAGAAACTCATTTATATTTCTGAAATGCTTTCTTTGTCATTTAACATGCAATCCCTACATAATATCATTGCATGACTAGGGATGGGTATCTTTCAGATTTTGAAAATTCCCATGCTAAAACAATACTTTAAACAGTGCCACTATACCACTATAAATGTTTTAAAGATATAATTTTTACCTAAACAGTGCCTTTGGCAGTGAGTTGTACACCCATTTGAATGTATCTCACCATATAGACAATCACCTAAAAAGGACTCCGATGTGGTAAAAAGGTAGGGAATATGACGGTGTAGTGAAACATATTAAATTAACCTGCCCTCTTTTAAGAGGAAAGGAGAGTGTAATCTATCTGCTAGACAGAGACACTGAATGCGCTCCAATGTAGATCTGCCAGACAAGATATCCCCTCTGAATTACGAGTGGAAACGACCACTGTTATGAATTTCAAAGCCAGAAATTTCAATATAAAATCCTCTGGTCACGTTCACAGTCCCTCAGACATTGATATCATTGTATATATTCATTACAGAGACACATCCTCTTTATATCTCTCTCCTCAAAATGGCATGGTCATAGCTACAGGGCAGAAGAAAACAGGCTGTTGACGAAGATGAGAGAATCCTCCTGCATTATATTAAAATATTTTGGGATTTGTGTTATAAGAATTGGCAGAAATCTGCTTCTGCATTTTGAACAAATCTCATTCTCAAATGTCAGTATGGCTAATATTACTGATCCCTTCATCTGAAATATTTAAGTGAACTATGGGTAAACAACATAGTGTAACCTAAAAAAAAAACATATTTGGTGATACGTTTTGAAGTGTTCTGATTTTTTCCCCCAATTGATTTAATAGAAAGTTATCTGCTTCCAGCAACAGGCAAATAGGTAACACTTATTGAACCACATTACTGTAACAAATTGAAAAAAAAAAAAAATCATCTGGGTCTACCTCAGGGGCAGGTCCTGGAGGATCAAGAACAAATTCACATCACAGCAGACAGCTCCCCGAATACACATCTCTTTTTTGTCATTTTGTTTGTTTTGCCTTGAGTTACAGCCTTAACTTTGATTGATGAGTGTACTGTGGCTGAGTTCCAGATGAGATGTGGCTCAAAGGTAAAGACTTTTCCCTCCCTCTCCCTCTCTCTCTTGTAGACACACACACACACACACATTAAAAAAGAAAAAAAAGAAAAACTACATTGGGGGTCTACTCATCATTTTAACATGATTTTAAAGTACATACCAAGTGGGGACCAGACACATGTCCCCATGTGATTGCCACACACACAAACACACAATAACAAATGTATTATAGATCAATATTAAAGCATGTGCTATATATATTATTCATGTGTCTAATTTCTTTTGGTATATAATATTTATTGTAATATAATATGGTTTCTTTTTTAATTGCTAAGGTTAAATAATTCATATCATGAACCTTGCTTAATACCCTTTACAAACCAGGTGAAGGGGAATGGGCTATAGATTGAATGTCGAGTCACCTTTGAAGTACACACGTCTGTGATAGTAAGATAATAATAACATGATTACAGATATATAGATAATGGTAGAGAGAGAGATAGAGACTGACAGACAGACAGACAAATAGACAGAAAGAGTGAAAGAAATGTACTTGCCTCAAATAGAGAAAACATACACATTTTATGGTAAACAACAACCAATCACATCATTGTTTGTATGTTTTCTTTTTCTCCATTTACAAAACTTTAACTGTTCATAAGATCAGCTTTGCGTAATCAGATGGAGGGGTTGTAGGTTGACAGGCCATTGTTTGAAATGCTGAAATATGTACAGATGTGCATTCTTCACTCCCTCCACGATCAAGTGAACACATTGCTAGCAATGCCTTTTTCAGGAAATCTGCTGTATGTCTTAATACAGTGTCAGTACAAACATAGCATAATTCTTAGTAAAAAATATCCCTTCAGTTGATTTATTTCTGGAATAATGTTGCAATGGCTTGCTAAAAACAGAGGATCTATTGTTTGCTGGGCAGTACATAAGCTATTTGAATTGTTTGATTAATTACTATGGAAGAAGCATGCAATGCATACTGTTCATGTAAACTAAGGCAGAGCCAAACATATGCATAGTAAGATATATGGCACACACCTATAAAGCAGTAGTGTAAAAAGTTTAAATATCATCAAAAATGAAGAAAGCATCTAATTTAATGAAAGGCAGCATTGCAACAGCTAAACAACATTTTTATTATTATTATTAATAATATTAATAATAATAATAATAATAATAATAATAATCATAATAATAATCATAATCATAATAATCATAATAATAATCATAATCATACTCATAATAATACATTTATTTTTATAGCATGGCAGTGCCTTAAATGTTGTAAATGCCTCCGATGTTTATAAGGCTTTTAAAGTTTATGATTCATTTACAACATGTAGGTCAAAATGTCACTTTCAGTTTATTTATTACATTGAGATTAGTTAAAATTGAGATTTTAAGATAGACCTTGAAAAGAATGTATGATAGCAATATGGGAGTGAAGATGTGCCATAGATATATTTATATCTGTAAAAATATCCTTTGTTAAAGGAGCTGAGGAACTGAACCAATTGGCACTGTACTCAAGCACTTGGGATTTGACATAAAACAATAAGTATGAGATTAAAGAGTAGACTGCCAGCTTTAATTTGCAGGATCTACATCCAAATTGGGTGACCCATGTAGGAATTATAGCCCTTGTTATACATAGTTCCTCCACTTAAGGGAACCAAAAGTAATTGGACAATTGGCTGCTCAGCTTTATCTTTGCCAGCTGTATGTGATTGCATCATTAGTTAATGAAATATGAAAGCCAACAGAAGGCCTTTAGTTGATTTTCGGTGTGGCATTTAATGAAAACTGAATAATAATCAATCAGAGACATAGCCAAAGCATTAGGTGTGTCAAAAGCAACTGATCGATACATTGTTAAGAAGCAATAATGCACCGGTGAACTCAAAAATAGCGAATGACCTGGTAGACCATGGAAGACCACTGTAATGAATGACCAAAGAATACATTCAAATGTGAAGAAAAAACCCTTTTCTACTGTTGAACAGATCAATAACACGTTCCAGGATGTATCCATCGATGTGTCAAAGACAACAATGAAGAGAAGACACCAGCATAACCTCAGACCACAGATGTGCAGAAGTGGGGTGCTGTGGTTGCTTGAGCAAGTGCCCTTTTTCATTTGATAAAATAATAATTTTATATTGGTAAAACACAAATACTATTTAGGCCTACTTGACAACTATTAATACTGCAACGATATTGTCTGAGAGTTTGAGTTTGAAATCTCAAATCTTGCCTGACAAGCCAGCATAGCATAAGCAGAGGCAGCGTCAGAGTGAGTGTAATAGATAAAATGGCCAGCTTTGCTTGTTGTGTTTTTAATGTGAATTAGAGGAGACCCCACTATTTAGAAATGAACAGGAGAGGGGAGTGCATACCCAGGCTCAGTGGACTGTAGGCAAAACAAACACACCCCATTGTGTCATTGCAGCAGTAGCTTCGCTTGCCTACATTTGCAGAGATAGCCTGGTCGAAACAGCAAACTCATCGTATCCGAAATTGTGTGAATAGTATGTTCAGTGTTTGTGAAGCAAAATGATAATACAGAAATAGAAATAGAAAGTGTCATATTGAAAATATAAGCTCTATGTTTTCTGATTACATCAGAGTGACCTGCTAAGTGTCAAGTAGGAAATTATAATTAATTATTGATTATAGTGTTGGCTAGTTTATTCTAGCTAGCTATATAACTTGATGTTGTGCTATATTGTGGTTATTTGAATTGTTATGTGGACAACAAGTAGAAAATTATAGCACAACCTATCATATGTTATTGCTTAATTATTGATCATGGGGATGGCTAGCTCATTCTAGATAGCTATATGACCCACAAATATAGTCAAAATGCAGTCCAATACTAGTAAAATGAAAATTAATCTGTACCTGGAAATTGTTATTATGCTAATCAGCAACTTTATATTACCTGTTACAGCCTAGCAAACATGGCTAGAAAGGAGAGGATGGAACTTGTTATGTAGAAGATTGCTATGTAGTGGCAAAATGCAATCCTAAAAGAGAACACAACCAGAGAAAAGATAAGACCAGTTTATTGGTATATATGGTATTATTTTTATTGCCTGTTTTTATCTTTTCAGTGTGTCACCATCAGACCTGGGACACATAATTTCTACGCTTTACTGACCTTGTCTGGTGTATTGGAACCAATTAAATACTCTAAAATGCAAACCCCACCTTCTGGTCATATTGACAAGCTCAATTACCAACACGTTCCCATTCCCAACTCGTCAAATATTGCAGCTTGGGCAAGGGCCTTCTCGTCACTGACGAGAAGGGCCCTTGCCCAAGCTGTAATATTTGACGGGTTGGAAATGAGAACATGTTCCAATTACACCAGCAAGATCAATAGAGCATAGAAAAGTATTTGAATCCAAAACAAATATGTATTTGACCCAGGTCTGTCCATCATTAATTTTAAAACCACCCCCTATGTCAGTGTGGTAAAAGTAGTCATGCCAGGCATATATATATATTTATTTGGGTACCCCTAAATGTGACATTTTGGAAAGTTGAGCAACTGCGCCTCTAACACCCTCTGCATGTACCTGCCTCAGAGGGTTTACCACAAGATGCACACTACGGGTAAGCCTCAAGAACAGAATGCCCAGTTTACAGTTTGTTAAACAGTACATAAAAATAAAAAAAATAAAAAATTGTAGAGTTCGGGAACAAAGTCTTCTGGACAGATGAGCTGGGTATTAACTTGTACCAAAGTGATAGAAAGAGGAAAGTTTGAAGAAAGAAAGGAACTGCTCATGATCCAAAGCATGCCACCTCATCTGTGAAACAAGGTGGAGTTAATGTTGTGCCCTGGGCGTATATGGCTGCCACTGGAACTGGCTGACTTGTTGAGACTTGAGACGGCTGATGGCAGCATCCGGAGGAAACATCTTACCTACTCAGATCCAACAAATTCCTCAAAACTCTGGCGCATCACCTTGCAGCAGGACAATGACCCAAAAACATACTGCTAAAGCAACCAAGGTGTTTTTCAGGGCCAAAAAGTGGAATGTTTTTGACAGGGCAAGTCAATCACCTGACCTGAATCCAATCGAACATGTGTTTCACTTGCTGTAGACTAGACTGAAGGCAAACAAGCTCAGAAACAATCAAGAACAGAAGATGGCTGCAGTGCAGGCCTGGCCGAGCATCACCAGATACCCAGTGTCTGGTAATGTCTATGAGTTTCGGACTTCAGGCAGTTGTCGAATGTGACCAAGTACTAAATATGATGACTTTAAGATTATCTTAATTTGTCCAATTACATTTGCTGCCCTAAAATGGGGGACTATGCGTAAAAAGGGCTGCAATTCCCACACAGATCACCCAGTATGGATGTGAATACCCTCAAATTAATGCCCACAGCTTACAATCTTCACATCATATTCATTGTATCATTTCAGGTCCAATTGCGCTGGAGTACAGAGCCAAAACAATGATATAACAATATATAATCTTATGTAATATGCTATATTCGTACACATTAATTGACTGGGTGGAGGCACTGTTTAAAGTGTTTTTTGCTAGTTTCTCAGGGCAGAGGCACTGCTCACAGGGCCAGGCAGTTTCCCAGGGTGCAGGCAGATCACGAGACCCAGGATGATCAGTGATTTGCCTCTGCACATGGAGTAAAAGGGAACCCCACCCCAGTGAGGCAATCCATCCCTGGGTGAGGCTATGGCCAACCGTTTTAACCCACAGGACTCCCTGACAAAGATGCCACTGGAAGGGTCGGGATTTTATTCAGGGCCACAAGATCCATCATTGCTGTTAAGACTACTTTTATAGCTGGTTGTGCCACATGTTAAACCCTATCCCATTCATACAGTATACAGTATATAGTATGCCCAGCCAAGTGGTGAGCTCATTTTGTTCACAAGAAGAGTTTATTTCTGAAAAACTGTGTGTGCTGGAACCCAGTGCTTCAAAGGATCACTTAAAATAAAGTGCTGGTCTGGAATAAATGACAACAGATGATGGAGGATGAAAGATGATGAATGATGATGTATAATAATAATAATAATAGTTGTTATTGTTGTTGTTGTTAAAATCCTTGGGAAATGCATTGAGTTTACTCATTGTACCAAGGTTAAAGTGGCTAGATAGTAGATTATCCATTAAAATTCCCAAATGAGTGCCCTATCATTACCCTACCAGAAGGTACAAGCTGTGGTGGGTCAAGCCAAGGGGTAAAGTTAACCTCTCCAAAGTCAAAGCTGCCCAGGTTTAGAGGAAGTTTTGTAGCACACCCATTGTTTTTAAGTTTTAAGTACTGAACTTGAGAAAAGGTAGAAAAAGCATTGGTTGCAGACAAAATGTAATGAAATGTTAATGTTCTTCATTATATGAACTCAGATGTCCCTGAGAAATAAAGATGATAATATTAGACAGTGGATGAAAACCGAAAAGTAAGTGAGAAGCACTGGCCATGTGAGAAATGGAAGTAGATGGTGCTTGAGATAGAAGGAGAGATTAAATTAGACAAGATTGATTATGTCCCTCTATTATCTACTTGGAGGGACCAAGAATTCTGACCTTCAGTGCTTCTTTTCCCCAGTCATCACTATTGATTTGGTTTCCATTTTTTAACCTTCTGTCTTTTGTTTGTCATTCTCCTCACAGTTCTGGTATGAGTCTCAATCAAGAATAAGAGAACAAGTCAATAACAGGAAATTTGGTTGATGTATTTCCTTATGAGTGTTATAGAGATGATGCATCTCTTGTCGAGCAGATAAATTGATGCCGCAATGGTATCTGTCGAATAATAAAAAGAGAACTTGGTCTTCACATCCAATCAAAAGATACATAAAAATGGTACTACACACTCAATCATTCTATCAACTGTTGTTTTGCAAGAATATATTGCTTTCCAATAGGTGTCTAAACTTGAGATCTGGTGGTTGTACTATGAATAAGGCTTAACATGCCCAGGTTTTCTTTTCGTTAGCTGACTTGACAAAACCTAACAACTGCCATCAGGCTTAACTAAGGTGGCCATCATCTAGCTAAATGGGTTTGTTACTCAAGCAGTGTGCGTGTTCCCATAAAAAGGGAGGTGTCTGCAACAATGAGCCAACATCAGTACATCATGAATCATACTCAAGCTCTGTGCAAAAAACAGATATCGGTGAATATAATTGACAGATATAAAGAACGTAAAACAATCATAATGCCAAAAGCATTTCTAGGAAGCTCAATTTTTCTTGGTTCATAAATAAAAACTCTCCTACTTCCCAAAGATATTTCATGAGATAACATGATGTAGATTTAATGTCAAGGGCTATCGTTGATTGTTTGTTTTTTTTCTTTTTTTGATAATATCAGGACGTATCCCCTTCCACCTGTGGTTTATCGTGGCTACTTACCATTTAGAAAATTCATTCATTTTGTGAGAGGATGCTGGAATGACAAGAGCACCAATACAGTCCATCTTCAGTGGTTGTCTAACAAGCTCCATAAGCCTAAAGTCATTAATGTTTCTGCTCAGAGAAGAGATCGATGCTACTTTATATTAGCTGTTCATTTCAATTTCACTTTCAGAAGGATGGAATTTCTCACATTATAAGAACATCTTGCATGCCTCAATCCCACCCCCCCCCCCCCCCCCCCCCCCCCCAATAGAATTTGAAAGTTAAACTAGTGCTGCTGTTTGGCTTTGTTAATGCAACAGAGCTATGATTATGCCTGTCAGATGAGGAACGTTGCATCCTGCAAAGAGCCAACGCTTTGTCAGATAGCACAGCTCTGTTTTAATGATACATAGGTCCACTGCCATCCTCAGGGAGAATGTTTTTCTTGGTCACAGTCCAGAAATTTAAAGTAGTTGCTCATGATCCCTATGATTAATTTATATACCTGCAAAAAATACAACGGTAATAATTCTTCTGCCCAGCAGATAGTGGTCGCAGGTGCTGGAAATACCAAGTGGGATGAATCTGAGCTAATGGTGCCTGCAAGGGAAACTAGTCGTCTGGGATAATCCCTAATAATGCCATAGCACAGATAATGTACGGCTCAAGGATCGGCCAGAGATAGAGAGATAGGACAGGACAAATCAGGACAATAAATAAATCACTTGGCTTAATTAGTATCCAAGAGCAGAATGACTTTGTTTGTTAAGTATAAATTAA
Organism: Anguilla anguilla; assembly: GCF_013347855.1. Lineage (NCBI taxonomy): Eukaryota > Metazoa > Chordata > Actinopteri > Anguilliformes > Anguillidae > Anguilla > Anguilla anguilla. The sequence continues at coordinate 28,524,140 of NC_049213.1, read as the reverse complement.
TGAATGAATAAATAAATAAATAAATAAATAAATGCACAGTTAAAATGCACTCTAGTGACCACTGTTCCACTTCATTACTTCTTGAGTTCAGAGTTACTTAGGTGGAGAAATGAAAGTCAGGAGCAGGACTTGTGTGAGATAATTAAACTTATCTGTCTTTAATTACCGCACACAAGTCAGGATGTGGATCAATCAGGGGAAAAAAATGGATTCTGTGTATTTGGTATAAACTGAGTACTGAACCTTCTCAACCTTCTGTTGTCAGGGTGGTGGGCACGCCCAAAAAGTTTGCTAATTACATTGCAATGTGGTACTATAAAGAGTAAACCGAAAATAACATAGAATAAAATAAAAATAAATAAATAACATAAAAACTCGAGTTAATTATTAATTTGACCTGAATATTATAGAAAGTCAGGATACTTTCCACATATTCAGAGCCACAGTGGCATATGAGCTTTGATATGCAGATTACCACAGTTTAAACCAAGCAATGCTCTACAATGTGCCTTGCAAACAGCAGGACGCAGATTTGATTCCCAGTCAGGTCTTAAACATTCAGCAAAGTATCCTGCTGAAAATGTTAGTTCTCTAAGTTACCCTGGATAAGGACACCTCCTAACACAATTATCTAGTGTAAAGCAATCACCTTTTCCCCAGTATGAGGAAAAACAAAGATCTAAATCAGTAATACCTGTTTCTGCCTTTGAGATTGCAGGCGTTTTCATAACTCTCTGCTTTGTCCCTGTATTGCACACTGTTATCAGTACAGACAGCTCTCAATGGATATCACACTCTAAAATTAAATATGAGAGAAAGTTTCCTCCAACCAGCCACAGTAATCGTTTATTATTTACAAACTTCATATTCCAGGCTTAAAGCCTAGAGCACAACAAAGAGGGAGCTAAGCCACAATATGTAAATAAGTAGAAAAAAAATACACATAATATTGCATTCAACATGAACAGATATAAAACACGTAAATTAGGGCTACAATCAAAGGCAGATGACAGCTACCTTGTGTTCAAAGCCAAGCCAATTATTTGTGAAGGCAACATTTTTTGCACTGCACCACAAAAAAATATTCAAGCCAATTGAGGGCCCTCTTCATCATCATAAAAAAGTACAGGCCTGTACTGAGTGTGAGTGTGATGTATTGTGTGAGATTAACACAATGCCATAAAATATAATGGGACATGTCTGCCTTTTTGTGCTGTGCTAAGTTAAACCCAAATTGTTTTGTGGGCTGCAGATCACGTCTCTAATTACGATTCATTTTAATGATAAAGCGTTCTGGTGAATCATCCATTGCAGTGCCATTGGTGTTCTGCTGGGTTTAATATTCCTCAATTCCCCCCTTTCTCCGTCCATATAAACAGTCTTTTGTCAATTATAATTCAGACATTAAGCTTAAGGATGTTTAGGAATTGTGCTGTTCTGCCATCTTTCACAATATAAGGAACTCAATACAGAGCCACCTGAAATAGTGTATTACACATCAACAGTGTAATATGTCATAGCAGGCTCGGAGTCTGTAGCCTGAAAACACCTCTTAAAATATCTCAAGGCACTAACTGAATTTCATAAAGGGCCAAACAGAATCAAACAAAAAATTATGTATAGGCTTGTATAGGCTTTTCAAGCAGCTATAAAAATAACAAAACAAATTAGGCAAAGACAGTGGAATCTACAAAGAAACACCTATATTTGGTCCTTTGGTATACATGATTCAAGCTTTATAATTTCTACATAAATATGTTTCTCATGGTTGAGAGATCCAGTAAACTAAACAACAAAACACACATGCACACATACGATATAAAGATTATTTTCTGATGCATAAGCAGCATTCAGAGTGGCTTCTCCAGGCTCCATGTCCCTCATATATACGGCTTACAGTTGAGGGCAACACACACACATACACGCACACGCATGTACCCACACAATCACACCCACACCCATACACACACACTACAGCAGACTATTCAAACTAAATTCAACTACTTTCCTAAGCCTGCAACTGAAATTATGTATCCAAGCAAGCGCATAAAGATGTTACAAAGTCATTCCTAAGCAGCCCCATCAGCATTTATACTCATTTCCAGTTTAGATGTGGCTCTCACTGATTGAGTACTCACAAAGTAAGTGAAGTGAGCCCCCTCCATCTGCTGCTATGAAAATATTAAACCACACGAAGACCCTACTGAGGCTCTGATCATCTGATCAACCTGAAGCTGGGAGGTATTTAAATATTTTCCCCACCCAGAATGGCACTTTTACTGTAATATCAGCCAAGTACATAAAAAGAGTGGAAAAAATACTCAAAATGCCTGACTACTTCTACTGAAGAAGGGGGGATGTGGGTGGTACTGTACACGATCAAGTATTGAGATCTCACACAGTTTAACCATTGTTTATTTGACAAGACTATATTTTTGAATGACTGGGTCCAATGAGTTCTTTCTGTGGTCAACATATCAATTTGAATGGTGTTTTACTAAGACAACTCAATGGTGAGTTACTTGTATACTTTTGTTTTATGTGGGTAAGGTTAAATATAGGCAGAAAACAGCACAATTTAGGAGTGGATTCATGCTGTTCTGGAAAAGGAAATAAATGACCTCCATCTCATCCTTCTCTTACTTTATACATAATGAATTCCCAGGACATGCCCATATTCATGACCAGTTTACCACAGGCAAAATGCATGTGTCTCGAAACAGCATTTGAGCCCTTCTGGATAATCCAGAAGTGAACAGAAGTGAACCGTAACAGGCGATTACCCTTGTGTAACTGCTTGAGAAAGTGATTTAATTATTTTGAAAATACTGCCACTGTTATGCTGTACAAAAAGACTAAGGTTGTAAAGAGTGCCCAAATGTATTGTTTACACAATGAAGAAAAAAGAAAGAAAGCATAAGAAGCCAAATAACTGGAATTCCTGAGTGAACACCATAGCGGCCATTTACTCTTTGTAATTTGGTTTTCAGCATGACACACTCCTGCAGAGCTAAGAAAAAAAAAAAAAAACTAAGCTATGATCGTTTCTTCTAGGTAGATAGAGCCCAGTGCCCAGAGCCCTTAATTCAAAATGCTGTGCACAATCAGGGAGTGTAATTCAGGCGCGCAGGGAACCAGACAGCTTGCAATTTTGCAGCAAGTCTTTCAGACCTGCCTATTAAACAACTCACCAATGTAGATAATAGAAACATACAATAAGCTTGACCTGGGAAAGCAGTAATCAGAAGATACGCATTTTGGTAAAGCACCAGGTGTCGTGTTTATTCAGCAGACCTGAATATCAAAGACAAAGCAATCCAACAAAAACAAGGACATTAAAAAAAGAAAGAAAGAAAAAAACTGAGCTAAAAAGTTACTTTTGTGATAGAAAATAGAAAGGTCTTTTAGCCTTGCATATTAAGAGCACAATATGAATATGTTTGTGATTGTCTCACAAAGCAAGCTTTGTGAGACACATGTCCCATACCCCTAGGAGGCTTGCGCAAAGGGGTTAACCATACAAAAACAGCCTCAGTAATATATTACTTAGTATATACATATAGCAGGGCTCAGTCTGGTAATTCTAATCAGAGAAATTTGTAAAAAAGAAAGAAAGAAACAAACAAAAAAAAAACTACTGGCTAAGTGGGCACACACACCAGGCTTGGGTTAGCTAAGCTTTAAAAGTGTGCTTCTTATTGCAGTAGATGGCTGAGACTAGGAATCCCATACTGAGAGAGGGGGAGACCGGGATAGAGTCACGAAACAACCAAAGAACGTTGCTGAAAAGCTTTTGTTGTGTTTTGGTTTATTTATACTTTGTTATTTTTGTTTCTTATTTTTACCTGGATCCCATGAGGGTGAATGGAGAAAATTGTTTTGTTTATTTATTTTGGTTGTTTAAACAATGTGTTCTCCCCTATAAAAACCAGTGAAAAACTGAATTTTTGTATCTCCCTGTGTCCTGATATTCCGTCCCTCCCAGGGGAGTCACACTTTGTGTGACAACAGGCTATGGATGTAAGCCAACAGAAAAGCACACAAGGAAATAATAATAATACAGAATGAAAGAAAATAAATGCCAACGAGTGGCTGTTTTTTTTTTTTTTTTTTAGAGAACTACAAAATACAAACAGAAGAGTTGTGAAAAATAAAATAGAGCTAAACTTTAATAAAGGTGGTTAATTAGTTATTTTAGCAATTATCCATTTATTTGCACTTAGCTGTTAAATATATTGTAAATATTTATCCAATCACTCCACCAGAGGCTGGTAGGTAAAAATTGAATGAAGAAATGCTGTACATGTAAAGAGTAAAGTAAGATTACAACATTAAACATGTTATCCTTTTTTGTTCTCTTTATAAATCAGTGCTTCTTTCATCTGTATCTCTATATTGCACACATTTTGATTTTATATTGAAAAAAAAAAACTCTAAATGTCAAAATCTTTGAAAATCATGTGCATTTCATTTAAATATTGACAATGCATTTCATCAAGACTGAAAATGAAAGGTTTATCATAAGTTAACTCCCAAAGTAAAAGCATAGAAAAACAAGCAGTTATATCCCCCCATTCTTTACTTCAGCCCTGCACTGTATTGTGCAATGCTGTTAACTCTGTTTAAGAGTTGATTTTGTGTGTGTGTGTGTGTGTGTGTGTGTGTGTGTGTGTGTGTACAAAACTCTTTTTGCAATCCACTCTTCCACCCAGACGCTGCCCTCAAGTTCACAGTCATCACAGTTTGAGGAAATGGTCTTAAACAGCCCGACTGGACTCCTTTCTTCCAAAGAAAGATTTTGGGTCCATTTCCTGTGAATAGCAGTTGAGTATGCTGGCAAAAATAAGGACCAAGTCTCCCATTTTACATAAAATGACATATCCTGCATGATATTTCCCTGAAAGGCAGTCCTTGCTGTACATCCTAGCCCAGAAGCAACACAAAATAAACTTTTTCCAATATATAACTAAACAAAAAATATGAAAAAAAAAAAACAATCTATAATGCATCTTATGAACATATTTTTATTGTAAGGTTATTTTTATCTAATCTGGCTACATGCTAAAACGTAACGCACCATTTCCCCAGATCATGTGCTCCTGCTGTGCTGCTTCATGAAAGTCCCTACTCTAATTGTTACATCATACTATTTTGAACATCTCATTCGATTGATTGCAGAAATCTCATCACACACACTATCTCTAAAAAAATACTTGAGGAATGTGTTAGGGGCAACACTGTGCAATAGAGGGATATGGGGGGTTATGAATCGTATTAATCTTTTTTTATTTTATTTTATTTGGTGTCTCCAATGTCCAATTCGTGAACTATGTACACGCATTCTGATATGCTGTACCCCTGCTGCTGTCTCAGGAGGGTGAAGACAACTTGAAACACCCCCCAAAACACCTGGTGCCAGCTGGCTGCATCTTTTCAGCCTACAGCCAAAAGCAGTGCATGCACAAATCAGGGGCGGAGGAGACCCAATCATACACATGTGCAGAGAGCAACCTACAGGTGCCTGGATGGCCAACAGAGGTCGCTCGAGCAATGACCACTGCCATCCCTGCTGACTGAATCCCTCCCATATATCCCCTGTGTGATACAAAGTTAAATGTGCACTACCGCTGCATGGCTGCTGACCAGTAGGCACTGGCACTGGCACAGGCCGGGGCGACGTGGCTTAGGAGGTAAGAGCGATTGTCTGGCAGTCGGAGGGTTGCCGGTTCAAACCCCAGCCTGGGCGTGTCGAGGTGTCCTTGAGCAAGACACCTAACCCCTAACTGCTCTGGCGAATGAGAGGCATCAATTGTAAAGCGCTTTGGATAAAAACGCTATATAAATGCAGGCCATTTACCATTTACCAGATTCAATCCAAGACTGTGGTGATCACTGAGTGAGCAACCCAGCAGCCCTAATATGAATCTTACAAAATAAAAATTTGAAAAATGAGACCAGACCAGGACACATCTGAAAATAACAGACAGAAAAACAAGGGTCAATATATTCTATATTAAGTCTCACTGTATGTCTGCAACTTTTAGATTCCTCTGGTCACTAACTTATTTTAGTGCCTTCTACATCAGTGCCAAATACCATTCTTTCAAAAAAATTTCTCTCTTGTCCTAAGTGTAAGAGTATGATTTACACTTAGCTCACTCTAAGAGAGGTTGTCTTTCTCCCTTTTTTTAATGGGTAGGTATCATTGTGCCTATTGGAGATTCCACTAAGTGCCCAAAGCTAGGAGTTGTATTACTGCTACCCAGGAGATTATGAATGATAGGGAACTGCTTTTTACATTCATTATAGCACCATCCATGAATAATTCATTGAATCAAATTACAGACCAAGAAATATTCAACTGTGTTGTATCAGGCCTTCCCTCTCCAATTGATCACATCTTATAAAGGTAATACATTCACTTCTGGGAGAACAGCACCTCCATTCACTTGAAATTTCTGTATAAGCACATTTAGTACCACCTTTGGCTAAATAGGGAAAGAATAACAGCTATTATATTCTGCAGCCTTTAAGGAATTCCTTTTATCAACTGATATCAGTTAATATGACCACATTCTGTAAATAATATTCTCAACTGTTATTTAGTTGATTTGAGAGAGAGAAAAAAAAAAGAAAAAAACTCAAACAACTGAAGAACTTCTGGAATAAGATGACATAATAGTAAAATCATAAAATGCTGATAGCATAACTAGATCATCATTATCATCATCATCACAGCGCAATATCAGCACAGCTCAGAAGCGTACTGTCAACGCGACCCAGTAGCCAGCTTGCACCAGGGAAACACAGCCGTCAGTCACCTTAATGATATGAGAGACAGCAGTGACATTTCAGAGAAAGGGGAGAGAGTCCATCATCTGTGGTAGGAGATCTAGCGACCAATTCAGTTAAAGGTTAGGTGTGAACTATGACCAGTCTCATTGAAAGTGTTTTGACAAAATACAGACGCCCCCCAAAAAATCCCAGTGTTAACAAATAATACCTGGTACACCATCAAGAGATGATAAAGTACTGTAGGGCTCAGAAGCTTGGAAGTACAGTACTGCAAACAGGGAAGTGTGCTGTCAGTGGAAAGAAAATACAACCAATTAAATGAATAAGTAGGTAAATACATTAAGTAATTATGCACATCAATTTTTGGCTTCCTTTTCTTCCAAGCCAAACTATATTTAGGCACATGCACCACCAACATAACGATTTGCAATGCTGTACCACTGGAAAACCCATTATAGCTTATACCCTTCCCTGGACGGATATCCTCAGAAGGGGCTAACAATAGCTCATCGGCAGCATCATCTTCCCAGCATCCACGTTCTACAGTAAGGCTGTGTGTCCTTGACTCAGTTTCCAGTGACAGTTGAACTAATGGAACAGAATCCACATGGATGAAAAAGACAGCAGGGGATTTTTCCCCACAGCTGATGAACAGGAATCCCTAAAGTCAATGGTGCAATCCAAACTGATTAGATGACGCCACTATTTTGGAAAAGGTCACAATAAATACAAAAATCAATCAAGTGTATGAGTACATAGGTTTATGACCATATGATAAAACCAATGTCTGACAAAGTAATAGATAGACACCATAGTGAGCAACTGAGACAAAGTGCAAAATACGCCTGCACCTCAACCAAGTGTGAAAGATAAAATATTGAACACATTTATTGATATACATTTTGAGACTTACGTGCTAAACAGCAGTTCAGAGTATTCATCCTTCTTGGATAAAGTGGGAGGGATTCTGGAAAAGGCCCCACCTACTGACTCCATAGTCCTACTGGGAGATTTCAATGTTCACGTGGGCAATGACTGAGAAACTTGGAGGGGCGTGATCACACTGAAACCTGTATTGACTGAATACACTCAATATAAAACCATAGCCCAGATTTTATCCTGTGGGTAGATGATACTAAATTGTCTAGACTATTTAAGACAAGTTAACAATATAATAATAATCTTAGTATTGTGACAGTGAATCAATTTATGTTGTTTTCACTCTGTACTCCAGCACATTGGATTTTAAATAAACAATGAATATGTGTTAAAAATGTAGTCAGTTTTAATTTGAAGGTAATTACATCCATATTGGGTGATCCGTGTAGGAACTGCAGCCCTTTAAAAAAAAATTTTTTTTTTACACATACCGCCCCCATTTTAGAGGAGTGGGGGTGCTATGTTGTAGTGCAGTAGTTAGCACTGTTGCCTCACAGCAAGAACGTCCCAGTTTAAATCCCAGCCAGGGCTTTTCTGTGTGGAGTTTGCATGTTTTCCCCATGTCAGGGTGGGTCTCCTCCAAGTACTCTTGGTTTTCTCCCACAGTCCAAGCCTGTGGCTTAGGCTATTTGGCAAGTCTAAATTGCCCACAGGCATGAGTGTGGAAGTGAATGGTTTGTGTTCCTTGTGATTGGCGGCTTGTCCAAGGTGCATTCCTGCCTCTCCTGCAATGCATGCTGGGAAAGGCTCCAACCCACCACTGCCCGGACCATGGATAAGCAGTTTAGATTAATTAATTAATTAATTAATTAATTAATTAATTAAAGTCCTCATATTTAGTGCTTGGTTGCAAATCCTTTGCATCCAATGACTGCTTGATCGCTGCGACCCATAGACATTACCAGGCAATGGGTATCTGGTGATCCTCTGCCAGGCCTGTACTGCAGCCATATTTAGTTCCTATCCTGGGTCATTTTGCCTTCAGTCTTGTTTTGAGCAAGTGAAACGCATGTTCAGCTGGATTCAGAATGGGTGATTGAACATTCTACTTTTTGGCCCTGAAAAACTCTTTGGTTCCTTAGCACTATGATTGGGGTCATTGTCCTGCTGCAAGGTGCACCTCTGCCAAATGAGTTTTTCAGGAATTTAGTTTGATCTGAGCAGACAAGATGGTTCTGTACACTTCAGAATTCATCCTGCTGCTTATGTCACACCATCAATGAAGACAAGTGAGGCAGTTCCAGTGGAAGCCACACATGCCCAAGTCATAACGCTAGCTCCACCATGTTTCACAGATGAGGGAGAAGGCGGGGTGCTTTTGAATCCTTTCTTTCACTTTTTCTCCTTTCTTTCACTCTCTCAATACTTTTGAATTTAACTGCATATGCCACTGTCCTTACTGTTCTTCCATTAATGATGTAAAAATGAGAACATTGCTGATATTGTGGAACTGAATTCTTATGTGGGGTAACAATGGATTTATGTAGCATACACATGGTTTAGCATGGCCTGCCATGTCATTTTATAACAAGACATGTCTGTTATGTAATTGTCTGTGGTGTTCACAGAGTAGATGCTGCTTATGTTTTGTTTGTGTTCCCGTCCTTTCTCTCCAGGCGATGAAAGATGTAAAGATGGATACTGCCCTTCATTTGAGCACAAGAGTCTGCTGGACTGAAAGAAGACCCTTGCCCTTCAGAGCTGTACAGAACACAGTACAAATAAAGCTCACAAGCCATCTACTAGTTTCAAGGTTGAATGCCAGATAAATAAATGTGATTTTGATCCAGCTGTTTTTATTATTATATATTTTTTTACATTATCTGTTATTACAAGGTCAACTGCTAAGAATGCTACTACAGTGGTAATTCAATTGGCAGCTACACAGAATAAAGTGAGGAAAATGCAAAAATAAATAAATAAATAAATAAATGAGAGCGTGATTTTGGCAGCTGGCCCAGCAGCTACAAGTATTCTACATCTACCATGCAGTAACTTCAAAAAAAACATATATTTTTTTTTTCTAATGGCTTTCACTCTGTTAAGAAAAACTGCCCAGATTTTTGTTTTACAATGCTGCAAAATTAGTCATGATAGTGACAGTTTTATATCTGGCCAGTGGGAGCTTCTCTTTTTGTACTGCTAAATTGTCATTCAGTTGAAAAATATCTCTGCAAAAGAATACAGTATAGGTTATCTGCTCACGCCAGCAGTCATGGATATATTTGGGATGGTTATTCCATGGGAGGCACGTCAGAAGATCAGAGGTGAATGATTGCATTATTCCAAGCTAGAACTGAAGGGCTCTTGTTACAATTTTGCAAGGTCAAGAGTGACATGATTAGAACTAGAAGGATTCAAAACAAAACAGAAAAGGAGTAAAAAAAAATCTAAAGGTATAAAAGGTCAAGAGTCGGTCAGGCAGAGAAGCACTACTGAAGCATCACTCAAAAAAGACAACAGCTCTGAAAATGATTTCTTTTCTATTGCTGAAAAATAAAAGCACAAAAAATGCACATTTTAGGAAATAGTTCAGAGCTTGCTCACTATTGAGTAAATGTTTGACAGCCCACTCATTGCCCCTGTAGCGTTTATGGTCCCCATAGGGCCCCAGTCTCTCTTGTCTCAATTAGTGGGAGGTTCACTGAGGCCTAGCCTGAAACACCAAGCAATGCTAAGCCCAAGGGAGAGGCGGGCTGCTTACATGGGTCGGCTCTTCTGCTTTTAACTTAATTTTGTTTGTGATTACTGCTAAGAAAACAGTGCTGATTTGTATGCCCTAACTGGACCTAATTAATTTTAGCCCAATAGCTGGCACTTTACCTCTTCATCATTGCTTTTAAGGAGTGGCTTCTATGTATGAGAACCATTTAATTAAACTGCAATAAATCACCATTGTCAAAAGTGCCACTTAGAGACTATGACGTGCATGTAAGCGAACACTGCTTTCGGGGGCTATCCATGTTATGGTAAATTGCCTCTAATTCATTGGAAACAGAAATACCCATTGATTCAAGATTTTATATTAAGTGCTTTCTTATATCAATATTGATGCATACTAATTTGACTATCAGAGACAGCCGCATCCAAAACATAAAACAAATTGAAGTGAGTATTTCTTCACACAGTGTCAGAGGCACAATAATACGTCGATTGTGCAATGTCACATCTATAACCTGTGTAAAATCCAGAAGGGATTCTTTCAGCAGCTCAGAGCTCAATCCCTCAGCACACTGTACCTTGTCACTGCTTTGTCCACATCCTTGCCAAAGACTCACAACTTTGATCTTATTGGCATCAGCTAAGGAGAGGTTTACACTGACTTAGGCCGTGTGAACGACTCCCGCGGAGTACTCTCCTCCCCGCTCCTTCCACGCTTGCGTTCTTTATTTAACGGACCCGTCCCATTATACAGGCCCCCTGTCTGACTGCTGTGGCACTGCCTGCCGCACGCAGAGGAAGGCCACTGCAGTCAGCAGCCCGTGGGCCTCACCTGCACCGAGAAAAACAAATGTGGAGCAAAGCCTACCTTGGAAGATGCAATTTGCCGAAAAAGTACCACTTTTACAGCAATTTCTGAATTGCCAGCAGTGATCATTAACGATCCTGAAAAAATCTTCCTCGTAAAAATGGTCTTGCTTAATTTATCATTCAGATACTTAAAACAACCAACCCCAGGCCTAATTTCCTTAGTTTCTTCTAGTTTTGCAAGACGAAAAGCAGCTGTATGACAAACAAATTCCCCATTATTGTTATTATTATTATCATTACAGAATGATATATTTGACAATATAATTTAAATTAAGAGCTTGACAACTGTATTATTGTGTTATCTAGAATAGTTCATTATAGGTTATCTTATTAATCCCCAATTAATCAGACTGCCTTCATTTGATTTAGAAATGATAATACACTGTGGCATAAACATATAAAAACAGTAAAACTAACATCAAAGATTGACAATATACCTGGGTTAAAAAATTGCTCTGGGAAACCAGAGCAGATTGGAGTTTTGCAGCAGATCCATGTGCCGCTGAAAGCATAATGCATTTGACTCCACCTCGCCACTGTTGCCTGGAGACCAACCGGCATGACATTAGTATGCACAGTGTTAAGAGAGGACGTTGAACATGGCGCCTGCTGCCAGTGACATCAACTACAATGAACCCAACAGTCTCCTATTAGCCCTGCAGAAATCCACACCAGCACTGAGCACACTAGAATAATCTGAAGTACCATGTAGGTTATTATTACTATTATTATTGTTATTATACAGTGCCTACTATGCAAATAAATACACACAATGATTAAACAATTAAGACACATACAGCACATAAACTAACTAGACTGATGCATTTATGAAAATCCAGTATAAACTATTATACTTAATAAAGATTAATACATTAATAAGCAATTTGATTCAATTAATTATTCATGGTTGGTGCTGTAATGAATGTAGAAAGTGATTCCTTACCATCCATAATCTCTGACAAGATTAAGTGCTGTACTTTTCACACTCTAGTGCAGGTCCAGGTTTTACCCAAACGGAAAAGAAAATTTGAAGAATTTTGAAGATTTGAAGAATTTGTTGAAGAATATTTGTTTTCATGGCCAAATGATGATACAAAAAAATATATATGTCAATGGAGTCACTTCTGAGTTGAAACCCTCCTGAAGAGATAAGTGTATATCTTAAATTCTTAAGAGGGCAAACATATGGTGTCACTTTTTATTTAAGTACACAATAATTCCAGCTACAGCACAGAATTGTAAGACAAAGGTGTGAGGTAAGGAGAAACCAAATCACAAGTCTGGATTAATATTCACTGCTACATTTCCTCAGTTATAGTACTCTAACATGGCAGCTGGTCTTAAGTCAGGAAAAGCAACTGTACATGAAAGGACATAATACAATGGCAAATGTAAAATGCAATCCTGTTAATTAATTGAAAAACTCAAGAGGCTTCTTAAGAAAAAAAGGTTGTACAAAACTGCAAACCGGACTGGGAATTTACTAAATCATATCTTCCTGCACAGAAAGTAAATGAACATCAAGACAAACAAGCACTTCCCACCACTGGATAGTGCATTTAATATGAAATAAATGATGGGTTGTCTTGTTTGCCAGTACAGTGCATGTATTTATGGCCTGCTTTGCTGTTTTCTGATTATAATCTCTAGAATTCTGTGGATTGGTAACAAACATAGTATATTATAAGGCTGCATGGCATCTAGACTCCAGGTTTGATTTATACCTTCAATAAAAGATAATAGAAATGACAATAAGATTTACCTCGTTCATTCTAACAGGCTAGGAATGATACAGGCCTCTTTGTGGCCATAACAATCTTTTTCAATGCAATTATATTATGTAAAGCTGGGCACTTTCTCTCTTATTTGGCCAACATGATCAATGGCATGAACCTGGATTCCAATACGATCAGAAAATATAATGCTATGTTAATGTAGCATTTCTAACTGAATTATTATTATTTATTTTTTTTAAAGGGGGGGTGGGGGGCAATGCATTGTATTACAGGACAAAAAAAGACAAAAACGAAAATAGTATGAAATATAGTGTACTGAAGAAAAATATCCATATGAATTGTGATTTCTCTTAACAGAGAACATGTCCAATATCATAATCTCAGCTATTGAAATGCTGAAATAACTACTGTCTGACAATAGCTGTTTTGGCTCCATCCTTGCTCAATTTATTCTACTTCCAATTAATGGTGTTTCAGCTCCATTCTGCCACAGTCTCAAACCAGCAGCAGCCTTTCCTCTTGATAGGCTATCTGAAACCGTGATTGTGCCATGCACATTATCATTGAAACACAAAACAATGCTCTGTTTTGATATTGCAATTTTGTTTCCCCACTTGGACAGAATCCACTCTATGATGGGTCTCATGTTGTCCAGGGTGATGAGAACTTGGGAAACCAGCAGTGCCAAGGCAACTATCTCCACTGTCTGATTTCCCAGGAACAGCAGGACAGTAATGACTTATTGTAAATGTTAGCCATTTGCAGGGAATTTCCTTAGCGCAATGTCAACCAGCCTTGTCAAGTTTTAACAATTGTAATGCATCAGTCATGTGAAAGTTTGTGTGGCTTCTGTCTATTTATTAAGTGAGGGAGCTAACTGATGTATCATTATAGTAAGTGAAAGGCATATTTAGCTTAATGTGTTATTGTTATAATACAATTTGGTGTGGCTAGTCTTCTGTCTGTGATGGGGAAAAGCCTTTAGCCTATGTCATAGCAACAGGCAGTAACCACATAGCTCAAATGATATATCTCTACTTTTGGCTTCAAAAATAGGCAGCACTTAAAACAGACCAACCATTGTGTACCTACAGACAGATGAACAAAAGAGAGAGACGGGATCCTCAGAGACCCGCAACATTCATACATTGTTTGCCTTCATTAAAATAAATTACAAAATACAAGCAGGCCCGAAATATAATTCAAACAGAGAGCAACTGCAAGTATTATCAGCACTTCCCCTTGCCTGACAAATACTGCTGAACAATTCAAGACTTCACGAAGGGCCAATTAGTTTGAAGTCAGGGTTCACTGGAACGGAACAGCAGAAATGCAGAACAAGGGCCAAACCATTTCTAGTTAAAGGAATGCCAATCAAATGCATGTCCCATGCTGCCTGAGAGGAAGCAGAACATGATCCATCTTCAGTAGAGAAGCTGTTGCTGAGTGGTAATCCTATTTGGATTTTACCTGCATGGCAATTAAGACCATCACCTCCCCCCCAGCCGCAGTAGGACACAGCAGTAGGGCCATGCACTCTATTAAATGTGTCTATATACAGTACAGCTTTAAAGAAACTAGGCATATCATCTTCTTGGGGATCATATCACTGCACTAGACACATACAAAACTGCACTGCATTATCATGAAGCATGCAAAGAGAATACAAAATGGTGTTTTTTAATCTATTTAATAAAGCGTGGACCTGCATAATATTTTCACACGTCATTCAAAAGTAAAGATACTGTAGCTCATTAATATTAAATGGTTTTTGACCATCCAAAATTACATTACAATATATAAGTGTTTTTTTTGAATATCAAATGAATATTTACATTTTAAATATTGCATTAAACAAGCAATTTATAACAATACATGTATATACAGTACAGGCCAAAAGTATCAGGCCACCTGCATTTTTTGTTAGGTATAGAAGAATTCAGTTAATATATGCACATTTATTGAATACCAAACCAAAGTATATACGCTTTTGTTTTCCTATTTCTACCAGCAATCACACAAAAAGTTTTACTTAATTACAATTAAACAAATTATCTGAAGTCTATCCAATCATTTTGCAAATGGGGGGGGGGGGGGGGGGGGGGCAAAGAAGGTAAAGAAGAATATGGCAAAGAAGAAGGTGTTAGGCTTAGATGTGTGGGACCAAGTAAACATTATGGTAAACTAATTCCCTATTAGTTTAAAAAAAAAAAAAAAAAAAAAAAAAAAAAAAAAAAACTCAGGAAACGTGCTGTTCCAGGTGCATTATTCAGTACACACTCAGAAGGGTCAAGCTGATGGGCAGTAATGTTAACAGGAGGAGACCAGGAAGATCAAGAGGCAGTCCACAAATACCTTGTGGTGTCAAGCAAAAAAATCCATTGTAAAATTTCACCACATCTACATAAAGAACTCAATGCAGATAGATAGAAACCAATTCCCCTGACTGCAGTGAAACGGCAACTATGATCTGCTGGTCTACAAGGATGTGCCTCTGCCTTTTTACAATCTTTTTGGTCCAGTATTGATGGTTGCTGGCCTACTGGAGTCTTTTCTTCTTGTTAACATCACATAACAAGGACTTTTTTTCGTAGATACACATCCTTTTAGACCAGCAGATCATAGTTGCTGTTTCACTGTAGTCAGGGGAACTGGTTTCTCTCTAGTTGTATTGACTTTTTCCTGTGGTTGTGGTGCAGTTTTACAATGGTTCTGCTTGCTAGGCTACTTTTGTCTTCTGCCTCTTGATCTTCCTGGATTTCTCCTGTTAACATTACTGCCCGTCAGCTGGACCCTTCTGAATGTGTACAGAACACTGCACCTAGAAATCTTAAGCTTCTTTGCAATTTCTCACTGGGAATAACCTTTTTGCCGCAATGTTTACTTGGCTGCGCATCTAAGCTCAGCTCCTTTTTCTTTGCCATATTTCTTGCAACTTTATTGCCTATTTAACTTGCACTACAGGCTAAAGGTATTAGGAAACCTGGAGTTAAATAATAAATAAAAAAGGTAAATAAGATTACACTCAATTTAATTATCCCTCCACCTCCCACTTTGCAAAATGATTCGATAGACTTCCAATATAGAAATAGAAGAAAAATGTATAATACAAAAAATACAGATGGCCTAATAAGTTTGGCTTGTATCAACACCTTTACTCACTGTAAACAGGGTAGGACAACGAGAAACAAGTTCTCTTTTACATGTTTGCCCTGTGAACAAACCATAGCAGTAAATAACAGCATATCAAAAATAAAAAATCTGTGTAAAATACAAATAATATATAAATATGTGCAGTTTTTATATAGGCCTAATATACAATGTAATTATAGAATATGAAACAATATAAACATATCAAACAATATTAAAAATCTAAAACAATCTAAAATATGATATATGAAACAATATAAAAATAAAACTATAAAACTACAAGGCAATACATTAACCCAGTACTCCATTACTTCTGGTGAGTGTAAGACACTATTAAATAGGCTTTATTAAAGTTCTGAACACAGCTCAACTAAAAAGTAACCAAACTGTTCAATTTAAGATCTTGCTGTAGAAAAGATCTTGTAAAAAGCGCTATGCTTGTAAACAATCCATTGCTAGGAAAATATGTTAGTTGCTGAATAACTCCTGCAGTGGGAATATTATACATGCCAGAAGTCCTCAGAAACATGAAAAGTCAACCAACTGCTTATTTTGTCAAACTGCCTCTCTAATCTGCTAGCTAAGCTGCAGAAAAGACTGCACCGAAGGACTGCAGAAATGACACAGCTTGTGAAGGCAGATTGCATGTACTCAGTCAACCAGAGGAATCACAATCACAGAGGAAGCACTGATAACAGCTAATAGAAACCCTCCCTCCCTGGGAGACACTATGGCCAATGCACCGCTCCAACAGATTTCTGATCATTGACTATACGGTACAGTCCAAAGAACAAATTGCGACACTCCAGCCAGGAAAAACTCGGGCAACATTTTGTCCCTAGGTTTTGCTTCAGTTTTTATATGTAGGCTTATCAAATGAGATACACAACTTTTCACATAATAAAAAAAAAAAAAAAATAGATGACACATCTTGAAATGTATAACACAATGTTTGTTTGCTCAATGCAAATACATGGAACCAGATTCCGTACTCTATGTAAGTACATGGAGATAGATTTCCTGCTTTGTTTCCCACGTGCAAACAACAGAAACAAAGGTTTCAACTCACTTTTAAGAATTTGGTATTTGTGGAAATACAGCAATAAACATACTAATGTATTCATTTATGTTGTTTTTATCCTTGTCTTTATCCTTGAGAGAAGAAGTGAAAAAGTATTACAGATCACTGGCTTTAATATTTGTCCAGGTGGAATTGTTCATCTAAATAAAACACCAGAATGTTTTATTTTTTCTTCCTTATACTGATGGGGAATTTCCCAGGAGTGACTTCACAAATGCTCATTACCATGCACACACAGGCTATTGACCCATTCATTTTACATCAGTGTGCTGTGTAAAGAGAAGACCCTTCTCAACTTGAGTATAAGTCCCCACTCCAGATGGAGAATATTTCCCAGCTTGTATATGAGATAATATGGCATTCACGTGAAATGCTGAGTCCACAAATCCCATCTATATCTGATGCACATCATTTGCTTAATAACGTATCAAGCTGTGAGACATTTGGTCTAAGGGGAAATCATTGCAAGGGAATAAGGTCTCATTTGAAAGAAAATATGTTCCACTGTGAATCAGCCTCATGTTGAAGTGGGAGTTGAGTAGAAGATGATTTGAACCAGGGCAGTGGAAGACTGGAGACAACAATGCATTCTGCACTCACTGAGACACACTTACATCACACAATCTGACATCACAGATGATTCTTCCATCTCAACACTGCTCATAACAGTCCTTATTTCAAGGGCTTTCCATCCATCCATGTGTTTATTTTATTATTTTTAAATTATTACCTTAGCAACACAATACAAGAGCAAAAAGGTAGACAAGGATTTGAAAACAAGCATGAATGTCTTTGGCTGTCTGCCTGGTCCTGTAATTGGTTTTGAAAGTCTTTGAAGGTTCTAAATTGTCCGGTGGGCTTTCCTGTTGTGCCCACAAAACCGTATTTCTGACCTTTGGGGACTAAGTAAGTCTATTTAAACTGAAGATATGTTAACCTTAACAGTCATTAAACCACATGCTGTGATGGATGACACACATAAACAGCCAGAGCATAGACATGGAGAGCGATTCGTCTCGGATGATCAGAAAAGGGTAGCTTCAAGTCCACAATGATGGAATTCTGTGCAGATAACCAGTTGGGGTCCACTATCAGTGTGGTCCAGGAAAATCAGGATTTTAAAAGTCAATCCTACACCCAACAGGGGACTACTGGAGAGATACATTTATAGCTACTTTTTCCATTAAACCAGCAGATGACAAAACTGCATACCATCATGAGATGCTGATGTCACAGGGGGACATTTAGATAGATATTTGATTGACATAACAACTTAATATGTTATACAGTTGTGGTACCACAACTCTGCACAATGCTGGTAGTCCTACTTCCAAAACAAACATTTTAGACAGCAGCCAATAAATAGCACAAGAAAGTATATCATAAGCAATACAATGGAAACAAATAAACCTACTTCGACTTTACAAACTCTTTATACATATACAGCATACATGTACATTTCCTTTATCCCTGTATTCTAATATTCCCTTTCATGTATGCACTGTTTCTGTCAGATAAAGGACATACAATATGCATGAAAGAACTGATGCCATCCAAAATATGCATCCCTCTGTGAAGCAACCCAACCCCAATGACAACACACGAAAATGTATGTCTATTGTTAGAGTATAGAGGAAAGATTTTAACTTCTTTTTTTACACTTTCGTGACCAAGACCCTTTAAAGCTGTAGCCTATTTGCCTTGCAGCTGAGATAATGTCATTTGTGTGGATGCCTGACCCATGTTTGACTCCACATAAAGTTGTGCCCCACAGGAATTAAGCCCCTACATCATTGGCAGGGTCCCTCGCTGTTGTGGGGCTGCACAGATTCCTGTCCCACACTGTTATGGAAGCTTCATTACTTACAACTTCAGTATTTTCGATCATTCAACAATTTGCAACCGACTCTATAAATGCCATTGCCCTATAGGTTCACTGTTACTGTGAGCTTTCAGCAGAGACTAGCAATCACATTCATTCAGCAGAGAGACAGAAAGAAAAAGAAAAACAGTGTCTGTGTGAGGACCTTCTCCCAACCATGCACTGTGCAGACAGCTCGGTTTCATTTGTAACACAAATTTGGTTCACTTGGTTCTTGGAATTTCATGCAATATTTTTCAAGATTCAAGCCATCTCCAATTTCTTATCAGTGTCTACTACCCACAAATAACAGTGTTGGATGTATTATTCATCCATTGTTTTAGATGGTGAATCATTTAAGTGTCTCTTGCAAACTAGTTTAGCCCAGGATTGTAGGATATAGGATGTACAGAACACCAGTCAATTTAGTTTTTGTCATTTCTGAAGTGTACATGTGGAAGTCTGAATGAATACAAGGGGCAAGGATTGTTCACTGCAAAATTTAAGTTAGAGATACACACATAAGAGAGAATGCAGCTACAAAATAGCACAGAGAAGGGAGCTGCACAAATATTTTCTGATCTATTTCACACTTCAAGTTCTAATTTGCCAATCTGACTTTCTAATTGCTTTGCTAAAGTTTTTTTTTTTCTTTCTTTGTAGATATATTTTCAAGGAAAACAATTCCTCCAAGACATTTTAAATTTTAAACAATACCCCCATAACTTTGTTCAGACCGTTTTGGAAAACTATTTGAGCATTAAGAATGCAAACTATTTTCCACCTTTAAAAGCATGTGATTGTGACAAATTAATTTGTACATAATGACAAATAATTTATTCCTACACCTGTTGAAGTAATGTCCTGTATAATTAGAAACCAGTTTAATTTTTAACCAGTTAAAAAATATCATGCCTAATTGTAAGCTTTCCATGAATTGGACTGCATCCAAAAAGACAAGCACATTGCTTTGGCCAAGACAAATTCACAATAGGAATGGTCTTCTGATTAAATAATAAAATGTGTATCTAAGCAAACATATGCTACTCCAAGTGTTTTTGTGAGAAATGCAGAGGAGGTCCTAGGAACTGTTTGTTTGAGATAAAGACATTCTAATATGTTTTAATCTTTTTCCAATTATGACAAATGACAGACAACTAAAATTGTGTGTGTTTGTGTTTGTTTGTGTGTGTGTGTAAGTTGGGGGGGGGGGGGGGGGGGACACATTCACAGAACTAATGGGGGAAAAGAACAAGGTTGTGATAGGCACCAGAAGAAAAAAATCAAATCACTGTGGAGAGCAATCTCCTTTCCTACATCATATATGGGCATATGGACATATGCACATTGCAGCTCTAGATTGGAGAGCTTCTTCAATGCTTCCTCTCACTGGTACTAATAATAATAATTCTGTGCAGCAGGAATCCCATGCCCATTTCATACTTCTCATTTACCAAGCATTACATATGTTTTTAAGAATAATTCTTGTTATTTCTGAAAGAAACAAGCTTCTTTGTTCTACATAATGTAGTTATTGTATGGGTGGCAGGCTGGCTTGCTGTAAGTCGACTAACTCGGTCATCTGGTGCACGTGTATTACAGCTAAAATTATATTCTCTGGAAAACTGTAAACAAAGATCATGTGTAATATGAATGTATCTACTATAGTAGATGAAGATCGATGTAAAATTTCGGCCACTTTTGGTTATTGTTTTTAAAAACTGCAGAGAGTTGTTCATCTATCGCAGGCACAAGCAAGAACAGCAGAAGCTTTCCCTGCCAAAAAACAACATCTCTTGGGCAAATGTCAAATTACACTCTCCTCCACAGATCTCTGTGTCATGCCAAAGCAATTGTTCTTAACCACATTTTACGGCTTGTTAGTCAACACACTGATAGTATATGGCGTTGGGACAAAATGATGCCATTATAAATTATGCCTGTGCTATGAATGATGCATTATGATTTGCATGGTTTTAGAATTACAGACAGCCCTCTGATTTCTGTCCATGTTAAGGTAAGGATGATTGAATACAGGAGAGCATAGCCAAAGCAGTCAGTATTAGGCAGAATAAAATGTGATTTATGGATGGCCTATTGCAAAAATTCCATGCAGCCAATGATTTGCATATGCAGCACAGTGCCACAATTTCAGCTCCAAAGCACTGCTGCGTCTATTAATGGAACATTGCAAGAGATCCATGCTTTCAGTCTCAGGGTGCGCTATGATGTTCCTGATTGCCGTTAGCATGTCATAAGTAACAGCTCTTTACGAAGAGGGCTGGCGCTCAAAGAGGCCTGTCCTGTGATGGAAGATCACCCAACGCTTGTCAAGAACATGGCATCAGGCCCAGAAGGGTACCGGGTCTGTGCTGTGACAAAAGCCCTCGCCTACACATCCATGCCACTTCCAACATGGGACATCAGGTGCCTTCATCAGGGCCCAATCCGTGTCACCTCAGTGGGCATCATCCATCTCACCTGGCTTTGTGAAACATTTAAATGCTAAGAAAGTCCTCCATCCTTCAGAAAGAAAGTGGATTGTGCTGTTTTGACACCACTGTGCCCCACCAGCAGTGAAAAGGAAAAGTATATCTCTCTCTCACATTTCCTGTGTGGAGAAACAATGCACTCATCCTATCAATCACTGACAAAAACGCTGCAATTAAGGGTGCCCTTGAAAAGATGGCATCAAGCAACACTTATTTTCTCAGCTTCAAATCCTGTGAAGAAAAGGTTGAACAAAACTTATAATATGAATGTAACACTTTGTTATCCAGAGAGTTGCTTAGAATATTTACAGAGTTAAATATGCTGACGTAAATCACCTTCCTTTTCAACTTGCAGATGATATCTAGGGCAGTATATACATAATATTTTATACATTCCTACAGCAATTTAGGCAAAAACACTATGATCAAAGGTCCTTTAAGTGTGTTAGCAGTGATCCAGCTGAGATTTTCACAAGCAACTCTTCAGATACCAAGCTGAACTACAAAGTTGCGCTACCAAATAGCATCCCGTCATCCCCTGCATTTCAGGGCCTCTTTTCCTGGCCTGAAATGCATGCTCCATCTGCAGATCACATTGATCTGACAATTTAAACTCAGTTGGTCTGAAAGAAACTGGTAATTGGCTTATAAGAGCCAGTCTCATTATCCAGACATACTGTCAATTACAAACTTATTCAACAATGAAAAGTCTCAATAAAAGGAACCAACTATGTGAAAACTCACTAAGGAATGCATGCAACCCTGGAAAAGAGTTAGTCCTCAAAGTCAAACATTACATAAATGGTAGATAATTGCTTCTTTTTGTCGAAGTGCTGTACCGTGCACAGATTCATTGCCATCTTCTATTGTCTGCAGCACCATGTGGCTGAGGTCTCTCTGTGCATTGACCCGGCATGTGTTCATTTCACTTAACCATCTGGGCTGCTTGAGACCAACAAGGTCACATCTCATTCCCATTTAAATGCTTAGCATCGTCTCGAGCATCAACACACAGAAGCACCACTCCGGAAACAAAACTAAATAAAATGAAAAACAAACAAACAAATAAATAAATAAATAAAATATTTAAAATGTTTTCCTGTGAAGTCTTCAAAGTGTACAGCCACAACTGCTGTGGTTTTATCATAGGCTTTATGCAAGATGAGAGGAATCAATTTCCCCCCTCCTTCTCAATTTTCTAAAGCACCCAAGATTGTTCTATGAATGAGCACCATGCAGGCTACTGGCACAGTGCTTCTTATCATACGTCAAACAAAACAAACCTTCACTTATTTCTTTTTCCAAATATAAAATGTAAAAATGCTAAATAACAGTGTACACATTCACCAGATAGCCATTTCCTGAAGCCAGCTAGACAGCTGATATTACTCACATCATGATAAAGATGGTGTTCAGTTTTTGTAGAAAACAAGTACCCAACAGTATTTATCTTGTGTTGTTGAGGCATTCGCACCCCCTGCATTTAATAAAATGTTGCAAGCTTTGATAGCTGTCCAGTCAACAATAACACATTTTGATTTAGTTTTTTCACACAATAAAACAAAGTAAAGAAAGTTTCTGGTCACCGCTAGCTATAAAATACTTGGGAAACACAATAAGTGATGCATCCATGCTAAGACTTATTTTGTTCCTGAGCTAATGTTCATTGTGTCATTTATGAAAATCAAAACTGAAATAACACCACTTCCTCTGAAGTGCACCCTGTCAGCCATGACTTATTTTAACACTGCAGCCCAACAGATGAATGGCAAAGTCATTTTTCTGGAAGAGCGCACTTAAGCAGCTGGCACAGGCAGGCCGCAGGTACTCATTCGACCAGAGGAGTCACCCTTGCCTGAAGAGACAGAGCAAACTCTGCCAAATGAAACCTTGCCTTTCCGGATTATTCCACAGCCAAATGTTTGTCACTCTGCAGTGCTCCCAGCCACAGAGCCATGGTTAGGCTTTGATTCTGGACTGTGGGGTGCATCCAAAGTGCGATATTAACACCAGCAATCGCCCAAAAAGTTATTGCCCTAGGCACATCGCAGCACCAAAAGACTTTTACTTTAGCTAGACGTGCCACTGGGGTTGTTGCATCTAGATTGATTTAGCTAATTACATGCATAAAATGGCTATGAAAAAAACACGGCAAAATGGTATCCCCTCTATATTTCCTGTTATATCTGTATGCATTTCATCATCTGGGCCCAACTGCTGCTTGCCATAAGTCTTGAGAGGACATGTCTCTCATTATGATCATCTCTTTTCCCCAAGAGAAACAAAGCCCTTTGAATTTCTCTGTCCTGCCTCTCATGCAGTATGCGCTCTGACAGTGGGTGACGTGTGGAGTGCAAGGAATGCATGAGGATGTAAACAACGTTCCACTCAAATGCAAAATGTTTATTCAGTAATCATACATTCATAATACAATGTTACTGTGCTATGTTGTTGACAGCATAGGGCAGTTACAGCATTCAGAGCTAGTTACAGGAGGAGTATTACAATTTGCATGTAGTGACACAAGACAATATTCGACACTAAAATGCTTACACAATGATTCATCAAATCAAGCATCTTACCATAGATTTCTAACTGTTATTATGCTATGCTAGAAAACACAGGCTCTTTTTAAAGCATGTTATCAACCCATTTATTGTTTGTAAAAAAAAAAAAAGAAAAAAAAAGAGGATATGCACATGCTACTCTGGGCTATGAAGTAGCACCGGCAAAAAATGTATCACCGTTCTAAATGAATGCGCATTAATGGTTTGACTAGATAAAACAAACACGACAAACACAACAGACAATGATTTTTTTTTTTTTTTTGTCAAGAATTGCTCGCAAGTCAACTTAATTGCTAACAAGTTATAATATCATACTTGTAACAGTGTTAATGATCTCCAAATCACATCTCACATAAAGGATGTGTTCAGCCACTGCCATCTCATGATGTCCATGAATGACTGTAGAGAGCAGCTAGTCTTATTATAGCTTGCTCCAAATATAAGCAAGTAAGATAAATCACAAGTTCCTAGAATACCAATGCACCTTATGGGCCAGATTAAACCTGGCTATGCCTGAGACCCACAGAGCCAAACCACAACGTCTCCAACGTAGGGAGGATTTTGGCTCTCTGGGATCACCAACCTGATTATGCAATAAAAGTCATCTGGTTAATGGGATGAATAAGGTCAACCTGGGCCAGCTATGTCAGTTGTGTGAAATCTTCCAGTAGCTGGTGGACTGCAGACTGAAAGAGGATACTGTCTGCATGCATTTTGCATATACATGACAGTGTGTGCCTTGTATACATAAGATGGATGATGTTGCAGCAATTGGAAAAGACCTACAGTTATGACTTGAGATTTTCACTTTACGTAATAAATTAAACCTGGTGAGAAAAGTAATAAAATAAATTAGTAAACGTATGTCTAGATCGCTGCAAAATCAATCAGTGGATGTAACTGGATCTAAATGGAATCGTGTCCAGCTGCTGCCCACACCTGGTGCTATGATATTGAAAATTCCAAAGCTCAACACAAATAAACATCATCCATTTCATAAACTGGGTATGTGGCTTTGTTTTTTGTTCTGTGGATGGTAGGGTGGGTGTTGCTGTCTGCACCTGAATAAGCTGAGGTCATGGTCATTCAGTTTATGCATTGCGTCTTACCACATTTCCACAGCACTGCCTGTGTGTCTTTACGGATATATTTTCCGTTACAAAGGCAAAGTCACACTATGACTATTTCAGTTTAACATCACTTTGGTTTTGGCATGGCATGCAGAAAGCGTTTTCAGAAAAGACGCTGGAATTCACTTTGGGCTAACGGATGAAGGTCGGCTTGATCCATAAGTGCAGAGAGCCACTGAGTCTGGACCAAGCCATTTCCACAGCTCCTCTGTATTCGAAGAAATGTTACTGGAAAATTCCTACAAAGGAAGGATTTTTTCAGCCAGACACAAACATAAACAATGTGGAGGATGAAAAAAAAAAGAAGCGCACCGTGACCATGAAGATAAAGCTAAATATATCACAGCCCAGAAACGCATAATGGCAAAAGACAGTTTAAAGGTTTTGAATAATCACAGATGTCAGGATGTATTTTTTTTTACCCCAAGGGGACAAAAGTTGTTTTGAATATCGAGAATCGACTAACAGCAGGGGGTCCTGAGGCCCTAGTGATTCTCCACGCCAGACAGGCCAGTACCAACACCTGCTCATTCAGGCAGTGTCACAGGGCAAAGGAGGAGAGGACGTGTGTACACAAAGAGTATCATACGACTGAGCCGCTGCTATTATCTCCACCAAAAGCCCCCCTGTTGCACCAACACGTCAGGACAGCAGGACATATGGAAAGCACAGACAGACAGACACTGGTTTGGAGATCAAAAACCACAATGCTGTTTATGCTGCCTCAGCAGCATCACAGGTGTGTCGTGGTCTATTGTACAGCACCGATACTTGCATAAGCATTTGGTCTGTATACAAATGCTGGCTGGGAGCACCTCCAGTAAGGTTTAATGCAAGTGTAAGCAACTCATCTGGCGGTCAGCTTGCTGCAAAACCATTTACAATACTACCCATTCATCACTCGACTGACTGCGGAGCGATTTCTCTTGTTGTGCATTTTAAAACATAGACCAGTAAGTGTTTCACACACAGACCGGAAACCAAGCTTGCATAATACCACTACATCACCCATGTTCACAAACTCTACTATACTGTCGGTATTGTATTTTGTAGTTCATAAGCTTGTTTAAGAAAGTACTGGATTATGTTTCAATATGTATGCAGCAAAATTAATTTAAAACTGTGGGAACTAATTTAAAATATTTTGTATATGTAAGAACATTGTTTAAGTGTACTCAATCAAAGTCAAAGTGCATTGTGCATGAATGAAGCCTTTGTCTCTTCAGTGATTTAACTGAAAAATAAAATAATAAATGTCTTTGTTTATTACAAAGCAAAGATAAAAACAAATAGGCAAAGACATTATGACATCATGACTAGTATGAGTCAGTGAAATTTAACATTGAAATTCTCAGCCAGTTATGGAATGGAGGCAGAAATTAAAATGAGACAAGCAATTCTGCTATACGTCCTGTGGGAGCTTTCTCAATTACATCCATGTAGAGCTGTGCAGAGCATATCTCTGACATTACACTGAGAGTTAATGTGATGTTAATACATCCATGGAAGATGTTTTCATTACAACAGGGTTAGGTGAATTAACCCAGACATAAAAATAACACCCAGGCACATTACCATCCCTGTCCATCCGGGTTAGTGAATTGCTTTTTGATTCATAGTTTCCCCTTGAAACAGCAAGCTTAACACCATTACACATTTGCAGAAAAACTGTGATTACTTGCAAATGCTAAATATGTACTGCTGTACATACAGTGCTGTGAAAAAGCATATCCCCTCTTCATTATTGCATATTTGTCATGCTGAATGGCTTCAGAACTTTAGATAAAATATTAGACAAAGGGAACCTGAACAAACACTTTTTAAATAAATTTCATTTATTAAACGCCCATGCCACTCATGTGAAAAAGTAATTGCCCCCTTAAACTTAATAACCAGTTGCACTACCTTTAGCAGTAATAACTGCAACCAAATACTTTCAATAATTTGATATCAGTCTTTCACATCACTGTAGATGAATTTTAGGCCACTATTATTTGCACAACTGCTTTAATTAATACAAATTGATAGTGTTGAGCATGAACTGCTTGCTTCAGGTCCTGCCACAGGATCGGGTTCAATTCAATACTTTGACAAGGCCACTCCAAAACTTAAATTTTGTTTCTTTTCAGTAATCAGTAATTTCCGCCTTGCTATCCACCCATGAATCCCTTTACCCAATGTCTTTCTAATTGTGGAGTCATGAACACTGACCTCAGCTGAGGCTAAAGATGCCTGCAGCTCTTTGGATGATCTTCTGGGATCTTTTGTGACTTCCTGGATGAGTTGTCACCCTTAGAGAAATTTTGGCAGGATGGCCACTCAAGGGAACAGCTCTTCCTGAGGTTCGATTGAGTCCCAGAGCCTCAGAAATGGCTTTATTCCCGTTTCCAGACTGATACATTTCAACATTTATTCCTCATTTCTGCTGGAATTTCCTTTGATCATGGCGTAGTGTGCTTGTAAAAACTTTGTGGTGACTACTTCAGTCTGATGGTAATGTTCGATGTGAGTGAAATTTGATTCAACAGGGCTGGCTACAATAAAGCCTGGACGTTTTTAGTCAGCTGAATCTAATTATCAATTTAATTTTGTTAATTGATTGATTGAGTAAATAAGAATATTTTTTTTCACATGGGTGATATGGGTGTTTGATAACTTTTTTCATTAAATAGATGAAATATTATTTTTAAAAATGTGTTTTGTGTTTACTCAGGTTCTCTTTGTCTAAAATAACACTTTGTCTAAAGATCTGAAACCATTCAGTCTGACAAATATGCATTAATATCAGAAATCAAGATATGGGCAAATACTTTTTCACGCCAGTGTATCGGCTATAAATATCTGCCTAACAATTCAAGGAAAAGGCAATTTGAAAGACAATTTTTTGTGTCTTTCAAAGCTTCAATCATGCCATTGTACGTATAATCCATCATTTTAAAAAGTCACACATCGCCATTAACTGATTATAATTTATAGATGTTACAATATCCTGATTAAGTGAAAGTAATATGTCCTTTGACACAGTCATAATTGCTATCCTCTTCATAATCATTTACAATGGCAGGGAGAGTGGCACGACATGTTCTCGTAAGGCAAGTAAGCAACCAATCTTTTTCATTCCAAGTATGCATTTCCTACAGCGCTGGGGTATTACTAAGCCAGTGGCACATATTTTCATGTACTTTTGACTCTATCTTGATCCTTACACTTGACAGAAAAGCTGCAGTAGATATTTCTGCAGTATTCATTTTCTCACATTTTGCAGAGATCAAAGCTGTAGCTTGGGAAGCCTGAATGATTGGTGCATGAAAAAGGTTACAGTGTGCAAGCGGCATGCGAAGCAACATTTTCTGTGGTTCTATTGCACATCATGTGATTGGCTGTTGCTTCTACCTGACTGGAGCCAGACATAATTGCTCAGTTCTTCAGTTAGCTAGCAATCCAAGAACAAAAAATAAAATGGGACCATACATGAGATCAATGTAGAAACAAAACTGGGCTGTAATCAATGCATTTGCGATTAAGAAATCGCCCTTAGAAATTGAATGTATTACCATGATTTCAGGAAATAAATGTTTTTATTCAGGTATGGTAAAAATATACGCAGGTAGGGAAATTACAGGCTTTAAAAAATGAAAAATGTTGCACTGTATTTTTAGGAATGCCAACAAGAGCAAATCACATCAACACTCAGGGCAAGTCAACCACATGTAAAGGACCACAATAGCAGAGGAAATCCACATCATTCCAGTAACTAAAAACTTGAGGTAGATGGCCAGGAATAGTTCACTGAAACATTTATGAGTTGATAGTGTTGTGCATGGGCATGTACTCTATGAGTGCAGTGAAGAAAACCACAGCAATAGATACTTCTGAGGTGTATCCTTGTCAGCACACCTACAAGCATGTGAGCAACATTTCAGCTGGAACTGTACTGTTATATGATTGCGTAGATGGCAAGCAATCATACACCAGCTGCTGCTTCTGCTCCAAATATGTACCATTCTTTATGGTACCATGCTCTACACCTCTCTATTAGCTATGATCTATGCTCCTGAAGCAATGAAGACATGTAGACCAGTTTCTTCTCTGTTATCTGTTATGTTACTGCAAGACATACAATTCCTACAAGGGTAACAGCCCTTCATAAAAGCTTCTTTTCTATCCTGGACAACATCAGATCTAACATATTTGACAAATTGAGTGCGATCATTCAATGAAAATTCAAAGAAGCATATGTCAGACTACTAAGACTGACACAGCCTTGTGTTGTCACGGCATGGTTATCTATGCATTTTAAAAGTACTATTTATAATACTGATCTCCATATTTCATGTATCTTAATTGGACAAATATAGTGTTAATAAACAATAAAAGGATTATGATAATGGCCAACATTAAAAGTATTTAGTGTGTGGGCAGAACCTTTGATTCAACTGCAGCTTTGATCCTCATGACAATCTGATTCATACTTTTGGAAAGTCAGCTTAAATAATCTTGAATAATCATAAATAGAAGGCTTTACATAATCCATAAATATGACAAACCTTGTGAAATATGAAAAAGTATTTTGGTAGCATGGCAAGAAAAAGCTTTATTACTTTGAGTTTATTTAATGTTTTTACATGATTCAAAAATGTAATAGTTGTAATGTATTATTATTTTTTTTTTTACTAATACACTATTAAAATAAAGTGTGTTATAATACAAACTGCCACTAGTTAGTTTTCATTTCAAACACTAGTAAAAGTAACTAGTTTGAAACATTCTGGCTTGTGCTAAAAAAATTGTAGCCTTCAGTCATTAAATAAATTGTGCAGTGTCAGAATAAGGTATAAAACTGTGCGTGCATATACATGATTTCAAATAGAATTTTGAGGGTGGCAGGTGCTCTATACCATTTCCACTGCCATAAGAGGCACACATCCACACAAGCATACATATACATAATTTCACAAGGTATTATTTTACAATACTACTCTTGCATATCGTACTTGTAATTAAATATATTGTTTATAAGACAATGCAACAGTGTGATGTCAAGAAAGTCAAATATACACATTCATGCCTAAAAAGAGTAGTGTAACTTTGAAGCTGGCTTACTTCAACGTGTGTCACACATTCACATGTTAGAGTACGCCATTTTATCTTTCCTGCTATCTTTTTTATTCCACCAGTGCTATTGATGTGCCAAGTGCTCAGTCACATTCCCACCATGCAGCTGCTTTCCATAGCATGCATCTTGGCAGCAAGCTGACTGGTGCATGGGGTGAATGTCAACCCCCTCCATTTTACTTCAGCTCCAGAGAATTGCTTGCCTGTCACTCGTTTCTCCTACTCTGCTCTGAGGGTAGGCTCTTTTAGGATGTTGTCCTCAGGCATCTTCCCTTTGTCAGCTCTAAACCATTGGTTCTCTAGGTTTTCCGCTGCTACTGGTATGGGGTAGATATTGGATTTACTTGTATCTGCAGGATGGTCTTTTCGACTTCCAAGCATTTCTGAGTCAGCTGTAGGCTGACACCGCGAGACTGATCCTCAATAAATAAATAAATAAATAAATACAATTACATGCTTTCTACATTACTGACAGCTTTTGAGCCCCCTAGCTTAAAGCTAGACATGCTCAGAAATTACTATTTGAGTTTTGTACTTAAATAATCATTTTAATTAAATTTTAATTCCATTTACAAACATTATTTATTCCAATGCACAACTTGAGTTCATAATTTATCTCCACTTTGGGAAATAATCTAAAGGAATGATATCTGCAGGGGTTAGCTACATGAATAGACATCAGCACTAAGAGGATTAGTTACATTACCAAGTAGAAGTGGGGTAGCCATACCCCTGAGAGAGTAGACAATGGATGAACATGCAGTACCTATGAAAATCTTTTCACAGTTCACAGTCAGGTTTGAATGAATAATTGATTCCGAGCACAATTATGACTGAAGCAAATGTGACCTGAGGGCAGCAATTATCAGAATATTTATCATTAACTGCACTCCTGTGATGAAATGCATGTGGAGGGTGTTAAGGAGACAGAACATTGAACTGGGAGTAGGATGAGAGGGGCAAAGAAGGGAGGGAAGGGGGTGGGCTTCATGGTTTAAAATTGTACATAATAATTCCTTTACTTTCCTCCCTCAAAACTCTAACTTTGAGAAGTCTGATTTATTCACAAACAGGATTGCTACTGCCATGAAGCATTAAATTAAAGCAGGGGACTGAAAGCCTGAATTCTGCTGAGAAAAGCAAATTACAAACCAAAACAGATCAAACTTGGGCATGGACAATACATTCCCGGCTCTTCATCTCGATTTAACAGAAATAACTGTTCGCTGCTACACAGCCAATTAAAGCCGCTCCTGTGCTTATGCATCACCTTGAGTGTCACTTGGGAGAACAGCAATCTTTGTTCCGTTTCAGATAAGGTGTGTTTCACACAAAGACTGCTTATCGAGCCCTTTCATCATCTGAAGGGTTGTTTAGTAAACTCTAATAACCTTGTGTGAAATGCTGAGGTTTGTTTTTTTTTTCCACTGGGTTCTAAGGCACGCTGTAAGAAGAAGAAAAAAAAACCTGCAATGAAAGCCAGTCACCCTGTTCACCTGTCTTGCCATCAGTCATCTAAGGTCAGCACCTGCTGCACCTTACCATGTAACTGACTATATAAAGCAGGGAAACATCAGATGTATCCTGTCTGAATTACTATTTTCATTTTATTTTCATTTTCTTGACAACATCCAGAAGCCCTGCCCCCTTGGTGTAATGCTCTGTTTTTTGCATGTGAACTCCCTTTTTGTCCACAATGCTCAGTTGTCGATAAACCAGTGTTGCTGACCACAGGTATACAACACCATTGTTCAGAGTGGGTCACTGAATCAGTTACTATTAATATGATCTGTTTTTGAATATTTCATGTACAAAATCTGAAGCAAATTCCATGTTATTACTACTGCTACTACTAATAGTAATACTGTACATTTACATTTCAACACACATTTTTTTTTCCATAATGACTTACACAGATGACATTTTTAAAATATAAAATGCATTGATACAGTTGACAATAGACATTTAACTGAAGTAATTCAGGTTGAGTGCCTTAATCAAGGGAACAATGGCAGAACCCCAGCTGGGAATCGAACTGGCAAGTGAGATACAGTTATGGCAATTCAGTTCCCCAAACCATACATTCAGTGCCATGGATGTCCTACAAGAGCTAGCATACCTGCCATACTTTAGTTTTGGTTA
The DNA here is from genome assembly GCF_013347855.1 of Anguilla anguilla. Lineage (NCBI taxonomy): Eukaryota > Metazoa > Chordata > Actinopteri > Anguilliformes > Anguillidae > Anguilla > Anguilla anguilla. Next base: position 28,491,601 of record NC_049213.1, on the reverse strand, counting down.
TACTAAGTATTATAAATAAACACAAATATAGTATAAATAAGCATAAATGTTGACAAATATGCATCCTTCCACAAAGAACTGAGAATTTCTTTGTGGAATTTCTCCCGATTCAAAGCCCTGACCCTTGCCTACACTGCCGCCAACAGGACAGCCCCCATCTACTTGCAGGACATGACTCAATTCTATGTGCCTGCTCGACCACTCCGCTCTGCGGCAGCAGGGCGTCTTGCAACCCCTCCCACCCGCCCAAAGGGATCACAGAGCTTCTCCACCCTAGCTCCCCAGTGGTGGAACGAACTCCCCGTCCCTCTCCGAACCTCCCCCTCACTATCCATCTTCCGCCGTGGCCTGAAGACTCATCTTTTCAGACTATACCTAGAATAACCACCACCACGCTGTGTATATATATATTTATAAAAAAAAATAAATTAAAAAAAAACACTTTTTCCTGTCACTTGTTACATGTTGCCCCATCCCTGCACTTCTTGGTAAATTGTATTTGTCCTAATACTCTAGCTTATTCTTCTGCCTAGTTTGGCTTTGCAGATGTTAGACCAGGATAGTGTTCTTTGTCCTCGGCTAGAAATAGCTTTACAAAATAAGTAATTGTACCTTACTGAACCTGTGTTCAGCAGTTGTCTACGATCATGAAAATGCACTTTTTGTACGTCGCTTTGGATAAAAGCGTCTGCTAAATGAATGTAATGTAATGTAATGTAATGTAATTTGCTGGTACCTGCCATTTTTGCCATCATATAAATACAAGTTTTAGTTTAAACAGTTTTACATTTGTATGCTCCTTTCACTTGTGGCTCTTGATTTGCATGAAAGGGATAAGTGACTTTACAATGTGGTTTCTGGCCTTGATGCCTTCATGTCAAAATTGATTTTGGCTTTACTGCCTTCTGATTTGCGCTTGATGAACATTTGGCTAGTAGAGCTCTGTATAAGATCCATTCAACTCATGTAAACGAGCCATGTACTAAAGCAACGTACCATTGTTGTTGTTTTTTTTTGTTGTTGTTAATGACCTACCCCACTATAAAATGACAAAAACAGATAAGCCTTCTGCCAGGATGCCTAAGCCTAAGCGAATGGTCTCCCTTTATGCTGTAAACATTCTGAGAGAAATTATAGTTTGTCCACTGAAAGCTAGAGTCTACACTTCCATTAAGTACAGCTTCACAAAAAAGCCAACGTTCTACATTTTACTCAGACACAGAAGGGGGGAAGTCAAGGGACCAATGTCAAGAAACTCACTCAGTACAGGGTTTACCTTCACAAAATATTTATGAAACACAAGCCACACAGGTCTTCTTGAGAAGATACTCAGTGAACGAGAACACGTAACTGGGGATTGTACGAGATCTTTTGTGAAGGAAGGAGTCTGAAGGCAATGTGCCACATTTTCAATTTAATGCAACTATGGGATTTTGTTTATTGATGGTAATACAGGGAATGGGAAAGTTAATAAATCTCAGGAAAGTGTTTAGCTGCAGAGCCTTATAAAATGATTTTTGTGCAAGGATAATGTATAAAGAAATTTTAATAAGATTCAGAGCCTGTAACATTTCATTGCACATTAGTGGAAAAAAATAGAGTATCAATCTGAAATAACAATTGCAATGGCATACACTTGGTATTACCTCTGACTATTTCCACTAATGTTAATGTTATGTACTACGATTTTGTGTATATATATTTTTTTTTTTCTGCAAGAAAGTAGACTATGACTCCATAAAGGAAAGTTTTAAGAATTTTTATTTGCAGGATAACATCTGATTAAGGACAATAGTATGTCCTTTATGTTCTCTAGACCAGAGATGGGCAATGAGGGCCTTATCTGTTTCTGATTTACATGCCAATTACAGGCCTTAATTACTTAATTAGCTGTAACATTTACAACATTTGATATTTTAAGTTAAATTTCCTGATAAGAACATGCATTACAGTCAAAGACTGTTTTGTGTCCCTATATGAAATGTTTTACCGTGATTTAATCTATGAGTGAATCAGTGTTGGTGCATACAGCCAAATACCTCATTCAGCCAGTAATTGGTGGAAACAAAAACCTGCATGCAGACTGGCCCTGCAGGACTGGAATTTCCCTCCCCTGATCAAGTCAAAAGGGTTATAATGTGATCATTTGCTATATGTAAAATTATGCTTTCGGATATGGTGGGCTGTCAGTTTACAAACACAGCTGATTAAACTTTATCAACACAGTTTTCAGGCTAACTGGTGCTGTAAATAATACTTCATTTGCATTGCAATTAACCTATTGGCTCTGTTCATGCTTGGATTTATTTAGTGGTTATGCGGTGTTTGCAAAATGGTCTGACAAAACAGATATTTATGAGAATTGTAAACACACCAAAATTTTACACAGTTCTGAAATTCCTTGCACGAGGCAATATACAATGCTTCTGCTAGAGGTGGGAGCTGTCTGCATATGCTCTGCAAAGTTTATGCTGTTGATTTAATAATCTTAAAAATAATAATAAACATTTCATCCCATTTCCACTTTTTATAAAAAGAGACAAGGGCTACCTCACTGCAGAAAAGCAAAACCACTTCAGAGCAGAGGTGCACAACCAGGGTAGATCTGTTTCAGGATTTTGTGTCAACCTATGCTCTTAATTATTTAATTATCTCAAACATACCTTGATCTGACATTTGTATCCAGTTACCATCTGATTCCCTAGATTTCTAATTTTCTTAGCAGGCAATTTGAATAGGAAATTCTATATTATTGTGTATTTTTTTTTTTGCCAGAGAGGAATAAATCAACCAAGATGTAAATCAACTAAATCAACCACTATGTAATCAAATCAACCACATATATATATATATATATATATATATAGACGGGTGACAAATTAAAGGAAAAACTGGAACAAATGAGTGGAGAAACATAACAAATGCAGATGCTTCCATACAGGTCTACTGAATGATAAACATTAAGCAATTAACATCTTATCATGCTTAGTGGCATGTATACAAATGCTGAGCAGGCCCAGTTGACCTCTATTTTGGATAAAGATCGCAAGATGAAAAGAATGAAGTGACTTGGATGGATGGCAGGAGCTTCAGTCACAAAGCTCAACTGGATAGTGCTTCAATAAGAACAGTGACTAAAGTGACATCTGATTTTAGATCTATGGGAAAGAAATAGGGTCGGAAATTGTGGTTGAAAGCTACATTTGATGACCATAATGCTTGTGAATTAGTGTGATATGTAAGGAAAAACAGAAGAGCAACTCTTCCTCAGGTGACTGAGAAGGTCAATGTGGGGCATGATCAGACTGTGTCAACAAGAAAAGTCTGTCGACAACTACACAGAGAGGGATATTATAGTAGGGCTGCAGTACATAAACCCCTCATTACAAAGACAAATGCACATTTGAGAGTTCAGTGGTGCAAAAACCATAGGCACTGGTCTACAGACATGTGGAAAAAAGTGACATGGTCAGATGAGTCATCCTTCACCATATTCTTGACAAATGGGTGAGTGCATGTGTGGCGTACACCAAGAGAACAGAACAGGCCTGAATTAATTGACCCCTACAGTGAGGGCTCTGTTGTGCTGTGAGGGGCATTTTTCTGGCTTGGTTTGGGTCCACCCAATGAGTAACTGCAGTTACTGCAAATCAATACAAAGTTATTCTGAGTGATCACCTTTATCCTATGATGAAACATTTCTATCCTGATGGGAGTGGTATCTTCCAGGATGACAATGCCCCCATCAACAGGGCATGAGGGGTCACTGAATGGTTTAATGGATATGAAAATGATCTGAATCATATGCCATGGCCTTCACAGTCACCAGATCTCAACCCAATTGAACATGGGAGATTTTGGACCGACATGGTCTCCACCACCATCACCAAAACACAAAATAAGGGAATATCTTTTGGAAGAATGGTGTTCCATCCCTCCAGTAGAGTTCCAGAAACTTGTAGAATCTATGCCAAGGTGCACTGAAGCTGTTCTGGCGGCTTCATTCATTTACTGAGAACTCTAAACCTTTGACGTGAAAGAAAGTGTCTATGATTCATCAGAGGTGGGTAACCCGGCTTCAAAGAGTAAAAAGACCTACCATGTATTTGCTCCACCAACATGCACTAAACCAGCTGATTACAGTAATTAGTTCTCCTATCATGCTCTAGAGTTATGCTAATTAGAATCAGCTGGTTTAGTGCATGGTGGTGGAGCAAATACATGGTCAGTCTTTTTACTCTTTGAAGCCGGGTTACCCACCTCTGTGATTCATGGGCAAGGAGCTTATCTCACACCTCCACATAGGTAACTTAGATCTAAGCATCGTTCAAATGTACACACACGTGCGTGCACACACACACACACACACAGAGATGCCATGCTGGGATGAAAGTCCAAATACAACTAGAGTTAGCTTTCCAATTGTAATTAATATAAAGTTTGCCAAAGTTGAATACACCACAGGCTCATATTTCTAGAATTTGATGAGTACATACAGGGAAATGGTCGCATTGGCTTTTCAAAGGCTGTTTCGTTTTAGAGAAATATAATAATACTTTCAGTGGACATACTATAATTTCTCTCAAAACGTTTACAGCATAAATGGAGACCATTCTCTTAGGCTTAGGCATCCAGGCAGAAGACTTCTCTGTTTTTGTCATTTTATAGTGGAGTATGTCATTAACAACAACAGAAACACAAAAATAGTACATTGCTTTAGTACATGGCTCATTTACATGAGTTACACTGCATGGATCTTGTATAGAGCTCTGCAAGTTAAATTTTCATCAAGTGCAAATCAGAAGGGCAAAATCAAATTTGACATGAAGGCATCAAGGCCAGAAACCACATTGTGAAGTCACTTCTCCCTTTCATGCAAATCAAGAGCCACAAGAGAAAGGAGCATACAAATGTAAAACTGTAAAAAAAAAAATGCAATAATAGAACTTTTTCATGGCACTGTATACTGTAAAACATGGTCTATGATATTTGTGGTGAGCAAACCATTATTGTGCTCTGAAAATTTAGCAAACCAATGAATAACAGATCATATAAAATCTTTTCATGTGTCAGGAAGCCTAGTTTTCAAATTAGCCTTGACTGACCTTGTCCGCTGGTGCACATAGGCTTGGAACTGCAGTATCTTACATTGCACAATAAACAATTTAGCGAGAGTTTGGTAGATCAGTTTTAGTTTGAAATTTTAACATCAGTATTCTTATGCTCAACAACAGTTCTTCGCAATAAAAATTAAAAAAAATTCTGTCTAGAATAGTTGGATCTCTTCTCTTCTTCTTGGTGGGTCACTACAAACTAAAAGCTACCTGCTGTCACCAGATAGACCAGACAGGTGGCTAATTTTAGCTACAAAAAGAAATTATAACATTACTTTAGCTAAGTGGATGCATACTATTTTAAATTATATACTTCCACGCATTGAGTTTGCTTTTATGTTTAATTTCCTTGATGTCACTTCTGTTCTCCATGATATAACTTTATCACAAAAAGAGTACGCTTAATTTGTGCAGTGAACTGGACAAATATACAAGAATTCGATTCTATAAAGATGTGTCAGCAGGGACAGCAGTATAATACAATGGTTATGGATCTAGTCTAGAAAGTCAAAGGTTGTGGGCTTGATTCCTAGCCGGGGGGCTGCTGTTGCACCCTTGAGAAAGGAATATAACCTGAATTATTCCAGTAAAATATCCAGCTGTGTAAACTGATTGGATGTACAGGTAAACTGTAAGTACGTCTCTGGATAGAGGTGTCTGCACAATGCCAATGTGTGAACTTGATGCAAACAATACTTGTTTCACAGCACTAAGAGCAAATATTATCTGCTAAATTGTACAATAATTAAAAATGAACTCATCATACTGGGGCAATGAACCCATCTACTGCATATGAGACCGGGAGACTAAACGTTCCCAACAGGCATGTGGTTTCAGTGACAATTTACAATAGGTTATTTCTTAATTTCACCTAAGTTAGCCGTTCTTTTCTTATTTGTTTACTCCTGTTTTCCCAAAATGCACATCCAACAGATCACACCAGAGGAGCACAATGACATACCACAACACCGTCCACATGGCTGGACAGGTTCCAGGGATGCATTTCACTTCAAGTGCACTAGGAGCTGACAGATGCCTGAGCGGCAATACAGCAATTCATCAAAACATCTGCGGGAAAAACCAATAACCATGAATACTGAACCAGTGCAGCACACCGGCAGCTGTTAACACCGCCAACTCCAAAGTGTGGAGCTGGCTGGACCTGCACTCTCCTATCAGATGGCTGACCCCACCAGACAACACTGAGCTCAGGATGTTAAACCATACCACTGGCTCCATTCATCACTGTTATGTTTATCACCCCAGAGGAGATTAGACCGAAGCTACTGTACCTGCCCCAAGCTCACAACATCAGATCAGAGTATTAGCAGTCTTGGACAGAGAGGAAGAATTACTAAGCACTGGTCTACAGTGTTCATACCTGCAAAATATCCAGCGCTATTGATAATGATACAGATTGTACATTCAGATAATAAAATAACAATAGATGGGCACACTTGCAAAGGAAAATGTACATAAATGTAGAATGGATACGGCAGCACTATTAAAATGGGAATTTATCCGTCCTTGGTCCCTTAACCATGTTCACCTCTTCTTCTGAAGTATTTAGTACTTAGTATTGCTTATTAGTTGTGCTATTAGTTACTAATACCAGTCAAGTTCATTTTAACATTTCTGTTAAAGTAAAAATGAGTAATGTCAGCCTGAAGATGTGGGGCTCTGTTGTGGTGCGGTATATGTGGGAACATAAAATGTGCCAATTTTATAATAAGATAGGAGGCAATCAGTGGGCTGTTTCAGTGAAGCAGTTGCAACGGAGGGGGAAAAATAGCAGGTGTTTAGTGAGGCTATGTTCCCACTGGCTTTAACTAATTAGACTTGCCTGTAGCTCGTCTGGGTCTATCCTCTGTGTCAACTGCTGACAGCTTCATCACCATGCTAGTTAGCCAAAGAATGCAGTCTGCACCTATGTTGTTTAATAGTCTGGTATATAGATACAGTATATATATGAACAAGCACGGAACCGTCCAGACCCACGGCGCAACTCACTTCCGCAGACACATTTTAGCTGGCACCACCTGCGCATGCGTCCCACAAAATGTCCCTCAAAGGTCCGTGAGTGAGTGACCACAATTTGCCATGCATAGCCCACGGTGGCAGTTCCTACGCGCCGTGGAAAAAACTGACAGAAAAGAATAATCTCTGCAGAGAACTCTCTGATTGGCTATTTATCCAAATCAGTTAATGGCCAAATCACTCTCATCCCTGAGAATGACTTCTTACCTTTTACATTTGACTGTTCAACTGAATCTGTCATTTTAAAGTAATCAATAGTGATTATTTTATCAATCCTTTTCTTCTTTCAATTCTGGTTTACGATTGAGATACTAAAGATGTTTTAATAAAAAATCATGAGCAAGGCTTGTCAAATTAATATCCCACTGACTGCCCCCCTACAGCATTCTCAAAGTAGACTTCGCATAACATAATTTTTGTGTTTCAAGACAATACACATGCTATCTTTACAAAGCCAACAGTGACAATACAATTATATATGCATAAAGTTTCCATCCAATATGCATAAATGCCTACATGACTAGCTCCAAGGATTCCACAGAACCTGTAATCATGTGAATGATTGGGTGAAAGAACTCAAAAAAACAAGACAAAGACAAAAAAAACAAACAAAGAAAAAAACATAGAAACTCAATTCCTGATTACAGTAAAGTAACTTTCTACTGAAGGCATTTGGGGAAAAAAAAAAATAGATCCCTGGTGGCAACCCTGCTGCAAATTAGTAAGTTGATTTATTTTCTTTTTTTTATTTTTGCCTCTAGCTAGATGGAATTTCCATCACCTATTTACATTCTTTTTATTTAGACTATATTTTTTAATTTAGACTATTTGTACAAAGTATGCCTTTGCAGCTTTGATGTGTATTCATTCGATGTCTTTTGCAGACAGACTTTAAACCCTTAAGACGCACCTGCACCTGCCAGAGCGGGTTTATTTGCAATCATTTCATTTTTCACGGTGAGATTTTCAATCAATCTGCTCCCACGATACACCATTTTACAGTATTAAAGTTACGGTTCTACCTCTGTATACTATTTTACGATGCCAGTGTTTTAGCGACAACAGTTCCTTATTTTGTAACCTATGGGGTGGGAATACCAGATTTTGGGGGCTCCTCACCTTTTTTGCGTTGTCTGCCCTGCGTAAACAAACCATAACTTTTTTAGTACACAAGCTGATGACATTATGCACTGGCAAAAGGTTCTTGAGACTTTATGTCTACAAAGAATGTTTTAAAACAAAAATGTATTTTGCAATTCCGAAGTCTAAAGAGAAGACTCAGCATTTGGAGGCCTTGGAAGAAATTATTCGGCTATGTGAATATTTCTGAGCAGGACAGTGAAAAAGGCCTTGACTCCACAGCAGAGGGTTCAACAAAGAACTTGATCCCACTTTATATTAGTGAGCATCAAAACACATTCTCAGAATATATATATATATATATATATATATATATATATATATATATATATATATATAATTTTATTATTATTTATACTTTAAATTTTAATTTTAAATTATTCAGCATTTTGATAGTATGATCTGCTGGTTTGGTAACCTAAATCTTAAGTGGAAGAATAGACTGGCCAACATTGTAAATGTAGCTAGCAGGATCATCAGCGCAAACATTTGATCTCTCCCAGCTGTACCAGATACAAGCCACAAGGAAGGCCCAGTCCATTCTGAGCGATTCCCAGCATCCCTTTTGATCAATTTGTATTACTTCCTTCAGAGCACAGATATAGGCTCCTATATTAAAAACAAACAGGACTAAATACTCATTTATCCCAACTGTCATTGGTTTTCTTCATAAATTATAGTAATACGTTATTTTTTTTGATTATCTGTTGTCATGGGTATTTATTTAGTGTTATTTATTTTTATTTACTGTATACTACGCTGCGGAACAAATTGCCCCATGGGGATAATAAAGACTCAACTAACCAATTTTGAGAATATTGAGAATTGATCATATTTTTACATACTGTTAGGGTTGGCGTATTTGACAAAAACTTCAATCAACAGTCCCCAATCAATGGATTACTTGGATTACTGTAAAAACAACACTGAATAAAAAAACAGGTAAGAGTTAGCAATATGGCTCCTCCATGCACCTACACTAATTACCAACTATCACTGACATTGAATCATTGCATCTGTATATATTCTGTTTCATTCCCTGATGACGGCTTTGCCAAAACATTGAAAGTTTTCTTACAACATGCAATGCAATAAAGCCATTTTATTCATATTGACCAATCTTTTTTCTTTCTAGTATATGTAATGCTTAATCGGTACTGTTTTGCTCCTCAGTGTTTGAAAAAAAACCCTGAAAAAGTAATTAACAAAATAAAACAGAAATAGATGTTTTATGTTAATAAATAGTCCTGATCTCTGATCATTTACAATAAATCATGATAGAAAATGACAGCTTTTATCATTTGATCATGAACACATATGGTAGCTGTTTATTTTGCATCATTATTATTGTTGTTATTATTGTAAATTAATCACAGTGAATGACTGAAATTGGAATGTAATCTGCCGTCTGTTGCGCTTCTTGAAGTGGAGGCGATGAGGCCTGTTTTACCTCTACCAGTGTTTCAGGCATCAGGAGGTGAGGGGGTCCATGTGCATTCGCTGGATCGCACCTTGGAGACTAATCAGATACGCTGCAGGGACGTGGAGGGTTTATAAAGTCACTGATTTAGAAATTAAGCCACAAAGTGGCAAATTAATCATCATTGTGCCTGACTAAGCGACAGAAAAGTGCCATCACAGAATCGATCTCTGGGCCTCACATTTGTAAGAAAGCAGCTCATGACATGCGGCTCCTTGCCTTCCTTGAGAGGGATTTCACTAATTGTTTGTCAGCTGAGCATACCAACCGTGTTCAGTGCCATTTGGAAAACAAATAATTTCTGCGGACAGATTTACAGTGTTAATTCACTAAATAAATAAATAGAAAATATGAGGGGTAAATGCCAAATTAAATAACAATCGACTCATCATGTACGGAACCCATTATGAGCAACCACAAGAAGCACACTGTCACACATGCACACAAACACATAGATAATCGTTCAAAGGCTTAAGGTAATGTGCACTAATACGGTAATAAGGAGTATGCCTTAATAATATTATTTTATGTGCATATAAGCACTAAAAATTCATTTTTTATAGTGTTATAGATTATTAAAAATAATGTCTCTGTCAACAACCCAGCAGTATGGATGGTAGGTTGAGTGAGCTTGTCCCAAACAAAGATTCACACTGCAGCTGTAACAGCTACAGTTCAGTATTAATAAATAAATAAATATCTCAGATATGCTGTTCACAGCTAAGACTCACAAAATGAGATTATTCATAAATAAATGCATGTTCCCTTTACCTTATCCTAGGCCTGCCTTGATTGAAGTGTCCTCTAAGAACAACACAATCCAATCACTTGGATGTGTGAACCCATTATAGTCAAATGACACATACCGACTGTCAGGTTACAAATAGCATGGGTCCATAATACAAAGAATGAAAAATAGATAAGATTACATAAACACATTTTCCCATATATTTGTTTGAAATCTATGTGAAATTTTGAATATAATCTGAATATATAGATGCTGGTAGATACTTTACATTGATGATGATAATAATAATAATAATAACAACAATAATAATAATAATAGGCCCAACAATGCAGTTGTACAATGATGGTTATTAATAGTAATTGCTCAAAGCATTCTACTTTAAACATTGCAGAGCATTAGTATTCACAGAAAATCTTAGTGTTATAAATATTTTCAGAAAAATCTGTTAGCAGTAAAATGAGGGAAACGGATTCAACCAGGTATGAAGACGGACAAGAGATTATCACTTTCTCACCTCCCACACTTTAAAGTCTGCTATAGCCAACCAAAGTAAACTCAACCATTAGCTTAAAAGTATAAGACATAATTTACTTCGTCGAACCTCGAAGTGGCCCATAATTTAATGCGATGGCGTTTATAAAAGTCGATTTAACAAGGGACAATGCCACGCAAATATTCGTTACAATTCTAAAATTTAAGGAATCTGAGCGCGGCATTGCAATCTACGCACACGTCCATATTCCATTAAAATACAAAGTAGCCTACTTAAATAATGTACCCACTTGCGACAGCGCATTCTCAGTGTATCTCTAATATTTTGACAGCATTGTTTCCATTTTTCAAAAAAATAAATAAATAAATAAAAAATAAACAATAGTCAAACATATGCAAGCTATTAACTCAGATCTGACAAAGGTGGTGCAACAGCATGTGTGATAGAGCAATTATTATTCTTAAACTCACGAGACTCACTACTGACGGCAGCTACAAGACAGACGTATTATAAAAGGATTCCGAAGAACCTTACCTTAAATTAGTGGACAAATGTCAGTTCCAGAGAACAGGGGAGGTGCACTTTGGTGGCGAGGTGCTTGTGGACAGAGATCCGCAGCTCATGCGTTGCTCCAAGAGCACTATCGTTGGCAGCTTGATGTCCGAACGGAGAGGTTTGTTCTGTGCGCACGTCTGGCTGTTGGTTGAGGGGAAGCAGCACTGTAGACCCCTCCCCCGTCCCACATAAAATCTTTATTAAAAGTGAAAAGCGACAGAAATAGAATTATATTTACGCTGAATCTCTCCATAAAAAAACAAAAGGTCAGAGATGCGTCACAGATATTATATGCATTATGTGATATAACATCACATAAATTTATTCGAACGTCGTGAGCATTAAAGCGAGCTATGCCATTTTTTGCATGTTTGATGCGAATACGATCCCAGTAGTGCCATTAATGAGACACACATGCTGGGATCTTTATAACGTGCCAGCAATTTAGACAGATGTCTTGCCATACGGAGTTAGTGTGTAAAAAAAACCCCAACATTATCTCTGTTCTTTATAGTCCACTAATTCTTGTGGACTAAGCACATTTTTTTTGTGGACTAAGCGCAACACCATGTCAGTTTTCGGTTCATTCTATCAGTTATTTATTTATTATTATTTTTTTTTCATAATTCAAACTCACCTTAAAGCAAGCGATATACAGCCTGAAATGTTTTTTTTTTTTTTTTTCTTCCTCAGAGCTTTCATGTATGCTTTGTCTCAGAGTAGGCTACTGTTCTACAATGTATTTAATGTCCTCTTGGTTTCTTAAAACATTTGTGCCAGACAAGCAAATATTAAAGAAAGTGTTAACTAAGAATTGAAAGTGATATTTGGTGATAAATAGCTATTATGATGAGTTTTTATACCATGGTGATTTTATTTTTTCTTTTTTTTTCTTTTGCAACATAAAGCACTCTAGCCTGCATTTCACCTTAACCTACCATTACCAATCCAGTTCCTAATGACATCAAATGTCCTGCCTCAGCAAGTATGCAATTGTAGGCTACTAGAATCACATCTTTTTCACAGGAAACGCAAATCTGAATGTTACTTATGACATCTATCTATTCTATCATATATATTTTTTTACAGAAACCAGAATGAACTGCCATGTAAAGATTCAGACCATTCACATATTATTTAAATAAGACCAAATTCATAAAAGCAAAAAATAAAAACTAAATGTGAACAACAATAAAATCAAACCCATTTGTTTCTTTAGGTGTAACTTTCATGTCCATGTGCCATGTGTTTCATCAGAACACAGCACAGGCTAGCATTGGCAGACCAAAGATGGCATTCAGGCTAGGTAATAAACATGTCTGTTGTGCAGTCCCTTATAAAGGCCAATACGAGAATCTTAACATCAGTTAAAAAATTCCCAGGCTACAATAGCCAAGATGACAGAGTATAAGTAACATGAGTGTGTTGTTTTGTGTCAGTATTATAGCTGCTGCACATGTTTCAGCCAGTCAATGGATTGCTTTATACATTTCTTATCTTAGTGGTTATTCACTGGAAAAGATCTCATCTTGTGATGTTTTCTTAAAAACCCAAAGCACCAACAAACTAAAACTAATTAGATTATTCAGTAGACATTAAAATACATTCTAAATATTACAGGATAGATAGGTAGCAAAAATAAGTAAATAAATTCCACAGTATAATAGCATCTGGAATTCTGTAGGATGAATATAACACTTCTCTTGCACAAGAAAGTGAATCAATTTATGCTCGGTTGATGAAAGTCAAAAAACCCTCTCTCAGTTGTACCAAAATATCTCATGAATACTCTTTTGAGTTTAAGCATATGGGATGCAAGAATAACCTGCAACTAGTGATCAAAATCTGTCAGCTGGAATCATTCCTATTCAAAGGCTGTTAATTACTTCATGTAAAATTAAGTGTCTAAGAATATTTTTGACTCAGGCGAAACATTAAATGTGCATAGAATAATGATGAAACCACAATGTGTGACATGACCTACCAGGCCAGAAAGTTTGCTGTTAAGTTCTGGCCGCCTTCTAATGCCTCAGGGCAACTGGTAAGGACATTTTGTACATTTGAGTTAATTTCAGCAATAAGGGGCCACTTACAATACTTTTCCAGTAAATTCATACTAGGCTTGTTTGAAATTAGTTTGTGCTATGCTGCCACATGTGTACATACATTAATATAGTTAGTTTTTCCATCTTGTTCCCTAATAAAAATATGATAAAATAATATCAAAGCACTTAGCTAACATTATCCATTTCGTATCAACTTTCCAAATATACTGTAACAGTTCAGGTTTGTATATCGTAATATCCCCAATCTGGAATGCAATTGCAAGGAGGGAAAATCATGGTTTGGAAGTGAAATTATAAGAAGTGGCAAATGCTGGTCATATTTTTTGTTTGTAATCATGAAGTGGTCCTACTAAGATATATATTTGTGACAACACTCATCGATTCTTCCGCAAAAGGTGCTTATATGCAGGTTAGTCCCATTAAAGAATCTCTGTTGCCATCAGCAAGTGTGCAGTCATGAATGTGTACAGATCCAGTAATTGTGTTCTGAATGTGCCCCCCAAAAAAGAAAATAAATAATATATGAACAAATAGAGAACACCTGTTCTGGGTGCATGACTGTTTCAATGCAATGTTCTGGCAGGAAACAAAGCGAATGACTGGTAAGAACAGGCTTGACAATCACAATGATAATAAGCCCAAGGAATTAGTTTAATTTTCTTCTTGTTTAAATCGTTTGAATATTCTCAGGTTTTGAGGGGAAAAAAAAAAAAAAAAAACCTTTCCCCTTCTGGCTTACAGGAACATTACTTTATAGGTGCCAATTAGCGGCTTGTTAAAGACAAAGTGAAGAACAAAGGTAGTGCACTGCAATTTGTATCACTTCATGATTTGTCATCTTACCACAAATTTACATTTGCATTAATTTATCCAATAAAATAAAATCTTACTCGGTTTCGTTAAAATACAAAGCAGCTGTTTTGTATACTACTGAAATGTATTTATTGAAGTAGGAGAATAATAGAGAGACATTAAAAGAATAGCAGGACATTTTTGTGTCGACAGATATGTTTCTTGGAAGCAGATGAAAGTGCCATTTCAGTCAGTACACAGCATCTGTTCTGTCATTATTGGATTTGACAAAATAAGGCACAGCACATCAGATTGCCTTGAAAAGCCTGCTTTTATCAGATTGACCTTTCGAGGTCTGTGCTTATGCTCAAAAAGACTGTGAGAAGAGATGATGGACGAATGGTTTCAGAAGGTATGTTTGTGAGCTTGTATGTGAGAGACAGGTGCACAATGCTGCTGATGTCATCAAATAAACATGGGACCATATTATTTTACATCCATGTTAACATGAATAGCAGGACCACAGGTTATCCTTGTTGTACTCTGTGTCTCAGATTCCACATGCATGCTCTATCTTGACAACAGGAAAATCAACTCACAAAATGTACAATGTAATATACACTCAGCATTAGGCTTACGGACTTATTTATTTATTATGGTATTTCATATTATGCATGCTAATAATGTTGTGCATATATTGCAATAAATAAATGTTTGTAATGATTCATTGATGCTAGTTGAAATCGTGTAAAGATCATTGGAAATCAGGTCCAAAACTCTTATTGAATCCATGTGCTCACAACTTTCCCCTCTTACTGAACACCACCAATCTCAATCTCGCCGGTCACAAGGCACATCTTTCTCACCAACAACTATCCAAAACGTGCTCACCAAAAACAGGTACTTATCCTTTTCTTTTAAGAGACACAAGTAATAAAATCTTATCTTGCATTTGGCACAAACACACACACACATGCATACGCGCACACACACACACACACGCACACAGAGCAATCTATATCTAGACAAGAATAATTATAGCTAACTTTATTTAGACTCAAGAAAACTTCAGGTGGGATTGATGGAGTCCTTTTGGCTTTCCTAATGTGCTGAAAGAAACTGATGAGTGGTTAAGGATCAGGTGGTTGCTGTGAAGCTTTGAGCTGCAGTCTTCTGAGGTAGCAAAGAAAGCCCTTTGTTCTGGGGCTCCCCAAAAGACAAATGCCCAAGGCATCAAGAAGTGGTGATTTCATCAGCTCTAACCCTTGCTACAAAGATGCAAAAATAAAGGAATGAGTAAAGTAATGGACAGTAATTCCAGAGGCATTAAAGTAGAGATGTCCTCTCGAAGATATCACTTGTGCCCGCTGTGCATATATCAATACCCAAGGTTCCCTTGTGAGATCCAGTGACTGAAAATAGAAAGGATGTGGCAAGGGTAGGTCTTGGTTTCAATATCTGTAGAGACTGCACTTGAGATCCAGGAATATAAACTACACCGAGGACAAATGTGAAATTATCAGAAGCGTTTACATAATTAAGATATTCATTACATGTAATTACCACAGAATCCAGAGGGACATGAAGTGTTACACAATGAACTCCCTGATACTGAACAACTTGGATGAGGATGTAATGTTCAAGACACTTTATAAAGCTGCATGTTAGATGCAAATGGAGCCTTTTCATATTTAAATCTGTATATTTTGTTTCCCCTTTTCAGCTGAAACACATATATGGCAAAAAAAAAAAAAAAAACCGTGATGTAAGAAAAAGATGGTGATATTTGTATGTATAACTGAGGATAGACATTTTACATGGTCACATGTACAGCCTATGGAACCTAGGGTGATGATATACTTGATTTCAAAAAAGAGTCCAGGGGTAGGCAGGCAGTATGAACATAATACTAGGCCATTTATTGTTTCTGTCTTTGGACTTTCTAAGGAATGACAATGCTAACAGAAGCCAACCAGACATTTTCTTTATACCAGGGCTACCCAACCCTGTTCTTGGAGATCTATCGTCCGGTAGGTTTTCATTTCAACCCTAATTTGGCATGTCTGATTCTACTAATTAGACGGTGAACAAGATATCTAGGCGTTGGATGAAGTGTGCTTTAATAGGGTTGGAGTGAAAACCTAGAGGATGGTATATCTCCAGGAACAAGGTTGGGCAGCCCTACTTTAGACCACATAAAAACAAATATCCATATACAAGCTACAGTAAAGCTAGCTAATCAAAAACATACATTAAAACTTAAATGGCATCAAGAAAATCACAGAAATGGAACTATCCCTCAAACTGAGATGTAAACTGTAAAGGTGGAATTTCATATGTCTGCAGGAAAGAGCCAGTGAAGCATGACTTGACTAAGGTTGATCCATCATCAAAGAACAAGGATGGAGAAGATGCACAGCAACAGACAGTGGCCACTGCTCAAGCCATCATTTTCATACTTGCAAGGAATGTGGCATTTTTTCCTTTTTCATGCATATCCTTGCATAATTCCAATTTTTTCTTAATTTTCAAATTTTCTTGATGTCCAAATGTAAAAAAAATAAATATGTCAACAATATGTCCAAAGTGGACAAGGGTTGTTGGCTGCATTTTAGTCATCTTGCAAATATACCCTTGAAATGATGTTTAACCAAGAGTGTATTCATGTTGTATGTATCTAAAACACATTGACATTAATTAGGCTATATGAATATAACAAGCTAACAAATGAAATAATTTGAGATCATTTGTATATCTAGTGCATGGGACAGTCCCACAATACATGCAATGTATCACACTGTTCCTACTCCAAATAAAATAGATCTCTCCTGCGCTTTGTCGCCTGAATAAAACTTGGCTTAAAGAGTCATTGCTTTCTGAGGAAGTCATTAAATGAGGATGCACAGTTGATCCTTAAGGCTGTGCCCCTTAATCGTGGAAAATGAAATGAAAATTATTCATTCATTATGTGGTCTTTGAGAATCAAGAAAAATGAGTATCATTCGATGACGTAACTGCTGGCCTTTTATAAATGATCAAATGTGGGAAATTCACATCAGCATAACATCTTATTTCTTGGACTTGACTATGTACAAAAAGTAATTATGCTCAGAACATGGGAGTGAGTGGGGAGAAAGCATTCCATTGTTCTAGTTACTACATGACTATATAAATATGAATCATGACACACAGGCACAATTAAGTTAAGATGTAATTGCTCTTTTTGAGATATGTTTCTGGTCAAGATATGTAAGCTGTATGGTTTTATGTAGTGCTAAACTACTGTTTAGCCCTACTAGTGGAACAGTGGGAAATTTCATATTCATGATCACAGACACCAGAAAAGGTAATGATTGTGATGCCTTGACGCCAACAGACATGATGATGGGTTATCATAGTTTAGAGGACCACCAGAATTGTGCATGTTTTTTGCAGATCCAGCTGAATCACAGAAATTCAGGGGATACACAGTTGCCAGTCACTTTTTAATTTCATTTCTAGTTTGTTTTCTAGGCACTCTGCGCAGAGTATAGATTTGTTCACCCAACTTTTGGTGGCTTGGTTTCCAGCCTTACCTTGTTTCATTTGCATCTGGCATGTCCACATTCAGTACATAAGATGTTTTATTTGTGTGTGACTGCCAAGCAGATGTGCCTGAAAGGTTGCAACAGTGTAAACGGCAAATAAGACAATACTGCAAGTTCTAATATTGCAAGATTTTTTAAATCCTACCTTCACCCAGTATGTGTACTTGTTTCTACTGAAGCCTTTGAGCTCCATAGTTTAATACAGAAAGAGACGTGGCTTTCCACAGAGCACAAGCTGAGGGGCCATGACCTGAGCAGATTTAGGGTGGAAGCTGTTGTAGTTAGTGAGATGTGATAAACAAATTCTTCCACTACTTGGGTATCAAAATCAGAGTGCAGTGATCTCTTTTGAAAGTCAAGTCCAATATTGATACTAAAGGACAAGAATAGAATTGGCTGTCAAGTAA
Organism: Anguilla anguilla; assembly: GCF_013347855.1. NCBI lineage: Eukaryota > Metazoa > Chordata > Actinopteri > Anguilliformes > Anguillidae > Anguilla > Anguilla anguilla. Next base: position 28,473,182 of record NC_049213.1, on the reverse strand, counting down.
TTATCAAAAATCAGAACCTGTCAAGTCTTTTTGTTCCCAGTATAGTCACTATTGCGGGTTATCATGATTTTGTTCACATCAACAAGACCAAGCCAGTTATACTGAAAAGCGGAAAAATAATCCCTCAAAAGTGTAATAGAGGGTAAAAATTGCAATTTGGGGAAGAATGTATTCAGAGCTGTGCTTACATTTAATTTACAATCAAAATGTTATGAGAAGTTATATAAAGACAATGTCTGATACCCATGTATCATTCTACATTGGGGGCACCTGTATTGTACATGTTTGGTTATTAGGCTAGCATCTGCATAGTCCCTTAAATGGGATTCTAAAACTCAACATTAAATCAGTCACTTAATCATTTTGTCTTTGACATCTACACATTAAATTAAAAGACTATCATTAGCTTACAATCATATTAATAAACCTAACACACATACAGTGAGCTCTATAATGTTTGGGACAAAGACATTTTTTTTCTTTATTTGGCTTTGTATTCCATCAAACAATTCATATGTGGTTAACGTGCTGATTTCCATTAAACACTATTTTAATGCATTTAGAAACACCTGTCTTTAGTATCAATGCTAGTATTTTTCTTACCAATACACCTTATTTGACTTATCAACAATACAAGTGTAGTGTAGTATAACGTTCACGTATCACAGGTTCAATTCCCTGGTAGGACGCTGCTGTTGTACAGTACCCTTGCGCAAGGTACTTAACCTGCATTGCTTCAGTATGCAGTTGTATAAATTTATGCAATCTAAATGCTATGTAAAAAGTTGCATAAGTCGCTCTGGAGTAACTCTGCTAAATACCTGTAATGTAGCATGTCCTTAACAGAAAGGATCAATAGGAAAAGGGAGGACAGAAATTGAGTAACTAGCATGCCACAGCATATTTGTACATGCGAAAAAACTGACAGGGCAGATTCGAACCCAGGACCAACTTGCTGTGAGGCGACAGTGCTACCCATTCTGATCTATAGCATTCAAAAAATAAAAAGCATGTGATTATTGGAGGTGGCTGTGTGCGTGATGAGATTGTGCTCAAATTAACATGTCTCTCCTGAGATGCAGGACAGTTGGCAGGAAGGCATGCATGTTGGTTCCTCTACAAGTTTCCTAAACTATTGGCAAGGTTTGCTATCAATAAACATGAACTCAAGTGAGATTTGTAGGCTCACTGAGGATTCCAAAATGAATGAGCGGGAATCTACGATGAGCAAGTGGCTTTTCCTTGTGACCTCCTTTTTGAGTTAAGATGGTTTAATTATGAAAGACTCAGTAACAGTCAACCCTGCTAATTGACTGTGAATGACAAATGAGAGACAAGAGACAAATGACGTGTAATTTATCATTTGCATATTCATGTTTGCTTAAACAAAGTTTAATTGAAAACATTAAAGCAAGGCACAACATTGTGCTTCAAAGCCCAAGCCTTCTGTACTTCACTGAGGATGGATATTTAAAACCAAGACTAATTTTCTTACACTGACATTCAGAATTACAGCTATCTTTTATTCTTCCATTACCTAGCAAAGCCATAAATCTGTATGCCTTCAAAACATATTTTCATGCTCTTACAATTTAAATGTCTACAGTAGCGAACTTGCTGTTATGGATATAAATAACTTTCTATTAATTGCCAATACAATCTAATATGTTCAGGCAGATGATACCGTGATTTACCGTTGTGCTCAGTCTAATGATTTTAAAACACTGCCTAAAGGAATGGTCTATTCTTAACGCAGGCAAAACCAAACCCAGTGAGCAAAAGCTGGAATCTAATCGTCCAGAGAGGTGGAAATCTAGGTTGAGAGACGCTTTGAAATAACAGACTAAATTAACCACAGTATAGCTCAGGTTTTACCCGGATATAGCCTGGTTACTATACTAGACTAAAAAACATTAATTCTTCAAACAAATGTAGATCGGGTTTTCCCCTGAATGCCAAGATACCATTTCATAGGTTTGACCACAAAAATGTTCACTGGGGATGTAGACTATGGCTCAAGATAAAAAGAGCTTACTAAATGTCTCTCATAAAATTCAATATTTAAGAACTGACATGATATCAACTTACACATTAAAGAGTTAAACAGATGCCACGTTTGTATTCCAAGAATAAACTGTGTTTTTCCTTTAAGACTAAAGAGAAATGAGTTACAGTCACATTCCTCCCTGTAATGGATATATTTTCAGCAACTTCAGTCACATTTCTATGCATGTTAGGCCAGTCTAGTCTCACAATCCATTCGTATCTATTCACTGAATTTCCAGCACCCTGAAAATATGACATTTTTCTTTCATTGGTGAAACAAACAATAAAGTCAAGCCAATTACATTGTTTCCAACATACATTTATATATTAATAAAACCTTTATTCCATGATTGCAAAATGAAGTAATTCTCTAGCTTTTCTTGTGTGTCATGTCCCAATTGTTTCATACTATCCCCATTTTAGCATGACACCCAGCTAAAGTATCTCTCGCAAGGCTAGCTAAATAGCTAGCAAGCTAGCCAGTTCAAATCAGTGCAGAGGCTGCAGTATGATTAACAATGCATTTAGCTCATGAGATAAATGTTGATTTACAGCTATATAATCATTTATATTTCATTTAAAGGTGTTTTCAATGGATTCACATGCAAACCCCACATGATATAATAAAATAATCGGTTATTAACCGATAACCAAAACATGGTGTAGCCAGGTACACACTACATACACATAGCCACATTTGTTCAAACTGGTTGGCCACTCTGCTACACAGCTTCATGAAACCAGCTGTATGGTTATCTAGATTACTAACGTTACTGAAGTGGTGCTAGCTAGCCAGCACTGGCATGTGTATGGCATCCATGAAATCATTAACATTTTGGGATGACTATACAGCGGCTAGCAACTGTTTGTGCTCTTAACTCATTGCTAATTAAAACTAAAAATACTGAACAATGGTTAGCTAGTCATTGACATTAACTACACAAAAAGTTAACAATCTAGCTGCCAATAGTTTCCACTACCCACCTGTAACGTTGAGGTTAGCCACCTGGCTAGCAAACAATGCAGCTGTCCTACCGGCGCAGGCTCGGAACCTACGTTACACCAGGGGGATCCCCTCGGAACTGCCTTCGGCCGCGGGGAACCCCCTCAAAACCGATGTCAGACTAGAGAGTCACAGCAAATGCATTGCAAACTGCTGTTAACTTTCTTCCATCAATTATTCGGAAAGGACATTGCATTGTACCATTTTTGCTGTGTGCTGTGGTTGAACAAATGTTGGCCAATGATGTTGTAGGTATAGGCTAGATAGTTTACATGGCATTATTTCCAAATGAGATTATAGCAAAACCAAGAAATTAGCTAACCAAAATTGAATATGATCTGCACTCTATCGCAACAGTAAATCAATCTGACATTATCATAGATAGATAGATAGATAGATAGATAGATAGATAGATAGCACAATATAATTATATTAAAACTAAACCAGCATTAAACCTGCATAGTAGTCACAGTGGGCACATTTTAGGTGGCAGATATTAAAATGTGATTTAAATATCATTGAATAATAATTACGATTCCTTTATGACAAATGCATATTGAAATTAATATTTTAATCTTGAATTATTTTTAGTTTACTGTATAACAATTGCAAATCATTGGGTGTTCATTGGGTTTGGGGGAAAAGGTGCGGTTAATATGGTGTAGTTTTTATAAGTAACATCACCTTCCTCTCTTAATGAATGATTTCTATAGTAATATTTCAGCCTAACTGGATTCATGAGTATCTGACATTCTACAGTCAATCACTTACTAGACATTAGGACCTTGCGTTCAAGGTCTTCTCTTGGGAGCAGGCAGTGCTGTCAGACACCCCTCCAGTTCTGCCTGCCTTGGTCCACACCATCACACTGGGAGAGAAGAGCTGACAGTAATTATTGCTTTGCGTTCCAGAGAGGACAATCACCAGCTCGTTCCCCGGCAGAGAATGACCTTTCTGTCTTCCACCATCATGCCGTGGAGCTTTGTCACATTTGAACAGAGGTTCAGAACTCGGTGCACCTGGCCGTGCCCACTCCGCAAAACCTTGCGCGCCCACCTTGCAGTTCATCTGTGGCACAGGGTGACCTTAATCAGCCTTAAAAACCTGACAGCAGAAAGAGCTGAAAACCCTGAGGAAAAGCAAGCTACTTAACAAATAAGTTTTCCCAAAGTCAGAACAGCCCCAAATCCAGCTCACAAAAGTAAATATGAATTTAAATGAAAATTATGGTAAATGGGCATAATCTGCCATGCCTTTTTCAGTTGATACTGGCTGATTAATTTAAAACAGAACATTTTCATTTTGAATGGATCCAACTGGTGTTGTTACAATGGTGTAGTCATATAAAGACTTATAAAACTACACATATTCTGTTAAAGAAGTAGTCTCCTTTACTTTCACAGATTGATCTGAATGATGATATTATGTGATTTGATATGAAGTAAGCTTGCTGCTACTGACTAGTTGTCTCACTATGGTTGCACAGCATTTCCAGGTAAGGGAATGTGAACATAACAGGGCCAGTGACAGGTCAGAGTTCAACATAATCTTAGTGGACAAAACTAGTGTTATTATTTCTGAAAAATAAGTTACTGTTCAAAAAGTTATTCTCACCAGGTACTATATTCAGTAGTTATAACTCAACAGAAAACTCCATGTCACATTCATGGCAATTGCCAAGTAGCAAAAAGCTCACCACAATGAATAAATTGGTTCTTAATCTTTTAACATGGCATTTGCCAACCAGAAACTATAGTTTAATGTGTAAATAATGTTAACATGATGTTAATCTGTTCATAAAATGAAGTTGAGGCATAGTTGGATTGCAGCAAGACGATGATGGAAAACACAAAAGTAAGTCCACATCTGAATGGATGAAAAGAAACAAAATTAAAGTTTTGGAGTAGCCTAGTCAAGGGTTCTGAACTGAGCCCTTTAGAGATGCTGTGACAGGGCCTAAAACAAGCAGTTCATGCTTGAAAAGCTACCAATTTGTCTAAATTACTGTAGCTCTGCCATGAAGAATGGGATAAAATTATTCTTACATGATGTGAAAGACTAAACTTAAATGGCATTACTGCATACTGTTCAGCAGTATTTAATTGCAGTTATTGCTGCAAAAGGTGGTGCAACCAGTTATTCAGTTTAAGGGGGCAATTGCTTTTTCACATGGGTTTGATAACTTGTTTTAATTAAATAAAATAATAATTTTAAAAATGTGTTTTGTGTTTACTCAGATTCCATTTGTCTAAGATTACACTTTGTGTAAAGACATGAAACCATTTTATTTGAGTAAGTGACAGTATTTACAGTCTTGAGTGGCTTGTGAGGCGTGGATGTGAGTAACTTGCTTTTTGAAAGACACATACATGGCAGCATTTCACATGCATATGGAGAAAAAAAATCTGGAAGAGGCAGCCCAGGAGCTCTGTTCCCTGTGGCTGAGAATGATGATTAATGGGGATTTTACAATCTCACAGAAGAGTCACACCACAGAGGAGAGAGACAAATCAGCAAGATGCTTTTTATACCCAGACCTTTCAATCAGAGCCTGACCTGACTCTAATAAGTGACATCTCGGACTCGCTACGGAATTTATGAGCTGCCTCAACAAATTGCATCACAGGGGACCAGAGAAACACGTTTCAGGCAGATAAAGGCCATACAGACAGTGTTCATGCAATCTGCTCCTGCTCTTACAGGATCACACTGATGCATTCATGTCCACAATGTTGCCACCTGGAACTCAATTTACCTGTAAATTTGTTGCCATCCTGCGGGCTTACATACACATAAATCAGAAATAATGCTGCAATTTTAAGTATCCATCTTAATTTGCAGGAGCAATGTTTTCAAAGGGTGGCAATAGAGAGAAACAACTTTTTTTTTTGGTTACACTGTGGCTACACCCTGGATTTTCGTTACACTGAGGCTACAGTACACTCTTCCACCCCCCTGCTTTAATTGCCTCTTTAGGGAGACAAGGTTCTTTTGAGTGGAATTAAACTGTGGTCCTTGACCCCAGGTTTTCCCTTCTGACCTCGTAAAGACTGAGTAACCTCATTTCTCCCACTCGCCCCATTCATTTGTCTCTGTCCATGACTGATATATCCAGCTGCTGTAGAATGGCTCAATTCAGTTCTTTGTCCACAAACATGGAACCTTAGCCACCTTATTGACTTTGAGAGACAGGAGACATTTGTGGTGTACTAAAAGATCCACTCGCATTAGATTGTGGTGATCTCATTTAGGGTAAAATCTTAGTGTGTTTGAAATGGCTCAAGTGTGGAGAGCGGAAACACTGTGATCATGTGATGAAAGCTGGCACAGCACCAATAAGCCTCCAGCTCTGGGAGTATTGTTATCTGCGCAGTATATTTCACATCTCACGGAGGCCTTCCAGGAACCGCATAGTCTATCTTAGACTATACTCCAAATATTGGCTGATATATAATTAAGATTTTGAATTCCTACACACCCTCCTGTAATACAGCAATGAAATGATATTGGGATATACTGTAACTTGCTATCAAGAGGAACAAGAGAAAACAAAAGGAAAGCTCAATTTGAATAATAATCATCAACAACAACAACAACAACAACAATAATAATAATAATAATAATAATAAGCACTTGTTGACATGCCCAGCAATGACCCTTGTTAGTGCAGTGATGTTCATAGCAGAACATATTAAAATCAAACCATGCCAAGACTTTAGCCAGTAGTCCCTTTCAGTGATATATAATTGATACATAGCTTCACTCAAAAAAGAAGGGTATCCTTTGCCTAATTATGACCTATTTGAGTGATAGGGCACCTATCATATGCCTGCTCAAAGCTTCTGGTGTAGTAACTGCGGTCTTCAGCTGATAGATTGCTGAGTGAAAGAAAGCTGCACATGCTGCTGTAGCATGCACCCTCCCAAATTTACAGATGTGGTTCCAGTAACATTAATGGATTGAAATGGACATGCAAAATGAGGGCGGTATGCTATGTGCTTGCTCCTTTAAGGCTATACAGACCTTGAATATAGGTTCCAGGGAGAAATGAACACAGTTTTCAGCCCATGACTACACTTTCAGCTCCATTAGGGTTTTTTTTTTTGGTATCCTTATGTTAGTAATGGAGCTTGAAGAGGCGATTTAGCTGTTCTCAATTAAAGGTGATAAGAGCGGGCTTTAAGGTGCATAGTTAATGAGCTGCAGTGATCCTGTGCTGACCACAGATGAACTGTGAGTCTTGGTTATGCCCTGATTTGTTAGAATGGGGAGAGCCAGAAAACCAGAACTAAAAGAAAACTCCCTCCCTTTGCGATGTAAAACGTGAAAAATATCCTTTCATTTTAACTACCTCATACTATTTCTGCACACTACATTCACAAAATGCTGCTCATGAAATATTCATGGACACATCATTAAACACCAGCATTAGCATAATATGATTCTATATGATACCAGTGCACACTGGAATGTATTAAGTCAAAAAAGGAATGAAGAAAAAATGGGCTAAAAAGTTCATAGAAATGGATATAATCAGGCCTACCCAAGGAATGTATATTTTGACAAAATATTCGACTCCTACAGAAGAGAAAAGAAGCAAGGATGCATCATACAACTGTTGAGATGGGTAGGGGGATGTTGTGTTTAATTGTAAACACTCTTCCATATGCCTTCACTAAGCATTCCACCACAATGAGACAAAGTGTTATAAATTAGCCTTATCCCATCCTTCCCAGTGTTTTGATCATTGTGTTTGATTTGTGTCCTGAAGGCACGATTGGGTTGCCGTGTCGACGGGTCCGTGGTGCGCATGCTGGAGTCTGGCTGCTCGCTTCGGGGGCCTGACTCTCACTTCCCTTGTTTGATCCTGTGATGAAACGTGGGAGGATTAAGAAGGATGCACACAGCCAGAAATCCCAACATGACAGAGGAGGGAGCCAAGAGCTCATTAACAGCAGCACCCCAGACTGATCCACGAAATGAGCTGTGGGCATAAAACCGGAACCTGCTCTGCAGCTGATATGCATCTCTCCAGAAAAATCAGACCTTTGACAGCATTGACATCAGGTACACTCTACTCATTCTTGATACCTGAACCCCCGCACCCCACCCCCCCGACCCCCCCCCCCCCACCCCCCCCGCCCCCCCGCCCCCCCATTGCGCCCCCTGACAATACAGAATTGCCTGCCGTGTTCTTTCATAACCCGTGACCTCAATGATGCACAGACTTTTTTTATTAAATCTCCAGAGCTAATTAATTGGTCATAAAGTACAGCTGTGACAACCTCTTGAGGATATCTCAAAAAGGATAAATGAAACTGAAAAATCTAGCTGCAGCTTGCGGGCGAAGAGTGAACATTCAGACTTATAACACACCAAACCACCAAAAGGAACTGGTTTCTTTAATGCAGACCAATTTTTGCTTAGCATGTTTAAATAAATTACACATACTGTATGCTGACACTAGCTAAGCAATTTTTCTTGCTATTGTTAGATGTACAAAAATGCATAGCATATATAAGGACATCAAGTATTTAATAGAGAAAAGTAATCTTGCTTTTGAATAGGCATACATATGTGTACAAAAGCCATAAATCTCAAGAGTGAATACTAATACTGAAATGAAAACAGTATATTCTTACCAGCTCTCTTATGCAGAAATAACTATTTCATTTTCATGGGAGATGGCTCACTGTTGAACAAACACAATGTGACAACATAAAATTCAGGCCCAAATGGTCTCGACTGTAAAGTGCTACAGCTTCATACCAACATGAAAACATCTCTGATCTAATTGTGAAAACAAGATGGAAACTATTTCCCCTAGGAACCAAGATTAAAGAAGAAATGAGCAATTCGTTGCCACTGTATGTGTACAAACATGTTATAAAAATTAAGCATGTTTGTTATATACAGCAATATTCCCTTTGTTGCAACCATTGTGATCTGTGCTTGGTGGGGTTTATTTGATCTCTCTCTCAAAACCTCTGTCCATGCAATTTCTTGACTTTAATAATAATTTCCAAGGCCAGTCTCGGGTGGGATAATTTTACTTGAAATAATCTGAACTATATACTGTGTATAGCAGTGCAAGCTTTCTACTGATTATAAGTAGGGGGTGGGCTATAACATAATGAAATACATAATGCAAAATGTGCTTTATTGGTGCTCCTCATATCAGAATGCAGTATCCTTTTCTGCATTTGGAATTATGGAACTCAATTCATACTTCACTTGTAAACCATGTTCAACTTGTTGTATCCTACAATCACAGCATGTTAAAAATGTTCACCAGCGTACATACTGTGGTGCCACAGTGTCTCTTTCCCAATGAAACAGAATAAAGAAATAAAATTTGAAATTTTATTCACGCCTGAAGAGAGGTAAACACAGCGGCAACACAAACCCCCCCCCCCCCCCCCCCCCCCCCCCCCCCACGGACATGCCCCTGGGTCCTAGGTAATCTCAGGTGAAAACAACAGAGGGACAGGAGGGGACAGGAAAGGTTGGTGATGTGAGGACTTGTGCTCAAGCCTTGGAAAGACAACATCCCCAAAGGACAAATGGATTTGGATGAAAAATTGATACAGAGCAAAAATAGAATAGCAGCCAGTGGGAAGTGAGGCCTGTAAGAGAGACTGTCAGGAGAACTGGGCAGGACAGCCTAATTTACCAGAATCAATTATTAACCACAGAAATAAAGAACTGGAGCCAGATATCGGCACAAAGATACACAATTACGAAGACATGAGGTAGAGCATATTTAAAGATACAAACAGAACATGGCTAATTGAGAATGACATGGTGGTGACTGATGCGACAGTGGCAATGCCATTTGTTCAGTTTGTGAGCTCCACAAAGGGTTCCAAGAGCCACATAATTGCTTTAAAGTGAGGGAAAATAATGTCACATCCAGAAATTAATACTGAGGGGATCAGTGCTTTTGACACAACCTTATACTTGTTATGATGAAAACCTCATGTAGTTAGTTAATTATATGACCACATTTCAGAGGCAAAAAGAGCAGGGATCCCACTGATTAGTTTCTTACACAGTAGTATTAAGCAGATTCTCTTACCCAGAGAAAATCTTTAACCATATTATACCATAGCTTATCATACCATCTATTTAAAGTCTGTTTTAACTTTAGAAATACCATCTATTCAGAGTGCTGAGTATTTTGAAGAAATCCAGGTTTAGTACCTTGATCAAGGGCACAACAACAACACCACTGGGATCTGAACCTACTTACACATCTAGGTCTCTAACTATTATACGACACAGCCTCCATGATCATAATTCTGGAGTTAGAATCCAGATAGAATTAATGTGTCATGTGTTGCACTACATGTGCTGTGTTCCACGGTATACAGCTTATGAACATTGGACTGCACGATACATAAAAAAGAAAAGAAAAAAACATTGCAATTACATTGTAAGCTGTCATTCCCTGTGACACTGAACTTGGATCAAATTTTTTTTAAAATGTAATAATCTGTTGTTTTGATTCACAGACAGAATACATTTATCTAACTTCTCAAATCCATAGCTACTTGTGTCTAGTTGTGTTTCGTAATCAGCCAAAAATTTCTGGACTGGAAGCTGCAAATCAAAGACTGAATAGACTGAAGTGCCTCGTTTTTTCTTCTAATCTATTTATACTCTTCTCATATAATCTTGTCTCAGTGTTGTAGCATCCTCCATCAATTCTGGGAAACAGGCAATCATGACTGTGTCTGAAGTGTACCGCCAGCCTCCGCTTCTGTTCGGTACACAGTCCACCAATGAAATGAAAGCTGACCATTCCATCCCATTAGACTAGTAAACTCCATGCAAAATTAGTGTAGGCCTCAACATTTGCACCACTCAGATTTAAGAGAATCCACTCTTCTACAATGGCATAGGGAAAAAAAAACCTGCCCATCTGACACCTGTCCTCCCTGGGTGATGATGCACCATTATTGCACTGCTGTGCTGTAGTAGGCAATGACACAGGATTTGGTACCAAATCATAAAGTGTGTCAGAAGATGAAACCCAGTGTTTTAGCAGGAAGAGCAACCCTGCAGCCTCTGTTCTGTTTGCTGTTTAGCATCCACCAGGAAATGCACATTGCATGAAGTCTGCACTGTAATAGTGAGGTAGGTTATACCTTGTGACCTGGGTAGGACCTTTCTCATCCTAAAACATAATCTGAGGGTGAACCTCAATACATAAACAGTGGGAATTCTGTACTGTATATCAGCCAAATAATTACATAACATAAAAATTTCATAACATGCCACCGACACACATGGAAATAACTTCTATTTGATGTCTCACATGGGATCTGCCCAATGTGGTGCCTTAGGAGATAGCGTACTTAATAAGTAGAGAACTCCCAGTTTGCACAGCCCCATGATCAGTGCTTAAGGCGAATACATAGATAATCAAATAATGACAGTAGGTTTTACATTCCAAACAACCCACGGTGGATTCCCGGCAGTTATTTACAGTGTAAGCGCTATTCATTAATTTTTAACAGACCCTTAAGGTCCCAGTGACAGACAAAGCTGACAGGCCAAGAAAGACTGCACAGTTGTTGTTCTCCCTCACAACGTAAAATATAGTAATGGTTTTAGCCGAAAGTGTTTGGGAATAAATTATTGACTGGGGGATAGGCTTGTTGATGATGTAATAGGTTACTCCCTTGCCTTCCTCAATAGTGAAGTAGATGCAGCATTATTGGATAATCACACATCTACAAAGCATCACTTATAAATGAGATACGTTTTCTGCATTTGCATCGACAGTGTAATGACTTCCTCATCGTAATTACTGCCTCTGTGATTATCTTTGTTCACGGAACACAAGTTAGTGTCATTTGTGCCAGTCCTTCAACAGAAATAAATACATAAAATAATAATAATCCAGTAAAAATGCTTTGCTTATAAAAAATAAATACATCAGTTCTCAGAACCACAGCAGATATTAATTTTATGTGCAAAAACAAGCCAAAAAAAGTCAAGTCAATGTTAAAAATCAAGTGAAAGATAAATTGTTTTATTTGCCCCAGATAGGTTTCATTACTAAAATACCAAAAGTTTTTTTTAAATAAAAATAAAAAAATCTGCAGTAACTGCATTATCTCCATTTCCCAGCTAAGTTTGAACCTCAAAGTTTTTAACATGTCTGTTCTTTTGTACTCTGGCAATGTGAGAAAAATGCATTTTTAAGATATAAAATAGCATGTTTTCATAAAATAATATCCTTGACACTGTATGAATCATTGGTTTCGCTTTGGATAGAAAGGACGCACATTGTTTAAATTACAGTACATTAAAGAATAACCGGATCACTGGATATTTACAAATACGTTCTTTCTTTTTTTTCTGAGGATTGAATAAATCAATAGCAATTCATTTTCCAAGACAGAACACCAATGACAGCAATGCCAAGAATTTGATTAACAATGAAAAAAAATATATATATATTGCCTCACACTCTTGACCTTTAAGAAACTTCAGATAAATAGAGCTCATTCTAATATAATTAGAAAAGGTATACAGCTGTCAGAGTAAATTTGAAAGAAAGATGGGCTGACATTAAGCTGTGAATTATTAGACGCAGAAACATCAGCACCTATGCCAAACAGAAGTGTGAGCTTCTGTGCTGTTGAGGGGCGTGGGGTGGTGTGTCTCTCACAGACATCCGTTACTTTTTGCAGATAAACAGCCATGTCTCTCAGTTGTGCCTTAAAAAGGCAAAGAAACATTGACTGTGCCAGACTAATAAATATGTCAGACAGCCCATAATAATACAGCTGTGTCAGCTCCTAATTATTATCTGTAGGATTGTGCCAATACACATCACGAACACACATAAAATAAGAGTCAAACAATGATATATACACACTTACACATGTACAGAAATGCACATATATTAAAGAGCTCATTATCTACACAGAAACAAATGTAGTTTTATAACAGGCCATCATTCTTTCCTCAGTACTCTTCTGAATTGGCAGTTATTGGATATCATAAGCTGGGGGAGAGGGTCGCAAATTTGAGTGCCATGCCAAAGAAACTGGATATGTAAGAAAAGTTACCATTCAAAGAACTTCTCCATAACAGAAGTCCTATTATGGCATTTTATCTCTGTGTGATGCACTTCACTCTCTATGAGTCACGCATCACAAGGGGTCCAAATAAAGCGAAATGCAAATTAGCTTTCATGCTGGCAGGGAGCTTGGCCCGGAGTTGTCTGTTAAATTGTGGGAGTTTAAAAGTCTATCCGAACGTCAGTCTGATAAAACCCCTACTGGCCCTGAAACCTTTGGTACAGATGCCCCTCTCAGGTGAAAATACAGCTTGTCACCAATGAGAAGACACGCCTGCTCTGTTTTGGCATTGCTTCTGTGCATCTTTTTGTAAGTGTGCAGATGTTCTTAAACCTTTTTCAGTGACGAGGCCATGACAGTGTGTACCCGGTAATCTTTTTTTTCTGGCTAGTCTGGTACAGGTTTGTATTCTCATTGCCGAGGCCTCGGCTCACAGATTTTCCTACATGTCAGTACACCATGGGAAAACTGGAAGTCCTGTTACCTAAACAATGTGCACTTTCTATAGCAAGACCCACTAAAGGTTTTCCTCAGGGCACATGAGAAAATGGGGAAATAACGGTTTCATGCAGTTGCATGGAATTCTGTAATGACTTGAATCATGTGTGTTCAATATAAACAAAATCCTGGAACCCCTGGTTTTTGGGAAAATATATACTTGCAATAATGAGCATGCTACTTCTACTTTCAATGGATCTGTGCTGAAATGTAAATCACTGTTTATTACTCTGCTTTTGAGTGGTCATGGAGTTATTAGTAGCTTTAAGCACAATCACACACATGACTGAGTGGTTAAGTGGTCCTATTGATCTTGTATTTTAAATAATTATGTTTTAACGGATTGTTAATTGGATGTAACATTGATGAATGTAAAAAATATAAGGATCATTGTGGCAGTGTTTGAAAACCCACATCTAGGCATAAACAGCTACACCATGCTTTATTGTCATTACTCTCTGGTGAATACATTGTAACCTAAAGTTCACAATATTTGTCTTATGTGCAAAGTAAAATTTCACAAAATAGCTTGCTCCTTAACATAGTATAATTTTCTGGTGAATTACATATATTGTTCAGGTAATACAAGCTGAGGAAACCAACACAGCCCGTGCATATGTCTACTAAAGCAAAGGACTATGGGAGGTATTGGCTCTTCATGTGAGTAATGGAGTGTTTAGTGAGAGTAACTAGGCTTGAAGAGCAGCTTGAGATGCATTGCATTCATAATGAAATGCAAGTTTAATTTATATTCATCGTGGTATTTGCTTACAGTTAAATGTATGGGCATCCATAAGCATGTTGTTAGGATACAAATAACTTTTATGTGTGTTAATGAAAATGTATGAAATTGTGGAGAGCAACCACAGCAGTTTTTTCTCATGGCGGGTTTTGGTGATTCCACCTTTGCAGTCTGTACTGGGTGCCATGAGGTGTGATTTGTTTGTTTAGCATTTCAGTAGCTAATGCATGGGCTTCACAGTTATCCAACAAAGTCCTGGAACTGATATCTGTGAATGTGTTGCTGATGTGTTGTTTTAATTCTTTCTTGCATTCACAAATGGACCAGAAATATTTTAAAATTGATTCTTGCAAAAAAAAAAAAAAAACTTAGAAATGCTTGTCCCCTTGGTTAAAGGCCAGGTTTTCAGTGGGCAGGGTTAACCAGGTACAATATATGTCATTAAAACACTAAGATCAGTTCAATCCTTTCTACTTGTAATATGCATACACTTTGGCTTGTAGGGCAGTGACAAATCATCTCCACTCCTGTCTGTTTACAGCCAATCCCTGTTCCCAGCTGGGCCCTGGGTTTTTCCATATCAGCCTCCAAAGCTCTTTGCCATGTTGTTTTCAGGCAAATTAATTTTCCCCTGCCTTCGGGATCTCATCCGACTGCTGTCCTGGTGATGGAATCACTCTCCCTCCAGAGTAAACGGTCAGTCCCACACCTCCGGGTGGTCTTTTGGGGCTTTTGGTTGAAGATGATTTTCATTTGAGGTTATTGTGTGGAATCCTGGTTGTGGAATCAAGAAGTCCTCCTTTCCTAAGTGAGTATGCACCACAGAGCTGGCCTCACCACTCATAGTTTAATTTTACTGAATGAGAACAGTATTTGAATGCATCTATTTTGGCAAAAATTTGGTTGTTTGGCTTTATATTTACAGTATATTTCACATCACCCTTTGGTACCAGATGTCCACCCTAAAACCGTAGCCAGAAAGGCATCGCCTGCACTGTAGTCAAATCCTGTCCTGTGACATGCTTCCTGTTATATCTGGATCACACAATCCAGATATAACACAAGTAATGACAAGGTTGAACAACACTAGAAACCCATTTGATTTTATTTGACTTGATTTGTTTTTGTCATTCAGTTTAATGTGCATATGTAACTCTCTAAATTAGAGCAAACACTGTTGATAGAGGGTGAAAAGAGCAATTCTATAAGCTATAGCAGGGGTGGCCAACTCCGGTCCTGGGGAGCCACAGAGTCTGCGGGTTTTTGTTTTGACCTTAAATACAACAACCACTTACACAAAATAAACCAGGTGAGATGAGTTAACTATGTAATCAACTGCTTTAATTGATCGATTAAGTGCCGAGTAAAAACAAAAGCCAGCAGACCCTGCGGCTCTCCAGGACCTGGGTTGGCCACCCCTGAGCTATAGATTTAGCAAAAATGCTGAACTTGTGAAAGTGTGTTGATATTGTATTGCATCCATTGCGAGCCTGAACATTGTTCAGTTATGTACTGTGGAATTGAGATCTGGTCCATAAATCCATGTTCTTTTTGAAATCTGATGCAGTTGATTATGCGCTTTCCTGACCACAATTTAAACAGCTTTCAACCAATGTGTTGGACGTAGATATTGCACAATGCCTTACTCAAGCACATGTGGAAGGACTGGCTGACTGACTACATATATACATACAGATGAGTGAAAAATAAAAGAAAAACCTGAGTGAGAGAAACATACTGAATGCAGATGCTTCCACACAGGTGTACTACAATTAAGCAATTAACATCACATCATGCTCTGTTGGATGTATAAAAATGCTGAGCAGGCCCTGTTACATTTTACACTAATGTACGGGCATCATGGTCATCAAATATGCGCTTTCAATCTCAATTTCCGACCGTAATTACTGTTGTCTTTCCCATAGATCTAAATGCAGTAGTCTATGTGAAGTTGCATAGTCTATGTGAAGCTGCTGCCATCCATGCCCCAATGATGAACCCTCTTCAAAGTCACTTAGATTTTTTCCTCTTGTCATTTTGATCCAAAATCAAGGTCAACTGGGCCCGCTCAGCATTTTTATACATGTCACATGATAGGAGTATGTTAGGATGTTAATTGCTTAATTTTATCATGCAGTACAGCTTTATGGAAGCATCTGCATTTGTTATGTTTCTTCACTCTTTTATTCAGGTTTTTTATTTAATTTATATATATATATATATATATATATATATATATATGTATATATATTTTTTTTTTCCTGAATGCTTTGAGGGTCAGAACAGAGAATGCTAGCTCAGGGCTTACCTTAAAAATATGCATTCAAGCTGTCCTTGCCAGGAGCTTCAGTTATTATGTGAAGTGCTCTATTCAGCACAATCTTTGTACTTCTCCTCTTGTCAGTTGGTGGCCTTGTTTGTTATTAATGACTGTATTTGTTTTTGTTTTCTACTGCTAAGTAGTGTCTTTTTGCAGTCAAGCCCTTGTTCACTACAAGGAGTTTAATCTGACGCTGCAAGGTTATCCAGCAATGGATCAAGCAGCATTATCTGATATACAGAGGTTGACCCTACATTTCATGCCACATTGTCTTGTTCCAGAACAAAAGAAAGTGTAGCCTATTGGTTAAGTGGGACTTTCTTTTATGCAGCTCCTTTTCAGTCTTTTGTTAACATTGTCTTGAACTTCATTTAAAGCTGAAGGATAGTCATGATGGTAATATATTAAATATTTGATTAACTGAAAATTCAGTTATGTTTTATTGTGGCATGGCCAGTTCGTTGACTGAATTATTTAATATGTCCTATTGGATTGTGCTGTTACATTAGTTCCAGAAAACTTAACATGCATAAATCTATTTAGTTACCCATCAACATGAATCCAGCTACCGGCATGCAGTGTGACAAAATATAGCAGGATCCCGGGTGACACGCATATACTTAAGTTGTTTCAAATGCAAAATATGTCACTGAATGATCCCCTTAGAGTTGTAATGCATTTCATTTTCCTAACAATAACTGTAGTGTAACATGTCTTCCCTTTATTGTACTCTAAATAAATCAAAAGGAGCAAATCTAAATGTATAGAAAGTTGCAGGGAATTAATAAATCCTTTATGGGTAACAAAATTTTCATTTGTAGCGAACAACATAAACTGTTAAAAATGGTGCAGCATTGGTCTACGGCAAAGTGTTTCTGTGTATGTGATGCATGTAGCAGTATTGGTGTTTTCTGATTGCTCCCTCACTGTAGGAGGGGGGTTCAATTTAGTTGTGATTGCCCATAAGGAAACAATAATTCCCCCTTTTCCTCAGTAGCCCATAACAATTTTATTTCTGATTTAAATTCTGTTACCTTATTACACCTTCAAATTGATGGAAGGTAGAAGTACCCATCATACTCTGTATTACATGGTTCTTTTTCACAAATTGGCAATATCTTTCTCTATCACTAATTCTATGACTCAAGTTGACATTATCCATGTTTATTTCGGATCACTATAACTTTATCAAGCCCTCCAATAACCCAAAGGCCACTTGGTAGCATTTTAATAATCCTTCATCTGTTATTGTTGCATCCTGCCAACATTTGAAATAATTAGTTGCATGTTACTGGCAACTATGTGTGTTTCTTATTTGGAAATATCATTTCCTTCTGTGCCAAGAATTTGAGAAAGAAATTAGATCCTGTAGAGCGCTAACAAAAACACTTTTTTTTCAGGGCCAATTTTCTTGCTGTAGTAAAAGGGGAATACAATACATTGACTTTGACCTGGGCAGAATTCATCCTGCATTGCACCAGACAAAAATATTACTTGGGGATGAAAGACCAAGTCGATTACCCGCCCTTAGGTTAAGAGAAAATGAAACTACAGCAACCATAAATATGATATGAGGCAAAGATGGACAGGTTATTACAAATCCAAAGTCTGTAAAAATGTCTTTAGAGATTTTATGTGCCAGCCTCAACAAGTCAACTTGACCCACGGCTAAACATTCCTAGATACGTAAGGTTTACTCAAATTATCTTGAGAAGAGTGTCAGTTCCTAGATGTACCTATAACATTGTAAGTGCTTAATGAGGCTGTACACTCCCTTAATAAACAACTTGAAACTAGAGTCTTGCCTGGGAATTTGGATTAGAGTAGCCCCACCCTCCTAGATTTTAGGCTCTTTCAATCACGCTGCCCAATCAAGTAATTTCTGGCATGATTAAAAAAAAAAAAAAAAACTGCATTCATCTCTCTATTAACATAAATCCCAGGAGACTACTGTATTGGTGCATTAGATACATCCAGACTTTTTTTTTTGGCAGAAATGTAAAACTCTGTTTGCTGTTGTAGAAGATAATGATTTTGATTTGATATTTGATATGTGGCTTTTATAAATGTAGGGCCACACAAATAGATTAGCCAGGGATTACACAAATACATTTCAGTCCATTTGAAAAAGCATAGTATTGCTATGCCACCATTTCTAAACAGGCAGCTAGGAATTTTCACAAGCTCAGCAGTGATATGTAAATAAAGACTGGAAATGGCTTTGTACACTGTGTTTTAAGCATATATGTATTAAAAATAGGAACACAGCATAGAGTACGTCGATTTTCTTGATTAACATCAAGTATCTGCACATGTAGGATGTACAAAAGGCAGCCCGTCTTGGCAGTTTATTTTTTGTTTGTTTGTTTCTTGAAACCTTGCATATTGTTCTTGTAAGCTTTTCAGGAAACCTTGTCTGCTAAATTGCTGAAAATATAATTTAGTAATAATAATAATAATAATAATAATACACTCCAATAGCAATACACAGATATTCAGATGATAATTTCTTTTTGAGTATCATACTGTATTCATTTGTACCACAGTCTGATATAGATGTCACAATCCAATTTGTCTGGCATTATTTTAATAACTTCAAGCTCTAGTGGGATGCATTTTCATTCACAACTGACGCCTTTAAGTGAAGTCAAGTACAGATACCTTATTATGAAAGGTAATTGCAATGCCTCAAGCAGTAAACCTCATACACATATCTTGCCATTATATCAATCCCATTCCCTCTAGCATTTAAGGGGAGATTTAGTAGTATTCCTCACATGTAGAAATTATGTTCATCAGAAAATAAAAGTTCATAGCACTTTGTAGTTATTTGTACTGTATAGTAGAGTCACAACAGTGAAAATGAATGACTCCATACTCTTTATATTATTTATATTCTGTGTTCTTTGATGAGGAACATTCCTTGATTTCCAAATTCATTTGAAAAGACTAACACCGCAGAATTATTCCAGTTACCATCATCACCAAAGAAGCAATAGATTTGACAGATTCCTCAGGTCACTTCATGAATGTTTGGACCAAGACCTGCCAAGATCTACCATGGCAGTTAGGCATCACCTAGCCATCCCATTGGACTGTGGACTCATGGACTCTTAGAAAAATGTATGAAGAAGTGCCTATGATAAAGGTACAAATGCTTGTCACTCGGGTGGTACCCTATAGGTACATACAGTTGCACCCCTATCCAGCTATGCATAATTCATATGTGCCTTTTTTTGTTGTAAAAAATAGAACATTTTTGGGGTACATTTCACAAATTTGTTCCCTAGAGAACAAAAACTGTACCACCACTATACCTTTATTTCTGCGAGTGTACTTGTCATTGAATGTGGGACCACATTGTGAAAAGCGTCTAGCTTCCATTCCCTCACTTTCAATCTCTACTTTTACCACTGTGTATAGTCTCATGGACATGCTTCATCTTACACGCACTCATCCCTCAAGTAGACTTACTTTTTCAGATAGCAGATCCTCCAGCATCTGAGACTTCAAAAACACAAATTTATGCTGCAGATTATTATTATTATTTTCATTTTTTTTACTTTGTGACAATCATAGAGATACCACCCTCCATGCTCGGTAGTGTACTGTGAAAAATAATGCTGCACTCCATTGAATAAGGGGTAGTGAAGCTAGGCATTTTATAAATAAAATGATGCATTGCCCTGTCAAGGCTGTTTCTGAAATGTTCCAATCAAAAGCAGTCAAATGCAGATCCGTGAGCCTCTGAGGAGTGCTGATACCTGCCATGCCGGTTATTGCTTCCCCACTCCTGGTGCATGAACCCACCACGTCTGACCTGCTAACCCCCTGAGCTTCAAGGGCTTTGTGGAGAAATGCCACTGAGAGTCGCTCGATTGGAAAAGAAAAAGTAAAAAAATAAATAAAAAAATAAATAAAAAAAATTATTATATATATATATATATATATATAATATTTTCAGGATGACAGACCATAGACGTGCCCATCCCTTTCCAAACCGGCAAGTGCTCCCGTACTTTTAGCAAAGTAAAGGTTCATCAAATCAATCCATAAAAATAATCAATCCAAATAATAGTTTAACAACAGTATATAATGACACATAAAATGAGAATGGAATCGGCTGTGCCTTTCTACTTCTTTTCTCCTTTGTTAGTTGTGAAATTCACTGAAAATTAAAATGTATATAAACAGCTTGTATAGATATAAGAATATATGAGGCAGAATACAGTATGTCATATTCATTATATTCTTCAGTTTCCTGACTTATTGTATGGCTGATGCGAATTGAGGAAGGTAGATTAATCCATTCCAGACTAATTATGCAATTATCACATAAGACTTAGGAACAGAGAGGAGTTTCTCTAGCTTTTGAACAGCAAGATCTTTACACTGACCTTGTAAGCACGGCCTGTGTCTGTTTGAAAAGGACAAGAAAAGGCAAATCACCATGAAAAAGTGGCAACTGCAGTCTGGATTGTCTTTTTTCACACAAAGAAAGCATCCGTGCAATTCTTTAGAACTTATTCATGTTGCATTGCTTGAAAAATGGAAGTCATATTTAATCTACTGCAATAAATCAAAATAGCGCAGACATTTTTTCCAATACAAGGTCTCATTACCAGGAGGATTTTCTTTTTCATACTGTACAAGTATGTGTATAAGTACACAATGAAAAAAAAAAAGTATTTATGCAATTGAAAGATAAGTCCATCTATGTAAAAGTATATCATCAAAAGCCACAGTATAATAAGCACGGGTTTCTATTGGAAAATTATTTACTCCACAAATAAGAATAATAATAATTATTATAATTATAATAAAATGTTCTTATATTATAATTTATGAAAAATGACTAGGTACATGGAAAATAGATGGAGATGGGTGTAGAAGGTAGATGGAACCTCTGGATAGTGTGTTCACCTCAAGTAGCATTTTCAGCAACTCACCTTGCTTAAGTGGAAACTTGTGGTTTAAACCCATGAGCTGAAGGTTCAAATTGCTACCACGTGTATAATTTTGCAACACAACCATTGAATAGCAATTCAATTCCTGAAGTATTTGAGGCCAGGGGCCTCCAACACAATGCGATGTTGTGCATTCCTGCTCAAGCATTGTGCCTCAGCTTGACAAGATCATTTTATGAGGCACTGGTCTACAGGGAAAACTGTTCCAGTTGCACATGCCTTTGTGGTAAATGCACACCCACATGGCCTATGAAGCTGGGACTGCCCGACGTCATTACTCACTGGTCCCTTCAGGTCAAGAGTTATCTTACAAGTAAAGGCATTGCGTATGATGCCAAATACGTGGACGTTCATGGTTTGTTTCACCCTTGTATGGAGTCCTCAGAGTGAGACTGTGGAGTGAAAAAGGATATGAGGTTTTCATGGTTTTAGGCACTGCTTCTCTGCTGATGGAAAGGTTGTGAGTTTGTGAAAGGGCACGAGAACTGCAATGTTTTACACAGGCATGTAAACAAAGCGACAATCACTGTGCCACTGTACTTGAACCCTTTCCGTTGCAAATATGATAGACCTTCATTGAATTCATTACCTTAGAAGGCTGTAATTAAATACAGAAAGACATGGTGTTCTGAAAGTACTGAATCACATCCTTACAAACTGAGAAAAAACATTACCTTAGAAATTTCATGCTGTGGGCTACTGGTGCCATTTAATATTTTTGTATAATAGCTGCACACTTTAGACATTCATATTTCAGCACCACTGAATTAGTTTCCTTAGATACAAGAGTTATTGTGGTCATTATTGAATACTTTACCACTACTGGATTCAAGAATGCATACATTTATAAATTGCTGTTTTGTTTCAGAACCATAGCTTCCATAACTTATGGTGGAATTGCAGTACATGATATTTTAAAATGCATATTGAGAAAATTTTGCACAAAGGGGCAAATTTACAAAGGACAGTGCTAGTTAGAGGCAAAGATGTTAAACAAATGTGAATACAGTACTTTCCATTTAGCATGCATTTATAAACAATAATTATGTGAATTAACAGTCACAGCTTATTGATTTGTTTATGGTATACTGTATACAAAGGACATTTTTTTACATTACATTATAGGCATTTAGCTGACGCTCTTATCCAGAGCGACTTACAACAGTGTAACCAAACTCAGGATCAAGTCCACTTAAGTCCATTGAATAAAATGTAGATAAAAAGCCTTTACTATAGTAGCATACAGTAAGGAGAAACAAGATAATTTTTTTGGTTCAGACTTTTTTTTTTTTTTTTTTTTTTTTTTTTTTTTTAATAGTTATGGGAGAGGGTTTAGGGAAGAGGAGAGAGGTATACAGAGAAGAGGTGCGTCTTGAGTTTCCGTTTGAAGGTGCTCAGACACTCTGCTGTTCTGACCTCCACTGGAAGATCGTTCCACCATCGTGGGGCCAGAACTGCAAAGAGTCGAGACCTTGTTGCTGCTCGTGTAGGGGGAGGAATCAGCCGCCCTGTAGTAGCCGATCGGAGCGATCTGGCCGGCTTGTAGGGTCTGATCATCTTCTGCAGATAACCAGGAGCTGACCCCTTGACTGCTTGGAAAGCAAGCACCAGTGTCTTAAACCGGATGCGAGCTTGCACTGGTAGCCAGTGGAGGGAGATGAGGAGGGGAGTGACGTGGGAGTCACGAGGGAGGTTGTAAACCAGACGTGCTGCTGCATTCTGGATGAGCTGAAGGGGTCTGGTGGCTGATGCTGGGAGGCCAGCCAGGAGGGAGTTGCAGTAGTCCAGACGTGACAGTATCATGGCCTGGACCAGGAGCTGTGTGGAATAATTGGTGAGGAGTGGTCTTATTCTGCGGATATTGTACAGGATGAACCTGCACGACCGGGTAGTTGCCGCGATATTCTCAGAGAGTGCCAGCCTGTTGTCCAGCACAACTCCAAGATTTCGGGCACTCTGCGAAGGGTGTAGGGGAGTGTCTCCTAAAGAAATGGGCAGATGAGAAGTGGGAGAGGTAAGAGAAGGAATATGGAGAAGTTCCGTTTTGCTTGTGTTGAGCTTGAGCTGGTGTTTGGTCATCCAGCTCTGGATGTCACTCAGGCAGGCGGATATGCGATCGGAGACCTGAGTGTCTGTGGGAGAGAAAGAGTAGAAAAGTTGAATATCATCTGCATAGAGATGATATGACATGCCATGGGCGGCAATAACAGGGCCAAGGGACCTAGTATACAGAGAAAAGAGGAGGGGACCAAGGACAGAGCCCTGAGGGACCCCAGTTGTGAGGGGACGAGGAGCTGACACTGCACCGGCCCAGGCAACCTGGAAGGAGCGGCCGGAGAGATAGGACGCAATCCAGTTGAGGGCTGGTCCGCAAATTCCCAATTCTGTCAGGGAAGACAGAAGTGTAGGATGGTCAACGGTGTCGAAGGCAGCTGAGAGGTCAAGAAGAATTAGGACAGATGAACGGGATGCTGCGTGTGCTGCGTGGAGAGACTCAGTGACGGAGAGCAGGGCAGTCTCCGTCGAGTGACCGGGTCTGAAACCAGACTGCTGAGGGTCTTGGAGGTTATGTTTAGAAAGAAAAGAGGAAAGTTGGTTGGACGCAGCACGTTCGAGAGTTTTAGATAGGAATGGAAGAAGGGATACCGGTCTGTAGTTCTGGGTGAGGCAGGGGTCCAGTGTTGGTTTCTTCAGAATGGGGGTGATGTGGGCTCTTTTGAAAGATGACGGGAAGGTGCCAGAAGTCAGGGAGGAGTTAATCAGGTGGGCGATGAAGGGGATGATCTCTGGTGAGATCAGCTGGAGGAGGGTAGAGGGGAGGGGATCAAGGGCACAGGTGGTGGGACGGTGGGAGAGCAAGAGTTGGGAGACATCAGGGAGAGAGAGTGGGGAGAAGGTGGAGAATGTGGGGAGGGTCATAGAGGGGATGGGGGGAGGGAAGGGTGGGGAGTCGGGAGGGTCAAGGGAGCTGCGGATGAGTGTGACCTTTGCTTCGAAGAAGGCTGCGAAGTCTTCAGCAGTAAGGGAGGTCTGAGTTGGAGGTGAGGGTTTACTGAGGAGAGAGGAGAAAATTGAAAACAGTTGCCTGGGGTTAGCAATAGATTTGTGTATTTTAGAGTGGTAGTATGTTGCCTTGGCAGTGGCAACTGCTGAGGAGAAGGAGTTCAGTAGGGACTGGTAGGCAGAGAGGTCCGTTGGCATTCTAGACTTCTTCCAGTTCCGCTCTGCTGCACGCAGGGCAGTCCTGGAAGATCGCAGAACGTCAGTCAGCCACGGGCATGGAGGAGATGGGCGTGTGGGCCTGGAGACAAGAGGACAGAGGGTATTAATGGCAGTGGAGAGTGATGATAGCAGGGTGTCAGAGGCCGAGTCAGAGGGAAGGGCAGAGAAGACGTCAAGAGGGGGGAGGGAGGCAGTGACACAAGGGGCAAGAGAGGAGGGAGAAAGGGCGCACAGGTTACGGCGGACAGAGACAGTAGGGCTGGGTGGAGAGAAGGGGTGTGGGTGGGAGGGAAGGGGGAGTGAGAAGGAAACAAAATGATGATCAGAGGTATGGAGAGGGGTGACGTTTAGGCCAGTGGTGTGATGGAACCACGGTATAGCTTGCAGTGCAAGAGAAACTTCAGTTTTCAGAAGAGGAATTGCAGGTCTTGATATTAAGCCATCATATAGTCACCGTTTCACATATCGTTAATTGTCTCTGAAAAAGATACTTAATTTGAGTACTAAATGGTGCAAATGAATAAATGAAAAAAACAAATAAAAAGTTGTAGTCCAACAAAAATGAATTAAAGATTAGATAGTACTGTATAATTACCCATGACACTGCCTGAAACCTATGCTGACAGTACTCTTCCTGTTGCCAGCATGACCAAAGGTGCTAATGATTTCTACACCTAACCCAATAACATTTTTTGTGCTTGAATGAAGTTTACACCTGCTTTCTCAAGGGTTTATATAATGGCTGCAGTCATTACAGTATGTCACAAGTGTTGCCAACCACCATTGTTTTATCTATTTTGCCCTCACGTTTTTGCAGTCTTAGATTTATAACTCCTCAAATGACAATAAGGAAAACATTTCATTTAACCATTGCAGAAGGTACTTATAAATCTGCCCTTAATATTTAAAGAGGATTTTACCATATCAAATGTCGGTATTCCTTGCTGTTGTAGGAGCACTGATGTGCTGACAGTGCCTTTCTGAATCTCATGCACTAGTATAATCTGTCGAGGAGTCAAGTGCTAAAATCAAAAAAGGAACAGGCTTTAATATATAAACTTTAAATGATAGGTAGTACTCTAGAGTTTCTTTAGACCAAACCATAAATTGCATCCTTTACTGTCACGGTACGGCGGTTAGGACCCAGGCGCAGAGTGGGAAAAAAACACGAAACTCAAATATGTTGATACAAATAAAGACTCACAAAACAGAACAAACAAAGAGCCACGAGGGGCATATAACAAAAACTAAAAGAATACAACAAAAAAAAAAAAAACAGAACTTCACAAGTACAGAAAACAAATGGCAGAAGCACAAGCGGAGACAAAGGCAGAAACGCACAAGCAGGTCAAAAACACGGGCAGGTACATACGGTCAGAAACAAACCCAAGTCGGAAACAAACACAAGGAACCAGCACCTGAGTCAAGGGGACAAAGAACTTAAATAGACAGGGGGTAACAAGACACAGGTGAACTCAAAGAACAATCAAACCAGAAAAGGAGGGGATAACAAGACACAGGTGGGAACAATGATAGAATAACGAGACATTAATGGAAAACAATAATACAATTAACATGGGAAACCAATGAGGGAATGAACAGAAATACAAAAACTGAGAAGTGACGCCAACTGGCGGCACAAAAAGGAAAAATAGAAACAAAAAGACAGAACCATGACATTTACTTTCTCAATCTTTTTGAACTTTTTTTTTTTTTTCAAATTTGTCTTACATATGTATTTCTTATGAATGAAAACAAGATTATTTTATGAATCAAAGACATGTTAAATTCAGGAAGGGACCATAGCTTTGATCTTCATAATTATTGTGCCATGAAAAAGTATTTCCCCCTTCCTGAGTTCCTCTATTATTGCATATTTGTTACAATGAATGGTTCCAGATATTTATCCACATTTTAACATTAGATAAAGGTAATCAGAGTAAATACAAAACACATTTTTTAAATTATTGTTTCATTAACTGCCCTGCCACCATGCTTAGCAGCAATAACTGCAATCAAACTCTTCTTATAATTTGACATCAGTCTTTCACATTACTGTGGATGAATTTTAGCCCACCCTTTTTTGCAGAACTGCTCTAATTCAGACAAATTGGTAGGTTATTGAGCATGAACTGCTGGTTTCAAGATCTGTCACAGCACAGAGCTATTGGGTTAAAGCTACTTCAAAACTTTTTAAATTTTTATTATTTTCAGCATTCAAATTTGGACTTGCTTTTGTGTTTTGGATCATTGTTTTGCTGCATAATTTAAATATGTTTCAGCTTCAACTAGCAGATGACCATATATTTTCCTTAAGACATGGGTGACATGGGTGTTTGATAACTTTTTCATTTAATAAATTAAATAATTATTTACAAAAATGTGCCTCCCCTTTTTCTAATATTACATTTTGTCTAAAGATCTGAAACCATTCAGTGAGAAAAATATGCAATAATAGAGGAAATCAGAATACTTTTCTGGAAAATACTTGTTCACGGAAAGTCTCAAATAAAGTAAAAAATGTCCTGAAACATTCACATTCGATAATTGTGTTCTACACTGCTTTCAGATGTGGCAGTGAAATTATGTATTTTTTTAAAAACTTTTATTTTTGGTTTCATTTGTGGTGTTCTCATGACCCTGAAATGTTGCCTATGAAAAGTTCCAATTATATTTCCTTTAAGCTCATGGTGCATAGCGAAGAGCAGATGTAAAACAACACATTCATGTCTGGTTAGGGCTAACCGAGAAAACAACTAAAGTTTGACACCTTCATCCTACAGTATACCTACCATAGCAGGGCTATTTAGCTGGCAGCCTCAGAGCCAGAGAAAATGGGATAATTAATACGAATCCAGAATTGTGAGCCACACACATTTTACGAAGGTGTCTGTTTTGTTAGTGCTCACAATATATTTAATTTCTATATTGTGTTATAAATGGCATGTGGAAACTGCCTGGTCCATATGCTTCATATACCACCCCCCCCCCCCCCCCCCCCCAAGAATAAATTGAAGAATCAGGCATTAGAGGCTGCAGTGCAGAGGATATTAATACTAGTATGGAAGCATATCAAGAATGGAGCATCATACACATACTATACTATAGCTCTATATCAGACATGCATTTGATTCAATATGAATATAATAATTTATCAGAGTTACAAAAAAACTAATTGATAAATGAGATGTAGGTTTATTTTATCTGAAATTCTACAATATGTGATTAGTAAATAAGGATGAATCAACACAATGTACTTTCGAAAGTTTAGTTGAGGACTTCTCTGGACTGATTTCCAGAGGTCCCTGGATCCTATCTTTGGAAGCCTTTCATACATCAGAGGGAATTGTAATATTTTTAAATTTTAGCAAAGCATGCAAAATCCATAGCAGTTGATAATTCACATTGACACAAATAAAGTCTAATTCCAAAAGTAGAAGCTTTGGAAATTTCAATATGTTAACTTATATTTAATTTGACATGTTTCACTCTGTTAAATTCAACAAATACAATATACTAAGTTGCTGCTGGAGGTGGTGTCTGTGGGCCAGTTTGGGGCAATCTTTCCTTTGGTCAAATAGTGTCCCAGTGCAGTGGCGGGGATGCTGTGCTGTAGGAGAGAGAAAAAATATTTTGGATGAGATGTTTAACCGAGGTCCTGACTCACTGTGGTCATTAATGATCCGGCAAAACGTTTTGTTATTTTAACTGAGTGATGTATGCTTGCACATGATAACAAAATTAATTAAACAACGCAGTAGCAAATGCAGTAGCTAAAATAGTTACTCTAGTTAGCCTAAACCTGAAAACAACAGTTCACAAAAAACAGCTATCTCTGATTCTGAAAAAAAATAAAATAAAATAAAATAAAATAAACATAATACGTATGTATTATCCTCTGTAGTCAGTATGTGTTTTAAAACAAATTTTAAAACGTTTTTCTAAAATTCTTGTGGGCGTTTAGGGCCCCTCTGCTGGTCGGGCTGAAACCGTTGAAAGTGACACAGCACACCTCTGGGTAATCATATTCAATTTAATTTTGTGGTTAAAAATCCATTCTATCAAAAGATTCCAAAGAACAGCTCCTGTCCTTCCAGCATCTCTGGGAAAGTCGTTCATGTGCATCAAACTGCACGGACTATAGGGACATTGCATTCTTACACATCAAGTGTTTAGTAAAGCGTTGCAATTTCCTTTCAATTGAATGCATTTTAGATGTGAGGTTAGGTCTTAGACACTGCTCAAAGTCAGGGTTATTGAGCTGTTCAATACTAAGCATGGGTTTCACCTCTGGAGATTCTTGAATCTATCCTGGAGAAACACTCAGTTCTGTTCTTCTGTGTGACAGCCCTCAAGGTGCAGAGATAAGAAAAATGAAAAATGCCGCCTTGGGGAATGTGGGCACTATTGTTCTGAAAATGAAGTTGCTGGACTCGTTTCAAAAAGTTGTTTGTTCTGCCAGTCGTGCTTTCAAGCTGCAAAGGCTGGTTTCAATAAAAGACCATACTGCATTGGCAAGTGTAACTTTAGCTTTGTCCTCATGGCAAAACTTTTCTTTGCCTTTTTTCTAACAAGGGGCATATATCCCTGGCATTAAATGTGAGAACATTGTCCACTGCTTTCATTTAAGATGCAAGACCATAATGATGTCTGATGACAAGAACAGGCAATTTAGCCTATCTAGGCTTGTTATTTTGCCTTATGATTGGAGTATATGTAGCACTGTATCAAGTCTGTTCTTCAACACTCCAAGGGTCTCTGATTCTTCTACATGAACTGTTCCACAAATTGGTCACTCTCTGTATGAAAAAAAGAAAAATAGATAGCGTCAATCAATATCCATAAATTATGATCTAAAAAATCAACAAAGCCCTATATATATATATATATATATATATATATATATATATATATATAATGCATAGCAAAATAACTATGATGCATATAATAACTGATACAGTATTACTACAGACTATATACTTTCTAACTGCTTGTGGCAGGGTACTCATTGTTTACAATCCAAAACCCATTATTCAACATAGTAATGTCTCACCCACAAATAATTAGACCATTTCCTTTTCATGTCTACATTTTTTCAGCATATCTATAACTGTATTTTACTTCAAAGACCCTTTGTAATATTCTGTTTTGTGTTCACCTTTGTACGTCGCATTGAACATACAAATAAAAATAAAATAAGCCTGAACAAAACTGCTAAGGTGAGCGAGCAGAGATTGTGTGCTCAGGGATGACAGGACTCTGTGTGATCACCCACAGGAGGGGCTGGATAGATGTGTCGTACATCACAGTGAGAGTGCTGACACTCAGCCCTTCATCCAGCAGAGTGCAAACACAGTCAGAGGCAGGAGCTCAATAACTAATCTCATATTGTGAGCGCTGGCCGGTCGTGTCATCTTCGGGGTCGAACAATCAAAACATGCCAACGTGCCGACTGGATGCAGCCCAGACTGCTCTCTATATTTTTACTCTGCAATTACACAGCCAGATGAATAATTTGCAGGCCTGTGAAATGAATGGAAGTCAATTTTTTTTTTGTGCAGACGAGGTGTCCATGCTCAATATGTCATAAAGAGCAAAGAACATAGAGCAGGCAGAGCAAATTTTTGTGGCCAACAGTCACAGATATCTTCTGCAGACCAATGAAAGCTTGGATAGGCAAAATCAGCAGGAGTACTCAGTACTCAGAAAACATGTTATTTTTGTTACTACTGCTTATTTCTGTTACTACTGATGCCTGAAATTCAAAAAATAAAAAGGATATATTTGTTTAGGTTTTAATTAATTAGCACGATTGTATCACAAAAATAAACATTCTAGTGGGACATTCGAGTGGTTTGTGCAGTGGCAGAGACATCCAAATCAATGCAACATCATCACAACATGCAAATCAGAAAACACATTAACAAATTACAAAAACCCAAGTACAAATATGAAAACACAAATGCACTGCATTTCTGAAAAATGACAACGAAAGTGACGCCACCTGCATATATCCTACAGGTAAAACTCACAAATAAATTGCACAAAGTGATTACACAAAGCGCAAACTTCACAGTATGGGGAGTAATGAAATGAGTTATGAATCATCATATAACTGCTTGATTTAGCCATAAACATCTGAAACTAAATGTCAAGTAGCCGCCTGAATAAAACAGCCATTGTATAATCATCCACAGTACTGATTTATTGAGAGTTTCTAACGTCCTAATGTGATTTTTGAATAGCTTAATGACATTAAAGCTATGCCATGGTTCAGACCTCAATTTTTATTGATTCACAATTACATTTTGGTTTATTGGCCTTGCAGTTCCTTGAAATGGCCAATTTATTAAAGGCAATGAACCATTAGCACATCTTTTTAGGCTCAGCAAGGAAACTAGAGAAAGGGGACATTTTACATCAATTCTTAATACATTAATTCTGAGAGAAACTACTGTCCACCAGCACAAAGAGAGAAAAGAGAGATTCTGTTGTCCAAATGTTGATCAGTCTCGCACGCATGCAACGGTAAAAGAACAAATGAGAAGAAGACCGGGTGGCACTGATGACAGAAGCTGTGATGCAATTTCTCCCACATGTTTTCAACAGTTTCACCAACACCTGGATAAGATGAATGTGCTCTAAGTAGACAGTATGTGGAAAGCTTGTCTTTATATAGCTATGGCAGCACAACTCTATTGACTGCTTCGTAATCACCATACACAGTCCCATTTGTCACAGTTTTGATATGGTGTTTTATACAGCACATACTACCCTCTAAATAAAGCAGAGCTGTTCAGAGTGTGAGTTATAAAAGAAGGAAAGTCCTAAAAGTGAAATAATGAGATCCCCAAAACAAACAAAATTTTTAAAATGTGTTTGGATTTTTTTTGTTTTGTTTTGTTTTCATTGTAATTGAAATTCATTAATTATAAGATGACTGTATCACAACTGTACCTTCTAATTAACATCAACCTCTCATCAAATGAGTAATTTGTACTATAATTCAAACTACTGTTGCCTATTATGACATTTTAAAGTTTATTTCCTCAGTCAAATACTAGCTAAAAAGTTTCAAAATTGCCTCACTGCTGTCCTTTACATTTGCTTTAAAATGAGTTTGTAAATTGTGAGCTCATCAATATGCCAGTTAATCTCTAGTTTAAGATAAATGTTCTGTGAAAAGAAGTAAAACACAATTAAAATGCATGAGTCCCCTGTTTGCAATGTGTCCCTCATTGTGTGTGATGGCTCCAATTGGGGCCAATGTGTTTTGTTAAGGGAAGCAGTCCATTAGTAAACAGTTTTGGTGCATCGACTGTATGCGAGTGAGCATATCAGGAGAGACACAGTGCCAGACATTGACTTTCAGTACACCATATCTGAAGAATGCAATTGCGCAGGTGGGGAGCTTTGTGTAGAATGCGTCCCCATTGTTTCTCCCACCTTTCAGTGCTTTTGTGTTCTGCCACTGAGCTGGATCTGCTGTATTCACTGTGGAATTCTAAAATAAGGCTGGCTCATGCAAGTGTGGGAGAAGACTAGGTATTTCAAATATGTTTTTCTTCCATTTCTATCTTTTATTTATGTTTTTTTTTAGCTTTTATCTGGTGGTGGCATGGGCTAGATATTGAACTGAAATGAACTGAAGAGACAAGTGGTTAGCATCCATATCTGAGATCAGTTTAGAAAAGTTATTTCTGCAAAATAAAAAATAATCTCGGTATAAAAATCCCCTGAACACCTCATAAAAGCTAAAACCAGGTCAGATGGCCATCCTTTGTATGGACAGGGGTTAGAGCTGATCAGAATATTAGAGTTATGAGCTGACCCATGATATCTAATGAAAAAAGTTGAGCTCACTTTGAATGTCAATCCACCTGAGCATTGCTAGAGTGGACCTCATTGCAGTTCACATAAATCGCGGTGAGTGAGGCCACTTTATCGAGCAATGTTAGTTGCTCATACATAGTCTAGGAAAAAATGGTTGCAGTGTAGTGGTCTCAAAAGCCACTGCTTGAGTAAACCTGCAGTTCTTCAGTATATATCCAGCTGTATAATTGGATACAATGTAAATGCTACGTAAAAAGTTGTGTAAGTAGCTCTGAACAAATGCCTGTAATGTAAATGTACAAAAATAACCTTTGTATTTTTATACATAACCATTGTATTAACCACAAATGAATTGTTTGATTACAAATCAAAAATTGAGGAGTACAGAGCCAAATCAAGAAAAAAACATGTCTTTGTCCCAAAACATTATGGAATCTCACCGTAGCACTGTGTATCTGTAACTGCTTAAGTACCTCTGCTTCTATGACTAGCACAACAGCTTACAATGTCCCATTGATAGTTGATATAAAAATATTCCATATTTATTCCCAACCAAACTTCCTATAGTCACAGAATCCGGAGAGCAAACATTCTCCTTTATTGTCGACTCTAGTCTTTCTTAAACCCACTGCCAATATAAACGCCATGCCTAGAGTGGTTTCAACTTCAATACAATAATTTATTTTTTCTTTATTTTTTTGAGGATCAGCTTTATTTGCGTCTGTGCTGGATTCTCAGCTAAGATGAAAAAACCTGCTCTTGGCACAGTTTCCCTATATCCAACTCTAAGCTTGACCATGAACCACACTTGAGCTAGGTGATAGAGGCTGTGTCCCAATTCCAAGGCAGCTGTCTCATTGCTTAGATCCTTAGAAGCCTGCTCCCTCTGAAGGCAGCATCCTAACAGAAAAGGAACCTCAAAAGGCAACAAATTTGGGACACACTTTAAAGGCAGGATGACCTCACGGAGCAATCACATACCCACACAAGATCAGTGTTTACTGTTACAGCTGAAATCCTTTACTTACTCTCCAGTGCTGACTGATTAACCAACATTTTTCAGTGTTTAAGTAATTAATAGATCAACGACGGTTCGATTATTTGAATAATTGTATTCATTTGGTGGATAAACGACATTTTTCTCCAAGCTCGGTATGGTAGTTTTTTAAGTTGAAGTTTTTTAAAGCCAGCTACTCAAAGCACATAAATGAGCACCACAATAACTACAACGATCATAATCCAGTGCACCTACAGACATGTAAGTGACGTGACAGCTCGGAAACACAGAACCTCGTACTCACGGGACACGAACGATAGAGCTGGACTGAAGAGGTATATAGGCCTACTGTGCGAATGTAACTAACAACATATATACTGTATACATATTCCATAACAGCACTTCTAACAAATTGGTAGTTTATACTACACAGAATGTTATATCTTCCTCAAAATTGGTCTAATGATTCTGTCAATGTTGCTAGTTAACTGCTAATCTGTCTCACTAGGAACACTGTTAACAATAGGCTAGTAATGATCACCTGCCGAAGAGAAGATCTCGATTTTTTCCAGAAAAAATACTTCCGGAGCCAATTGTGTATGAAAAGGGAGATACATGACATGTGTGAAAATTTTTGAAAATAGTGATAATGCTGCCTTCTAAGGCAGCTGACTTTGTATTGGGACATATTCATTGTCTGCCCCATTGAA
Organism: Anguilla anguilla; assembly: GCF_013347855.1. Lineage (NCBI taxonomy): Eukaryota > Metazoa > Chordata > Actinopteri > Anguilliformes > Anguillidae > Anguilla > Anguilla anguilla. The sequence goes on along the minus strand of NC_049213.1, from coordinate 28,438,747 downwards.
ATGAACAGCAGTAATGAAAGGGAACAGTAGTCCTGTGTGTGAAATGTCTCCCAATACACTGCTATTCCCAATGTAATAAACAAAGGATGCTTGCTTCCTGCTTTAGTCTTGAAATACATATAGTGGACAAGGTGCATATGTCTGACATGTCTTGAATTGTTTTTATTTTTTAAATTTCAGCTTTATTGATTGCATTTTATTTTTATCCCACTGAGAGGGTTTTAAAGTTTTAAAGCAGCAAATAAAAAGAGCCAGGTGTTAAGGGGTGGAGTAAACCCTGCAGGTGTAATGCTTACCCTTACAACTGCTTTTGACCTCAAAACTAACACCAACTAAAGCCTGGTATATGGAATAATAATAACCCTGACTCCTCAAGTGTGAATAAAATGTAGGTACTTTTTCACTTTTTAGGTTGCTGGCAAAGTTTGCTGGTGTTCTGTCAGATGTCGAAAATAAATAATTTTTTGTTACTATTACAATTTTTTTTTTTTTTTTTACAACACAGGTTGGAGTTGTAATTACAATAGAACCATTGCAATGGAAACTTTCTAGCTTTGATATTCGATGCGATAAACTAGGGGTGAACTAACTTTTGTATCTGGGCTTGGCCAACACTCTCTTGGCACAAATAAATTTGCAGGGTTAATGTCTCCAGCTCACCCCAGGTATATCTGATCAACAGCTAAAGTGGGTGAGTGAAGCCACAGCTCTAGATTCCATAAAGATATCTATGAAGAAAGCAAACAGTAATGTAGTGTCAGGGAGAAGAAAGTCAGTACCGTAGATTTGTAACAGAGGAGTGAGATTGAGTGGGAAGGCAAAGTGAGAAAGGACACATTGAAACTTGGAAAAAGGAAAGAACTGGAAACTGGAAAGAACTAAACAGTGTTGGCAGGGAAGCTTGGTAGGAATTATAGTTAGCCCTTGAGAAGATTGGGACGTAGTAGCTGAAGAGAAACAGACCACTTCTTCAGATGGAATCAACATTTCTGGGAAGGAAGCCTACAATGGGAGAAGGTGAGAGTATTATCAGGTGCTTTCTCAATTATACGTGGTGATCTGGCTGTAGAAGAGATGTTTTCCAGGTAGATGCAGAGGTCCTGGCTTGCTACAGTCAACTCTGCAAAACAGCGCTCACTAGCTTAAGAAGGCTAAAAATAATACCAAACTTGTTCTGCAAAATCACTGAAAGACAAAGCATATGTTTGGAGCCAATGGAAAATATTAATTGGCTGTAATTGAATTATATTATGTTGTTTGAGAAGTATAACACATTTATGGGGTAGATTAAAACATTTGTTAAGGCCAGCTTTCCATCATGGTTGCTACAGGACTCATTTGTATACAGTGATTTATCACAACTTTTCTCAACAGTCACAAATGATGTGCATTCTTTCAGTCTCTTTCCCCTCAACAATTATTTCATATTTGTATTAATCAATGCTCAAACATACTCTATTTTGCTGAAATCAATCCATGTCTTAATTTAATTGAAACTGTGAACCTTATTATTTTAGCTTTCAAGACCAATGGCAAGTAGCCGGAAATTTGTAACAATTTCACATATGGACACCTTCCTGCCTGATCAATCTTGCCCAGTAAACCAGTATAAAGCCTTAAGAATTATTTAAGGTGATGAAGCATATTTAGGGTTAGGACAGGCAAATCATTTCACTCTCCTCTGAGCAGACAATGAAATCTTGAAGGCCATCCCAATAATAAGAATGCATTTTAGAAAAACCCCACTTCCCCTCTTCAGAAAACGTTTCACACTGCTAGAACAATATATACTCACCAACATTGGGTGAGTATACATTGGACTATAAAAATGTATGGAAAACTTAAAACAGGGCCTCTATCCTACTATTTTTGTTTAATTTTTATAAAGGTACATTTTGTTCTCTTTTGTTAACAGTCGACATATGTATTTGCTGGGTAATATCCCATTTGGAGCATGAAACATCTTTTCATTTAAGTTTTCATCCAGGTCATTTATAAGAAAATAAAATTTGACTCATATATTTCATCACAGTTAGGGTGGTCAATCGAAAGCCTTAAACTGTATGCATTATGAGGTTGTGCAATGTGTTCTCAAAATGATTAATCTTATATTGAGAATGAGCAGCCATGTACCAAAATATTGTAACATTTTTAGGATTGTATGTTAAATCCCTCCAGCAGAGGCACATTCACTTAAATGGCAAAATTGTGTGACCTTTCCTGTGTTTGCATTTGTCTCCACTGGGGTGGCACCATGTGTCACTTCTGCTCAAAATTTACACTAATCACAAACTCACAACGAGATCCACATCCTTAATCATTTACAAGCCCAGCAGTCCCTTAATACACCACCAAGCGAGCTGTCACCCAATAAATTACCATTATTCCCTTAAGTGGCAGCAACACATTTTATCAATTTATCATTCTCACATGTAATAAAATTACATTTACATACCGATCTGTTCATGTCAGCCCATCCTCTGAAATGTAGCTCCCTGAGTCCAGTGCCAGTGAGTTGTTGTTGTTTTGATAGAGTGCTGCAGCAATACGTTTTGTCGCCTGTAGAGTAGTATTTGGAAAGTTCTCAATGACACTGAAAATGGACCCCCAGTTAGTGCCAGAAACTGCATTAACATGAACACAAAGCATTCAAAACATTCATTCTAAGCCATATTTTGTAATAAAAAACAGCATGCTATTAATCCTACCAGTTCAGAAGAAAAGTTTGTCCCTGTGTCAGGGAAATTGCAATGTTGCACTTGTAATAAATAAGTAAGTATGTAATTAAATAAATAAATCAATAACATGATTAGATTACATGATTAAATTATTAAATGTATTGTTGATTTGTGTGTGCAGGAAATGTGTGCATGTGGACAATCTGAAAAATGACTCTCTTTAGTACTGCACCTTGCATATTCACTATCAGGAATTCAATGGGCCCATATGAGAAAACACTTACATCTTTCCAATCTCAAATGTATAGCATTCCTAAAGAGCTCATGCAGAGGTTTTTCCCTGTTCTTGTGGTACAGCTCCACAGCTATAGCATAACAATTCAGAAGACTATCAGGCAGAATCTCAAGAGCTGTAGGCATTTCTTCCCACATACATTTGTGGGTGTATTATTGATTCAATCACAGAGAAATGCTGTGAAAATTTGCCCTGCATAGCATTAATAAATAAATGACCTATTGAACAGAAGGGCATGTTTACATTACAAACAATATTCTCCTCGTCTGATCAGTCTGCCGGAACAGAAAGTATTTTGAATTTGAAAGTTTTCCACATGCAGCAGAAAGTATTATCGATATATCATGTTGATCAAGCAGGATAGCACTTCAACTTTGAGTTGAAGATAGATGTATTCAAGTAACAATAAAGTAATTTAGAGCCTAAATATTAACTTTATAATAATCTTTCAGTTGTGTGGACGTTGAAGTCACTGTTGTGACATAAAGGTGTTGACACTGTTTATGTGTTCTATCATTCAGCTGAATGAAAAAAAAAAGTATTTTGTTGTTGTTTGGATTGTTTTATCTGCAGAGAAAGCAATTTCAGACTGGATAAAGAACTAATCCCCTGTATTGTGGGGATTATCTCTCCAAATGACCTTTATTTTACCACAATGGTTCAACTCCAATACCCTAAGGCTTGTTTTTTATGACTATTTGAAACCAAAATACACAAGATACTACTGGTAAAGCAATAAGTCTTCACATACAAATTATGAACAAGTGACTGAAGCACAGAATAAAGTGCAATTCAAAGGTAAAACATATTGTACTGACTACTGATTGCATACATTCTATTCATTTAAAAAAAACGATAAATGGTGGTTATTTATCTTTTTGTGCGCTCTTTTAAATCAGGACTTGAGAATGTTGATTCACTCTGGGCTTCATGGTAAAGCTTGCAATTGTGTATTTTCTCACGTTTTGTTGTTTCATGATTCTTTTGTTAAAATTTTCTCTCTCATTTGGCAGTAGTTAAAAGGGATTTGTTTCAAAGAGAGGCATTTACAAACATGTTTAGTCCTGCATGTTCTCAATGAAATGCATTCCTATGCTATTGCTTGTAGAAAGCAGTGTTATTCTGGGAAACAGGCTTTAATGCTTTGGCTACAGGAGTGCAGAAAAAGATGAGGGCAGTGTGTACATACATACATATGTATATACATGAAATGTTTTCATGAGTGGATTCTGAATTAACTGATATAAACTAGGGGAGAGCAGGACCAAATCTAACACGGGGTAAAATGTAACACAGACTCTTTAGGTAGGTGTATCGAGCTTGAACGATGTAGTTCAGATTCAAAACGAAGAATTACCATTTCTTTGTCTCCAATGAACACCGGGAGAGTTCAAGAGATGTCAAGAAATCCAAATGTATGTAATCATAAATAGACTAACAGATCACATAGTTTTGATATAGCATGCTAGCTTGCTGGGATTGCTAGCCAGGCAAAAGTGCAAACACCTCCCCCAGCAGGGTTAAACCTAACAAGGTTGTTAGCCTGTTGTCAGCTAGCATTTGATTAACCAGTTGATTAAATTTGTTGAACTCAGACCTGATCTTCGTAAATATATTTAACTCAGCTTTAACTGTTGTCTATGTGGTGACGTGTTCAACTGATACATCTGTTTGGATCAAAAAGACATTAGACGGGAACTGAAGAATAATGTACAGTCTACACAGACTGTTTGTATCATATAACCAGGAATTGTGTTGAATTGCCTTACTTTGTTTTAACCTTTTAAGCTATTAAGAGTGTTAGGTGTAGGCCTACCCTGTGCCGTGTTAGTTTTTACCCCACCCACAGGGTTAAACTCTCAGTAATTTTTGTCAGATTGCTAGTGAATGTCCCAGAAACTTAATTGTGGTGTGTAATCATAGCCAAGGGATGTAGGGGGATGTAGGTTCTTTGTATTAAAAATACTAATTATTCTATCTCTAGGAATATTTTCAGAATTGAGCCAAACACAAAAACTGTTAGCTATTTCCCCGCTCTCCCTTACTGCTGAATATGAAGTATTCAGCAGTAGTTCATACAGATGCGCAGATACCCCGAAAGAGACCCGAGCCCCCAAAACACCAGCGAATCAACCCCCACCGCCCCCACCAGTGCTTTTATCACTGGCACCATATCACAAGTTATTAACTTGAATAATGAGCATTTGCAAGTGTCTGTTTTTATTGATGAATATCCTTGCTTCCTGTGACATATTCACCTTGTGGTTTCACTTCTTAAATGTTACTTATAAATATACATGGGCCAAACTGCTGGGCATGGAATAAAATGTTAAACTGGCTTCTGTTAAAGTGTACCATGTGCATGTGAATAGACTCTATTCTGTTATTGATTGGACATACTTTGGCCTAACTTCTATCAACATTTTTCTTAAACTCTTGACTTGTAGATATGAGTGTTTTTTTTTTTGTTTTTTTTTTCAAAACTATGTTTGTGAAGGAAAAAAGGAATGCAATAGTGAGTTGGTTTGTATGGGAAATGTTGATCAAATCAAAGAAATTACTTACTTAACATACAAAATGTGTTTCATTAACTTAATTAATCAAATAATTAACTAAATAATATCCAAACAATTCTGAGTTTCAGGAACTGGCATATGGCCCATTTTGCTAATGCAATTGGCTGTATGGCTGTGTCTGAAACTGATACTGCCAGTGCATGATGTGTCCAGCAGCATGCGATCCAGAGTTTGTCAGTGGAATTATATACAAATTATGTCCAAGCCATAAGCAAGAGAAACTCCTGTGATCAATTTGACCATTTGTGGCCTGTCAGTACAACAGTATTTTCCCTTTAACTGTACTTCGGTAACAGGGCGCGGGAAGACGTTCTAATTAAGGGGTGCTGCCAACCGAATGTAAACGTGTGACGTCATTATCATTTAAAAAAAAAATCAATTTACCATATTTTAAAGATGCTTAAAGATGGCAATGAATGGTATTCAAAATTATGAAAGCGTGTGTTTATCACTTTAACAGAAAGTGATGTATAGTCTTATTTTTGTTAAACTGACCCTTAAATACAAGATCAAAAATGCAAAACACGATCTAGATGCTCCAGAGGTTCGACGTAATTCTAACCCAAGTCATTCATTGGAATCCATTGTTGGAAATAGTAGCGTCGGCAAAATCATCCCACAGTAGCATATCTGAATGAAAGAAGGAAAGAAAGAAAGAAAAAAAGAAAAACAATTGATTATGTTTTCTCTAGCTAATGAAGGAAGACAAAAGTAACGTTAGCCATCGGAGCTCGACCAACGCAACGATTGTGTTTTTATTTCAAAAGTGCGTATATCAGCATCATTCCACATCAAATTTAGCTGGCATCAAGTTGCCTAGTGACGGTAAACAATTGACGTATTATTTCCTGTTAGCGTATGGCTCAAAGTTAAAGCAACGCAATCTAGCAAAGTTAGACACTTACGCCACCGTTTTTTCACTCGATTTTAATTATGGTGTAGTTCTGTTGTATAACAGTAATAACTCAGCCTACACACACACCGTGACTGAATAAACAGGCGGTTTCTTTAACATAATGCAACCATCTCCATTTTTCAAACCAACTTCGTTGGAATGATCTCTCAAAACTCTCTGTGCCAAATGTTCTCCCAGGAAATGTAATGTTCGGTTGAAAGGGCAGTTCTCCTGTTGGCAGAGGTAGTGGCATGTTGATTCCCAGTATTAGCGTTGTTACAGACCCCGCTGCTGCTAGCTCTGCTAGGCATAGGCTCTTCTGCTGGAGTGGCTGGCTCGGTTTCAGCGTCAGTGATATCGTTGTTGTTGTCATCAGCTTTGCTGTTATCCTTCTCCTCAGTACCTTTATTGTTAATTTTCTTTTCTTTTTTTACTGTTGTTGCAAAAAAAATCAGATATTCGTTTCTGGTTGCTGCTCACCATTTTGCTTGCCAACTGTGCGGGCTTCTCTGTTTTAGCGCGTTTGATGTCAAGACTCAAGAGCGTCATTGATTGGCTAGTCTGTTGTTCAAATGAATATGTTTCTTCAACAAATCATTTCTTTAATAAATAATCAAAAAGATTATTCCACGCAACCCTCCCCCACTGTTTTAACCATTGATGTTTTTATTTTTTATTTTTCATTTAGGCATATGGCAGGTTAGGCTACTGCTGCTTCTAAGATAGCAGGCTATTCCCATCTCCACTAGGGGGTGCTGCAGCACCCTCAGCACCCCCCTTCCCATGCCCCTGTTCGGTAATGACATCAGATCTCAGCTAACAGCCTGCCGGATGAAAAGAAGCGTTGGTATGAGCTTGAGAGGAGAACACTGATTGTTGAAGGACTTTACTGCTATAGGATGGGCCGATAGGACTTTCCGGTTGCCATCTTCAGCCAAAATCGAGGTCAACTGGGCCTGCTCAGCATTTTTATGCATTCCACAGAGTACGATGTTAATTGCTAAATTGTATCATACAGTACACCTGCATGGAAGCATCTGCATTCGTTATGACACAGATGCACATACACGCTAGTGTTACATTTGGAAAAATTATGAAGATGTAAAGTCCAGCAGTCTCCCTTAATTTTTTTTTTTTTTCAGTAAGTGGCGCATAATATGCACATCCATGGGCTATGTGCTTGTTTGTATGTCCGTGCATAAAGCAAGTACTCCACAGTGTGCACACGTATTACAGATTAGTACAGCTATGTCTGCATGTGTGTGAGTGTGTATGTGTGTGCGTTTGTACCTGTGTATGTGCATGTGCTGGTGAGATTTTCTGCATATGTATGTGTGCATGTGTGTGTGTGTTTGTGCATGTGTGTGTTTGTGTGTGCCCTCTGCTTTATTGCTTTTTTTACTCAAGGACTATCAGCAGGACATGAAGTGGCCCAGTGAAGATCCATCAGGGGAAAATACTACTTAATAATACAAGATGGAGTGAAGTGACTCTGAGGTTAAAGCAAAAAGCAAATTTAACTGTCTGGGAAATATGACAGAGAAAGTCAGAATTAACCGGATGAAGTTCCCCATATCAATCTCTGGAGAATAAGTTGGTATATAATGTCTGTGCAGAAAGATTCTTTTTTCATGACATATCACTCAATGTGTCTGTTACCAAGGTAAACTCATAAAAATAGGCCTTTCAACCACTTCTCAGTGGTCCGTTGTCTGTGCACTTAAATATGGCCAATCTCAACACAAACTTGTCTTATTTCACAAGGAACATCAAATTTTTTTTATAGATAAAAGACAACAGAATAATTGCTTTTTTACTTTTCCTATGAAACTTCCCTATCACACTGGCTGTAGACTGCTCTCATGCAACTAGACTGTCAGCTCTTTTAAATAACTAACTTTCAGACCAAATAAAACAGGCCTGATAATTTGATTTTAAAAAATCATCTTGATAGAATACAGAAGCTACCCAACCTCAGCATCTAAGGTAAGATAATTAGCTAAAAGTAACATTACTTACAGGTCCAACAGAAAACATCCAACTCCAAGTCCCTTTTCATCCCCTTGGCAAACTTCAGCCGAAGTAATTCCAAGGCCCTGTCGGCTTGCTTTTTGCTGTGCTGTATCTAGGCTTCTTAGCATCTTCCATTGCAGCAAATGAGCGACAAACACTTTGTTGGAATCTGATCCCAAACCACAGGTGGGCAAGAGATCATTTTCAGGGGGAAATATTTAAAGCAAAGAACTCACGTCAAAAATCCCATAAGAATTCTATATAAATGGTTTAGACATATGTGCATACCTGTGTACTTTTCCATCCATCCATCTGTTATCTATACTCACCATCTACTGACATAGCTAAGTGATCTACTAATGACTATCCACCTAAACTGTGCACTTTAAGAAAGACTACTGGGAGGTTGGGTTAATGAACTGCTACTGCATTTGTGTGTGGTGAAGGTGATTGATTGACCCTTTGCCTAATACAATTGCTAACTGTGGATCGAATTCCAGCAACAGTGCAAAAAAAATCCTTAAGTTCCAACCCTGTCTGTCTCACTACCTGCTGCTTTGCAGTCTCACAGACCACAGCTGTTGTCATGGCAGACACTAAATGTTTAACGCTAGAGGCTATGCCATGCAAGGTCAATCGCTGCATGTCTCGTTTCCATGGTTTCATTAAAGTTATCAGGTCCACACTACAAATTTTTTGCAAAAGTGTTTAGCTGAACCAGGATAAGTGATGCTACTCTGGCCAAAGAACCCAAAACCATGAAAGGCTGACATATTTGATGAACTGGGTTCCTAAGAAATGGTAAATACTCATTTTAGGCCATTTGTTTAATACTCTGAAGACAAACATAGTCTAAGTGAAATCAACTAGGTTATTCAGTCTGTATTTGTACTGTGTTAGCAACATTACTCCATTAAAATTGAATAGTTTTCGCCCTCATTTGATTTTACATAATTATTTTCTTGTTTATTTAACTGATGTGGTCTTAACTATTATTTTCATGAAACGACAGCTGTGGAAAATATTTAAGGGTATCAATAAAAAGTGAATGCATTTTTTTTTAGAACGTGAAAAAGATTTTTTCTGAAATAATAGGGCTTACCAATTAATTCATGTCCAGGCCACAACATGACATTTCTTAATAGGGACACGTCTTGTGAAAAAAATATGGGTTGCATGAGGGGATATCTATTAGATAAACCTTTTTAATCTGTAAAAACCTGAGGATGGTGAAAAATTGTCAAAATCACCCTGGGCCTCTAAGGGTTAATAAAGCATTTTTTGAAACATCTGAAATCCTTCCTGGCTGGAAAATGAACGTATCAATTATTCCTTGCCGGGAGAATGTTAGAATATCCCACCTCTCCAAAACTAATCAAACACCTTCTTAGTTAACACGATTATTAAAGGGGAACTGAAGAAATGCATCACACATAGATGTCTTTGTCATTACCATGTGCAGTCTCACACAACTTTAATTGGGTGTTTTGTTGTTCCATTTTTTTGAGAATAATTGTGCAGAAGATAAAAGAACTGCAGGTTGTTAAATAATGCAAGAGCTGGGGTGTTTTGTCACAAAGATATGTCTGCTTTTTATCTAGCTTGTTTTCATAGCATATTGATCACTTCACAGCCCATATGCTGTGTGTTTCCTGTAAGGAGACATTTTAAATAAATCAAGAACCTTAGAGGGCAAAGTAGTTGTTTATTTATTTAAAAACAATCTATGAGGATAAAAGAACATTGTATTTTCAAAGAGTAGTGAAGAGATAAAACAGAAGTTACAAATTTCTTAGTGAGTACAATGATGCCATTTAATAAAATTGTTTTCAATGATTTTAGTAAATAACTTATTCTTAAATGGTTTTGCAGCTGCACATTTTCAACATAAGCAAAAAAACTTTATATCTGAGTTCATGCAGACAGGAAAGTGTACCCTAAATAAACATGTTTATGCAAAAATTATGTGTTTTTATACAGTAAGAGTTCAAAATTAACCTGCCTGCTACAATATATTAGTTCTACTAGCTGATATCCTTCACAATCACTCATTTCACTGTAGAAGTAAAGCTGTTGTATCAGTGTTGGCTTGACTTATACTGTACAGGCTCAATACGTTGAAATGAGAGAGACAGATTTATTAAAAAAGATGCCAGTGGGTAGATTCCATGATGCAACTCTTTGCTCATTGTCCCTCAGCAGTTGCTCTGTATGCATGATTTACTCACTAGTGGACTTCTGTGATTCTGTGATATGCATGTAATACACACTCCCACACCACACACACACACACACACACACACACAAAGATAGGAACACATATATTTGTATGTAGAAGTGAGCAATGGCTTTATATTTTGTATTTATTCAGCCTGCCTTATATAAAGCTAGCTGGACCAGCTTTTTTTAGACATTTTTCTCTAAATGTCTGAAAAACTGACATTTCACAATTGTAGTGCATTTTTTTATGCTTGGCAATGCGAAATGTGGGAAATTTGAGTAGGGTTTCACAGTGTGCAACTTTTTTTACAAATGATGCCCCATATGTACGTCTCTTTAGTCAGACACTGTTGGCTGTGCTGAAAAGTTGTTCCCTGTGTTTTGTCACATGCCATCCCTTACCAACAACATTTTTCATATTGAAAGGAAAGAAAAGGGGAAAAAAAACAAACAAAAAACACTATATATGGCTATGCTACCATATCATCCTGCATCTCCAAAGTAACAGTTTTTCTGTCTCTGTGTTTCATTCTCTGTTATTAGTAGAAGGCAACTTCAAGCAAGTAAACTGCATTAAACTTGTGGTGTCTCGTAAGTCCCTCCCTCTGTCATAAATGGGTTTCTGAATGCAGCTTTTAAGACAAACCTACAGTGTTGAATAAGTTAAGTGTTTGTTTAATTTGGATATAATATCTGTCAGTCTGGAGCATTTAATGAATAAAGATGTCAGCAAGAGTGCTTTTCAGAAATATTGCTTATAAATATTTATAAGAATGAAGCCAGGGTGCAGGATTTATAGGGTGTATTCTTGGCTCTGGTGGAAGTATTGTTGCGTTTAGTTGCAAGGAGTGTTAGGAGAATTTATAGCCTAGATTTATAATAACTTTGGTTATATTAATCTCCTGGCAGAGTTCAAAGTGTGGTGATGGACTTACCTATGACTAAGTGTCTGTTAATTATACAGTATCTTTCATTTATTTTTTGCTTTTTGGCTGTGTGCAAAAAGTTAAGCTGTGTATAAAATTACCAGAGGACATTTGTGGCTTTAATCTGACGTCTCTTACTGTTCACACAGTACACAGTAGGTCTCTGCAATAGATAGTTTGTGTTTTATATTTAAATGTGTTGGCTCATTATTTGTGCATTTATTGACTTGCCAAAGCACAGATCTATAATAAGCATAAATGTAACAAAAATGTATTTTTATTACAAAAGAAATTATGCTTTGTATGTTTCTTTTTCACTCCTTTACTCTTTTTGTCTCTTTTAATTATATGTCAGTTAAGGCCAGCAGTCTAATATTCAGCACTACGCCATTCTGAATGAAATGAGGAATGCTAATTCTGCACATCCTCACTCCAGTTTGATACAGAGGGAATTGTGTTTCTTTCTTGCAATTTATATTTGGGAAAATATTGGCGTGTTATCAGCGTAGCCGCCATTGAAATATATATTTTATGGATCCGGTAACTATTGTCATATTATAACAGTTTTCAATGTAAAACTCATGTATGACCCTAATTGGGAGGTCAAACCCGTTTTGGCAATTTATCCGAAAACATATTTTCTTTTTTTTATTAAGTCAAATGAATTCATGCTGATTAAAAAAAACCTTCATTTTATATTATACAAATATGCATGAATAATAATAAAAATACAAATAATACAAATATGCATGAATAATTTTCACACTCAAGTAACCCTTTACAAATCACCACGTAATGTGTTGATTAAATTAAAATATTTTCTTTTTTTAAGCCTCCGATCACCTGGTAATGTCAGGATCTGGGAATGTTTGAACAACCTGTTTGTGGCTGAAGTAAATGTCCAACTTTGAACAACACTTCAAGACCACCATTTAGCAGGCCAGTAGGATGAGTTTCTGAAAAGTCCAAAACTATCTAAAAAAAAACTAGTATTAATAGCGTACAAATCACCTTTTATAATTTCATTAAATTCATACTAATTGTGTTCATGCTGGCTTCAATCCACAGGAAATGTAGTACAGAGTTTTGTGTTACTGCAGCCCTGTGGTTAATACATTGCGTTCAGCACCAAGGTGGTTATAACATTATTGTCAGTATATTTTATTTTCAGCTTGTCCTCTGAGAAAGTGGTGCGAAAAACGTGGAATAAAATCAAATCTGGGATGTGGTCCTCTTGCTTCGCTGACCCCAGTGCCTGGCGGACATTCCCTTGCAGGAGGTCAGTTGAACAGGGGAGCGCAGCGGATAACGTAGCTCTCACTTGATTGGATGTGAGAAAATGGCTTCGCTCTCTGTGCTCATGAAGAGCCCCATGCCAGCTGTGAACTGGGGGCGGCAAGGAGGCTCTGGTCACTCAAACAGTGAGTTTGATTAGCTTATTAGCCACACTCAACACTGATGGAAAGCTGCAGGCTGAGGGTACCTTGGAGAAAACCAGAAAGGCAAGAAGTCTAACTATGCCTCAAAAAGGTTTCCGGTACAGGACTTAGCAGGCAGCCATGTTTGCTAAGTGAAACGCATCCTGTTACAGTATTAGTATAACACAAAACCATGTGATAATGGTCTACGTTCACAGACGTAGTGTTAGTTAGTTTAAGTTAGTTTAAGTTAGTTTAACTTTCATGGCTGAAGGAAAATGATTTTAAATGATGGCCATAAATCACTAAATTGATGAACAAGTTTAAAAATCTTTCTTCTCTACAATATATTCTGAAGCCACACCTACAACAACATTACCATGAGACTTAACATTGCCTTGATCACTGCTATGTTAAGCAGGATGATGGATAACTCTAGACATCTTTATTTCATTGCATACATAATTCAGTAAACCTATAATAATAATAATAATAATAATAATAATAATAATAATACCGTAATAATAATAATAATAATAATAATAGTTTCATAATTATCTATTTCATGAAATGAAATGCATAATAAATAATCAAAGACTGGCACATCTTAGTGTATCTAAATGAAAAATCAGTTATATAGTTTCACATGTTCATATACCTCTTTGAACAAAGTACATCAATAACAGTTTGCTTTCGGCATGATAAGCAATGAATTACAAATTATACTTAGATCGGACATATTTTTGTTTGGGGAAGCTATTACTTTCTTTGTTCTCCAGTACCCCCAAGCACCAGACCCTTTTCCAAATGGAGGTGCTGACACTTCTGCTTTTGTGAATGTGAGATGGTCTCTTGAAGTCTTTGCATCACTTTAGAAATGAAAGTAAAATGATTTATTGTTCAATAAACTCTGGTCATGGTTTGCTCAATTAACTCTATTTATCTGAGTAATAGTATTTCACTCAATGTGGCTCCCCACCCCTTTTTGTCCGTGGACTGTACATGTTTCACTGAAGCATGACTTCTCATTTCATTCCATTCCTGTTGTAAATCAACAGCAGAAAAAGCCTGGACCATAGAAAGATTAGGCCATATATTATCTCCATTATTTCTGAATGCAATGTAATGGAATCATTTCAGATTCATGGCTGGTAACATATTCGTCAAACACACATTTTCACATGCTGGTGTTACATTATATTCTTGTCATACTGTTTTCGTGGAATCATTCAAGGCAACCGTGTGCACAGGGAATAGTCGTTTTGGCTCTAACATCCTCCTTGAGATATTCTTTAGAGCAGTGAAGAAATCGGTTGAACTTCTGTCCCCAGGATTGGATAAGTAGCTGGTTTTGTCTTATGCTGGGTTTATTCTTTGTGCTTTAGAATTGTTATTTTTCCTCCTTGGTTGTTGTTGCACATCAGTGGTTTAAGTGTGCTTTGTTCTTTCACATGGCTCCTTTTCCTTAGCCGTTGTGCTTCAGTTAAATGTGTTTTAAGTATGTTAAACCGAGAGCATTGTTGGAGTCTAGGTTGCACTTGAAACATTGTACGCCAGTTTCAATAGACAAACTGTATTTTGTTCGCTGGCAAGGCTCCTGAGCACCAAGCCCTCCACCGTTTGTTGACTAAATCTTAAATACTGGACATTTGTCAGTAGTGCAGTTGATACATTTGTAGAACTTCTGTCATCAGGACTGGATAAGTAGCTGTTTTGTGTTGGTTTTATTCTTTGTTAATTCTAGTTATAAAGGATTACCTATAACTGGTGTGTTATGGCCTGATCATTACACTCTCAGTAATTGCTACATGGAATGAAGTGATTTACAAATATTTGTTCACCAATTGTAAGTTTCTCTGGAGAAGAGCATCAGCTAAATGCTTAAAATATAAAATGTAAAAATGAATTCTTATCCTACAGAATGTACATCCCAGGGATATTAACATAATACCACTACTATGGGGAGAAACAGTCATCATCATCATCGGTGTTCCAGTATCTAAATGTCACACATTTCACAAATTTAAAGAAACAAGAAATACCCCCTAAATTTCAATGACCATGACCTGATAGATAAGAACTAAATTTCAGTGAAATTAAGTTGGTGTCATATACAACAATGAGGGCCGATAGGGCTAGCTAGAAAAAAAAAAATGTATCAAAATCATTGATGCATGAGTCAAACTAAATATTTTGCACTTCATGGACTGGACATCACGCAACACATTGAGTGACAGCATTGTGTTATAATCCACACTGTCTTTCCCCTCTGTAACAGACTTCATGCTCTGACTTACTCCACGGTAGATGTCTGGGACTTTGGATCTGCATGCATGGCTTCACCAAATGTATGAACCAGTAGAACTGTGGCATGTGGCCAGAGAGGAGCATCTGGCAAAGCAGTGCACCACATAGTGTTCAAACTGGGAAATACCCACTTTAGCCTGGTGACCTATCAGCTCAAACAAGGTGCCTCCATCCCCATCTGTCGCCGTCTATGGGGACTCCTGTTTCCCGTGCCCAGCAGTGTGTGTCCTGCATGGCCTACATTCCAGCATCAGTTAAGTTTGAGTGGGGAGAGTTTGCTGCGTGTGCTAGATACGTCAATCCCACAAGGCCACTGCACACTTCGCAGCAAGCCATAAGCTGAAGTGTCACAGCGCTTGAAATTTCATCTCATGCTTCACCGATGATGTTGTTTTCGAGTAATCATTCCAATGAAGCTTAGGTGGCGTTCAATTACAGAAAATCAGGAAGCTGTCTAAAATCCCAGCCAATCACGAAGCGACAATGAATTGCAGCTTTGATTATTGTCACTGTCATTTTGACTGAAATCTTGAGCAGGATAAAATGTGGGTGCCCAGTTATGATCTGAATGTGTCCTTTCTTGTTGAATCCTCGGTTGGCTGATTCAATGCACTAATGATTGATTCACACCAAGCAATTCAGGGAAATGAAATTTTGTTATTTATGTATGGTGTTAATACATTTCAGTAATAAAATAAATAATGTTTTTATATGAAGTTGTCATCTTTTTTTTTAAGCTGCAATTTTAAACTATTTTTCTCATTGTGCCATGTGCTGCACGCACACATGCCACATACACACGCGCGTGCACACCCACACACACACACACACACACCAGCATATTCCAAAACAGCTGTCATTTTCAGCTTCGCCTTTGTGTCCGGCACAAAAAGGATGGATACATGTTTTAAAATTGCTGCATATGGGGGAAAAAAGACTGTTGATGAATGAAGCACTCATACAAAGTGAGTTTCTGGCCAGCTCTGGAACCAAGGGAACAATTTATTTGCAGAATAAATCTGTTAGGCTGAGGCCATTCCCTTAGATTTCCCATAAATGCCCTGCAGAAACACATACGCTCTCATCTGCATGCACGAGAAGTGCACCTACCTTATAAAAATTCACAACTGTTTGAATGCCTGGGAATGTGTGTGATGGTGATGGTACTTCCTTAATTGCATGTACAGTTGTACATATAGTCTGTCTGATAGAGCATCTGGAAAATGTCCTCTAATTCGATGGGTAGTGGTAGATTTCTTACTCTGGTTGGTTGGCTGCAGTGGTTTCATTTCATGCTTAGAGCCCAGGGACATTTCAGCCCATGCTTTGCCTGGACTTGTGTTGTTTCTTGTCTATCTATATTGATTTTTTTACCAAGTGGTGTCAGTGGATTATAATAGGCTACTTGTACAGGACTTCCACATTCTGTAAAACAGCATACAGATGTTTGATCAGCACTTTACAGTAACATTAGTATACTATATAGCCTCAGTGAGAGTCAGTTTGTTTTGATGTTTTTTTTTTTAATTGCTCCAAAACAATAGCACATTACATTGCAAGGAAAAAAGACAATGAAACTCCATTACTGTAACTACATTACATTGATTTGTTTGTCCTCTATATTTAGCCTTGAAGACAATTTTAGCTATATAATGAATAGATGTCAACATTTATATTATAAAAAAGAATCAGTGTTAAACTTGATACAAGCTCAAGGTAGTGAAAAATGTTTATTTTACAAGTAGAAAAAGGACACAATTTGGTTTTAAACTCAATGTATTTTACTTCTTGTGTCATTGTGTGCAAAGTTAAGTAAAATTATTGACAAAAAAATGTTTGTTGCTGAATTGGGCTTGATTTTATGAGATTATTATGAGATATTAAGACCATTTCCCTAAAAGTGAGCACATTTAACTATGAAAGAAGAGACATGGATGTCTGCACCATCCCACAGCTGGCGGTGCAGGCAGATTTATGATGTGGGAGCATCCATTATTCTTATGCATTTAGAAGATCCATTTGTCCCAGTGCTACACAAGGTGAGGTTTCATGAGACCTCCTGGGCAAATGCATACTGAGACCAGCATTTTACATTATTTATAATGTTCTGGGCAATTTAGATGAAATAGATTTGGAGCACATCGTCTGAAAATGTCCCCTCATTTGCAGGCCTCCGCAGTAAATTTCTCCCTGTGTTCTAGTTCTACTGATCCATCTAATCATTGCTCTTCTTCCTGTTTAGTTCCAGTTATTACACAAGTTAAATTATCCACAAATCAACAAGGGGACCCAGGTCAAAACAATTAACCCAAAGTGAAGGGGTGGGGTGAATCTACATTGAGATACACACGCAGAATAGGTCTGCTAATGAGATTTCATCTACTATGCACACACACACGCACACACACACACATGCACACACATTGTTTTAAGTCAGCTGATCCACTGAAAAGATGTGTAAATTGTCTAAATAATATATTTATTTGTGATTTTATTTGTGATTTGATGCTCATTGTTTTTTTTTTTCCAGGGATCTGCCACGAAAGGTGGTACTTACATGTTTACCCCCATCTTGACCCCATTTTAGTGCACTGGAATTTTCAATAGCTAGCATCACCCTGGGATTCCACACTGTCTGCTGCCTATCTTCTCTGCATTATGGTATCAGCGTATATTTTGAGTGTGACTGCTGTAGGAATGGATGCCACTCCTAAATATTCTCACATGCCCACATTTACAAGTCCAGTCTGTCCTTTTTTCTGACTATTGCGTAATCCTCCACTATAATAATAATAATAATAATACGAAGAAGAAGAAGAAGAAGAAGAAGAAGAAGAAGGGATTAGATGCAGGCAAGCCACTTTCATACCTGTCACACAAAGATATTGACACAAAAATGGAAAAAAGAAATGGAGTAAATTATTTCTTATTTACATCCCAATACAGTACATTTTTTATAAACAGAACTTTGCAGTGACTACTGAATACTGCATTTTTTTTTTAATTCCCAAAACTTTACAAAATGTTTTGTGGTTGTTTTTTTACAATCACAACAACATGCATCTTGAAAAAGGTTTTTTTTTTTTTTTTTTTTTAAACAGGAATATCACATTACATGTTTAATGTTGGTCATTACGGCAACATTAGTGTGTGTCTGGATATGAAATACCAATATCAAAGATAAAAAGGTATTACTAACCCACATAAAAGCACGGGGGAGCTTCTAATATTGAGATCGTCCTTCCCTGAGGCCTTGGTATGGGTATTTATCATTCGACAATAAAAAAGACAAAAAAAAAAAAAGAAACTAAAACTGAAAGGGTCAATTGCAATGAAGATGGTCAACATACTACAAAGTTGGTATGTGTATAAAAAATACACCCTGTACACATGCAAATGAATCCCAAATACTATGAGTGAAGGTGTGGATCAGCATTCTAGACCCACTGATCTCTGGACCTAATGCACTGACTGACAGAAAAGTTGTCATGTAACAAACATTATGATGATGGTAATGACAATGACGATGATAACTACTATTACTGCTTTATTGTTAAAATGCCAAAATTAAAGTCACACAGTCATATTGGATTCCAACCCTAACATCCTCCAGCGTGGCAGCCATGGACTGTTTTGGGGCAGTTAAAAGGAAATGAGTGATAATCAAGGGCAATGTGTTGTTTATGATTCAGGTTTTTATGTACCTAGACAGTGAATACAATATCATTATTAGTCTGAAATACTGCTATCATTTCATTGCAATAGACCCACCTAACTGTACAAATCAAATGAATATCTTTTCTTTTCTATAATATGTACAGCTAGATAAAAAACAATATGTGAAACAAAAATATTAAAGTTGGCAAAAACTAAAAATATATGGATCACATAAGTTCTGCTTGCATTTTACACAATAATCTTGAATTTCCTTCACTGCAAACTCTTACTTGTTGCTAGAAACCAGTGTATTTATTATTGTAGTTTATTTGTTGTATTATTTTTTTTTCCACTGACTTAGCCCTTGTACAGACCTTTGAGTATGTAGCACTTTACGGGGAATAATTTAGTAGTAAACAACTTTTATACACATAGTACATTGCATTTAATGTCTGCATCTGAAATACAAACTAATAACATTTGCTGCGGCAGAAAAATGCTGAGTTCATATATTCACATACACTTGCATGCTGTAACATGAAAAATGGGCATGAGAAAGTAGAGGAGAAAAAAAAAAAAACTTCCTGCATAGCAGATAAAAAAGAGAGGATATGTGTATGTCTATGTGTGTGTGGGTGTGTGTGTGCATGTGTGCGCATGTGTTTGTATTTTACATTTGAGCTAAGTACAAACAGTTCCTGCATTCAAATACATGATCTGGATCCACAAGTCTGAAGTGATCTATTGTAATACAAAACAACCCCCAGATAAATTTGAAATGATCACAAATCTGTTACAGTATGCAGGCGCAGAACTATCCAGAGTCAAGATGGCAGTGTGGCTGAAACACAGAACATTCATTTTCCCTTGAAATTGTGCTTCACATTGATTAAGCCATTTATTTCTCTATTTTCCCTTTCCCACAAATTGCATTACAGTGTTGTCCTAAAGATGGATTAAATCCCCTTTCCCTCAGGCTGTGCTTTGAGTCGTTCCTTTGACTTCCATGGATTCCCTCTGCTTGTGGCCAGCGTACTCCCCAATGAAGGACCCGTCCTCGTTGAACTGCCCGTCCTCGTCTCCGTAGTCCACTAAGCTGTCCCCACTGTCTGCTGCCTTAATGTCTCCACCGAGAGACTGCAGGCTCCCTTTCAGTGGCTTTTCATCATTGTCACTGCAGGTAGAAATAAGGGAAGGGAGTTAGTGTGCACCTCAGCTCGTGCTAATTACACAGCTGTTAATATTGAACTAAAGGTCTTTAAGGTCGAGTTACAGACACTGCAGAGTATTTCCTTGACATGACCTCCCAAATGCTTGAGCACCAACCCTCTATTATGCCAGTAAACTTTAAAACTTTTATTTTGACAAAAATTTAATCCTGTGTATGGCTCATTACTTAAGGAGTGTAACCTTGTGGATTTGAACTTCTCCAGGAAGTCAGACACTTTTGTATCACTGATTCAGTACCAAGAGTTATAAGCCACTTGTCAATATCATTAACGTTGTCTCTTGTTTTAGTGATTTTCTGAGCCTTAAGAATGCTTTTTTGTGAGCTGTGGCAGCAAAGCTTTATTCTCATCCTTACTGTACCTCATTCACTGAAGCTTGGTTTGAAGGGAGTATTAATGGAATATCACTGCCTTGGAGATCTGCCATTTTCACATTTATTGTTTTAGCCCTCCCACTGTGCTTTGGGAGGTCTCAATTTAGGGTCCTATCCAACAGCAGTTAATAAGCACTTCACAATGAGGTGGCTCATCCTAATGCGTGCTACAACCACATCTAAATTACAAGCACTAAATACATCAGCACTACGATGTCACATGACATGTAAACAACAGCACATTTCCCGCTGTTGTTTACTACCTACATTCCGAGGTCACTCATCCCATAATGTGTCTTGAGCACTGATGCCTGTGAGGATCCTTGTAAAACTCATGCATGTGAGGTTTGCTTTCAGGTTGAAAGAAATGCAGAAACAGGATTACGTAAACACAGAGCAATGCATATTTACACATGCACTTTTTTTACCGGTTGATACGCAGAAGTGAGCCGGAGAACATCTGTACCTGTATTCACAGAATGTGTCATCATTCATCCCCTGGGACTCAAGGTCTGGATGCATAGCCTCCTTCTCTTTCACTGTACATCAAAACAGGTGTGACACAGGTGTGTTAGAAGGCTCAAGTGCAACTTTGAAATTTGTCATTAATTAAAATGATTTCATCTTCTGTGATTCAGTATACAGTACATAGCTTGGTTGTGTTTTATTTTTTAAATCACCAACATTTTAAATCAACATAATGGCTCCAGCATCATGGTCATGGTTAATTATTTCAAATAAATTTTGTGCAAATATCCAAAAATGTTTTCATATCAGACAGAAAAAAAAGTGTGCCATTATAACTGAGAAGAAATTCTGCAGCAGTGCAGCAGTGAAATATTCAGCGTGTTTCGTCAATAACACTTGCGGGAACGAGACTACCAATCTTTTGTGTGCCTGAGTTCTATAGTCTGATGAGGGGGGGATACAGACGGTGGAGGAAGTGCTGGAGGCGTCTGCAGGTGAATACAGAGAAACAAAGCCATGTGATCTCGGCCTGTCTGTTTGACATGCCAGGCAATAATCTTTGTGGAAGGAACATAGGGACCCAGTAACTCTAAAATGAAGCTAGCTTACAGTAGAACAAACTGTAAGACTCTGCAGCTTCCCGATGGAGGACTGACATTAATCACCATGGTGCTTTTGGATGAAGGAATAAAATCATTTTTATTTGAAATTGAAACTGTAAGTACATAATAAAAAGATTACTGTGTGTGTGTGTGTGTGTGTGTGTGTGTGTGTGAGTGAATAAATATATTCTGAACGTTTTGGTTAAATGATATCAATCCCTATCACTTAAAAAAAAGTTTTAAAAATATCACTGAAGAGAAACAGGTTAAAGGAGATAGTTTCCATATTAATGAAGTTTGGATTCGAGGGTAATTTTTTTGCAGGCTCTTCAGAAAGATAAAGACGTGCTTTCAGTCTGGATTTTGGCGATAGCAGTGTTGACACAGGAGATGAATGGCTTCTGAAGTCTAAACCGAAGAAAGTAGTGCAAATAGAATATACACGGTGGAGGGCTGGCAGCACTAACAAGAGGGCAGGTGGCATGTGCTGGTGTGAATACGCACCGGAGTACTTTCCCCCTTTGTTTCTGTTGACAAAGCAGGCAATTAGCGCAATAAGTGTGAGCAGTGCCACCGCAGTCATCACGCCGATGAACCACCCTTGGGTGGATATTCCTCCACGCATGCTGGACGGACCTATCGAGCACAAATAGCTTTCGTTATAGCATCAACAATCGACATGAAAACACATTAACAATCTTTTGTGAGACACACTGATACATATAAATACATGTTAATGAGTGCGAACAGCTATCTGGCACTGGATTGGCTGCGGACATTTCAGGTTGTGATGTGTAATGTAATCAGGTTTTAACAATAGGAGCCCAAACTGCATTTTTTGGCTGATGAAAATACCTGTGAATATAGCAAACCTTTCAAAAGTAGGAAAAAAGCAAAAGGAAGCTGATTCAGCTTGCATTAGCAGCCTATGCATGTAAATGCCATTATTATATAAGTGTTATATACGGATAGTATGTGTTATGCTCTACTTTCTGTATCGAATATCCTGATCACTTTCATTTGCATTGCCTTCTCACTTTCACTCTTATGTAAATACTATGTTTTATAGAAAGACTATTAAAATGAAATATTTGTGTATTTTCAATGCAGTCAAGAGTAACAAAGTGTACTTACACAGCATTTTCACATATGTACTTACACAGACACAAGGTCCTTGAACTGTAAAGTAACCACAAGCTCAGAAAAACTGAAAATGATTATGCTACCTAACTTAATATTCCACTCTATGTATATCACTTGAGAAATGTAATATACCAGAAACCAAATGCTACATCTATCAGAATCTTCTCAACACCCCAAATATGGTCTGCATAGCTTTCATTTTTTATGTAGATACAGAATATCTTCATATATAAATGCATTTTAAAATATACTTCTTTTTTTCACCCTTTACTTCTCACCTGTCCCCCTGGTCTTGATAACATCTTCAAAAATACTAGAATTATCAACCCAGTTCTTAGTCATAAGCCGCACTGTGTACACAGTTCCGGGTTCGAGCCCCTCAATGATGTGGAAACTCTTAGACGTGTTTACTGCCTCTGAAATCTTCCAGTTACCTTTACCTACAGAAGGTGCACAATCAGGGAGTGTTAGTTCTTTTTATTTTATTTTTACCAGCATTTTAGAATGTTACGGATTATCAAAATGTCACTACAATAACACAGATGTGAAACATCTAAAATAAACAACTTCTATGCTTAACATTTCCCCATTTTTTGGAGATGAGATATTTAATATCTAGACAGGCTTATTGAAATTGGAATTTTCATTTTTCAAAAAGAACTAAAGAACTTCATTGTAGAGGTCTGCATCGGGTAGAAATGAGGGCCAAGCCCACCTATGCCTATCCTCTTCACGGCCTGACCGAAACCAACCCGACAGGCTCTAGCCAATTTTAAAGCCTCATAGAACCTGATCGCTGAAATAGCAAGCTGAAAACACCATACAGCACAATAGAAAATAATGTAGTGTTTCCCACTATAAAAGCTGCCAGTGAAGGTGTTTGCGATTTGCCTCTTTGCGATGGCACAAAGCAAAACTTCTAGTTTTTGTACTGTACCGTTCCACTCAACTAGCAAACTAGGGCTGCGTTCACACCAGACTAGCTTTATTTTCAATGAGTTATCGCCCAGGGCATTACAGTTTTTAGGTGCGCATAGAGATGAAAGGTTTAACCCATTTGAAGCACTCCAAGAAAAAAGCACCCTATGTCACTGTTATTATTTCCTATGCTGTCCAATCGCATGAAAATAGAGGCAGTTTCTGCCCACTCAAAGTTTTCACAAATCATAACCAACATGACAAAAATAAGCCGTCAAAGGCATGCCAACAAATTAGTGCCATATAGACATAGATGGCAAATTATTTTCAGGTGAAATTAGTTAGCTAATGCCGTAAATCCATTATGCAAGTAATTTACAGCAGCTGAGTGTGGTTGCCTAGCAACAGAAAAAAAAATGTCTCCTGTAGCTTTTTTAGAGTAGACTAGGCTTCATAAATGTATTGTAAAATAGAGGAATAATTTATATTTTAATGTTCGTAATGATCAGAACAGGCAAGCCAGTTAGCTTTAGCTGAGTTTTTTCTTATTTTACACGTGGAGTTAACATGTTTACTGCTGTTTGGACTGATAAGAAAAGGCTAGCCAGCTAGCTTTAATGGCTTTTTACCTTCAGTTAAATGTTAGTAGGTTTGTTGCCCCTGTGTTCTCAAATACAACAAAGCATAACGGCACACTACAAAAACAAAGGATTTGCGCCATTGTTGTCAATCGTTGTTAACAGTTGGCAGACAAGTTGCTACGCTATATTTGTAAACTTTGGGTTGGCAGCACTATTCATGAGGAAGGCCGATAGGGGCATATCCATTCTGATCCAACATCACAGAGCTAAAAATAGGCTCGATACCAAACAAAATCATAGCATACCTTCGGGATAGGGTCAGGATGCAGACCTCTACTTGATTGCACAAACACTCATGTAATTAACACAAAGTGTATCTAACTTAAAATAAGATGCAAATGTATGACCAAATACAAGTAAGTAAGATTAGCTTACGGTCGTTCATATACGCAACATAAAACTCTGACTCCTTTTGCTCGCTCCTGGGAATCCAGCTGATTTTTGCAAACTTGTCACTAACAGAGGAGCTAATATTGAACAGGATCGGAACTGATTGACAGATAAGAGAGGAGAGAAGGGGCAGAGAGGGTTAGTGAAAAGGTGATAGCATAGACATAGATATTCAAAAGGAACTCTCATTAGGAGTGTGAGGCTCCTGTGGCTATAGGCACTGGTTGCAGATGCTCAATCTTTTGTAAGTGATCCTGCACAGTAAAATACTCACTCTAAATTGACCTTAATTGAAATGAATCCAAGAGAGATTAAATTTCTCCATTGGAGCTGAACATTTTACTGTTATTGGGTGGATGTGACATCCTTTTAAATAGTATACCTATACGTACAAGTTTTGTTAGAGTTATGGTCAAAAATGTCACATCTGTACACAGCATCACTTCACAAAAGAGGTTTACATTATTTGTACATTTCTGCAGCCACACCCTTCTAAGCATTCCCGGCCTTTTCATAGTGTCAACATGCACACCTCTACTAAATATAGCAGTGTAAACAATGCAGTTATGGATGATAAAATAAAATGAGGACATGCATATATGACAGCTGCTTATGTTTTCATAGCAATGTCAAAGTAGGCCTACTGTGAAAAAAGGAAACGGCAGAATTACAAAAAAAGAAAAGAAGATTAGATGTTAAAAAATGAAATAGAGCTCGAAAAAGGGTATAGGAGAGACCTTTGAAAAATGGTAAAGAAATATCACTCATTATAGGCACTATAACTATAGTCCACTATAGGCCCATTCTTCTTAATTACCCAGGTGTTTTCATGAGGGTAACTAACGTGTATTTTCTTGGTTGCCATGAGTCATATGCCTTACATATCAGATTCTTCGGTCTCTAGGGACTTCTCTGACCCTAGAGCTATTAATACCGACTTCAGATGTCAGTCAACTCACTGTGTGCTGTGGTGGAATGCAGGTGCATATAGTTGTGACCACCAAGATTAAACTCATTGCTGGTTTCTCTGAGAAGGTAGAGGAGCTTTTCGAACCTGCAGCGTGGGGGCCAGGTCTAAAAATATCGCTGGGCTAGAGCATTTGTCATTCCCCTGCTCAGGCTGCTATTAAATCCCACGGAAAGCATCTGCAGCCACAGCAGGGAGCAGCACGGTGACACATTCTGAAGGATGGCTCTCCCATGTCAGGGAATTTCACTAATAGGGGCACAGAGAGCACTGAAATATTCTGATCTACAGCTCTCAACAGCTCCTGCTTACACACTTATATCGGGTTCGGCCTCCCTGCCAGCGCTGAAACCCACGGAGCGCGCCGTTCAAATTCACATGTCTCAGATGGGCTAGCAAACGCTCCCCCATCGTCTCTCCCTCTTGTTATTTATTCACTTGATTGCAACTCTGAATTGTTGTGTGAAGCCCTTGGGTGAATATGCTGGCCTGCAGAGGAATACTGAGGTCTGGCAAATGAATCCCTGAAAATTACATGGTGCTACAATTTATGCATTGTGACAGAATATCCCCTGATCTGGGAACGGTTGATTACATTTTCAGTTTAACAATGACACCCAGAGGCAAAGAGAACAACCAAATAAAAACACTGACACCCTAGAAACAACAATTCAAGAGTGAAGCTGCAGCTGGTGAAAGCATATTTAAAGGGAATATTCTTGAGGAATAATATACATTTGTGTCATGTTTTCATGATCAAGGTCCCTCTTTTGTCATAGCGTAGCACTGAAGAAGACATTTTTATTCCCTCTTTCAATGTCATGGTGCGACTGGATATGACTCGTATGTCCGTATGCCAATGTGCACATCTGTGCACATGCAGGTATATAATTTTAAGTAAGTGGTCTGTATTATTGTAAATTTGCACAAAATGTAGAGTGCATCCACAACTAGATATCCGTGACAATAGTCTAAATTCACACCAGGATCAATCCAATTAACCAATTAAACCAATGAGGACCTGCTTGGTTAAGCATCACTAATTTAGAGGAAGCTGCATAAAAAAACGTCCAATACGAAGGATGGAGAGATGAGGGCCTGCATTCCTCCAATGCACAATACCAAACTAATCTTTTTTTTATTATTATTTTTTAGTGTATCAAATTTGTTTTCACTCTGGAGTGTATCACAATATGAATGCGTGGATGCAGCTTTATACCTAAAGATGAAAGTGTGGCATTAGCCACAGGAGATAAGGGAGTACTTGGAGAGGAGGGTGTGGAGACCTGCCCTGAAAAGAAAGAGACATCTTGAGATTATGTGGTCGTGGGGGGGCGGGGGGGCGGGGGGGGGGGGGGGGGGGGGGGGTGGCTTATGGTTTTAGTATTGCACGCATGAGATGTCTAAGTACAAAATATATTGCTGTAAACTAGCTCTCGTTAACAAAGAGCATTAGAAATCTACCATACAGTACATCAAATTAGAAGCAAGGCCTATGTTATGAAAGTTAGAAATGCATGTATATTAACTCGACAAATCCCAAGTCTTGCCTCTCTAGCTGGATATTGTACTAAATTCTGTCAATATATGATTTTCTCCATCCAAAAATCTATTTAGAGGGTTGATTATGAAGTATTCATAGATAATGCCTTGGTTTGCACTGTGTGAGCAGCACATAATGATTATGCGATGATTGTCTGTCATAGACTAAATATCACACCAAAATGCTAAATTTAATCCCTTACATCTTCATTTGCATGTCAGTGTCTGTTGCTGTTTGAGAAATCAATCATTTTCTGTAAAAAAGGGCAGTGAGTATGCGGGTTTATCTAGGCTAGTTTGCCATTATTTTTAGAAACTTGACTAATATTGAATAAGCAAAATCAGTTCTATCAACCTTTTTTTCATTCTTTTTAGAAACAGTGGGCATTTGTGTCAGATAATAAACTGGGGTAATGAAGTTCTTATTGCTGAGGGCAAGAACACACTGCCGCAGACAAGGACAATCTTGCACCATGAAGTGAATCAATGCAGGTCATTGTAATGCAATTGGATGTTTTATGTCTGTAAATATATACTTGCTACAACACCACCAACTATACATTCTACAACAGCAATAACTATAATAGTTGTTGAAGTAGTAGCAGAAGTATGAATGATAGTGGTGATCAGTAACAGGTTGTTGTCATTCCTGAGGATTTATTAAATAAAAAATGAAAATAACAATAAAAACATTGGGCCTCATTTCCCCAGAGAATTATGTGAATTTTCCGCTAGCTCAGCTCAGTGCTCCCTGAGCCAATAGCAGGTTGCTGATCACTCCAGCAGAACAGCGTACACTCCTACCGCACTGCTGCTCAGGGTAGACATCCACCCGAACACAGGCTCTCTCTCAAGCTCTCAGTGCAAAACTGCAAACGCTCCTGAGGCTCCTTTCAACATAATATGCAAAATATATGTTATGCATACATGAGGGACTGCATTGCACATAACCTTATCTGTAACCCACAACTGCCTTCACTAAAATAATGCTACTATTCTTTCCAATTCATTTGGATTGGCTACAATAATTTATAAGTATCGTTTATGTTCTGTTATTTAATAACTGATGTTCCGATAGTATACATGCATTTATATGTATAAAATAGAAGGGGAAAAATCTTCACAAAGAAACATCACTAGTGACTCATAATCTAATCCAGAGAGATACTGTATCACAGATATCCTTCTGGGTACTACAGCTACAACAAGAGATCTAACAAAGTAAGCTGTTATCTATGTTTAATAGACTAAGCTTTATGATAATTATTCCTGCAGGCATATTTAAAAGCCAACTATTATTTGTACAGCATAATGATAATTTACAAATGAATAATTTCTGGCATAAACATTATTTCACTCAACATGTGAAAAGTTTAAGCAAAATTCATGAATTGCTGGTTTGATGTTTTCCTTTTTTATACTTTAAAAATGCCTGAGGATATGATTAGTAAAACTAGGGTTATCCAATGTTAGAGTATGTGATTCTCTTATGCTACTTCTGCAATACCAAGAAATCTACATACTGAGGTCGACAGTGGGTGCCGCAGCTGTGGATGAAGAGACATCTTCAGAAAGAGAGAAGAGCAAAAGTGATCACCAAGGAGACAGTGAGGAGGGTGGGCCGAACTATCGCTCTCATTTTCTCCAGCCTGAGTGACATTATTCTTTCCAAACCACATTGAACACCCAGCCACGGCGATCAAAACAGGTTCCACATGGTGCAATGGTGAAAACATAGCGCATGTGAGATAGTAGCTCATAATTCATAGTGAAAGAACACAACCAAGCAAATATAAATATCTGATACTAATGGGGCAGTATATGAAATCAAGTACCGAAGATCATACAGAAATATGCCATTTGAATTGGACGTTGTCATCAATACCATGACGTACACCTGAAGACATAACTATGGCATATACTTTATGTGTGAATTAAGGACAGATCTTAATTGAAGTAGTAAATAATAATGTATGTAATAATAAAATGTAAAAAATGAACAGCATGTATGTTAAAGCTATTTTTATTATTTATTGATATTTATACAAAGAGAAATCACAATTTGTGGTTTCTATGACCAAAGGCATTTTTTTTCCCCCAACCGATTGCTTCATGGCCGGTTTTCACTTTCAAATCAATAAGCACTTGTTCCTTGGTGACAATGATAAATGAAGCTCAGTCGCACATCCTTGTGGTGTTTCTTACCCATAAAGCAGTGCGGGGATGGAAATATGAGATGCTTGGCAATATGGGATATCTCACACGCATTCTTTTTTTTCCCTCTCTGGATTGCCCCCAAAACCGCCCTCTGCTGCCCGCTCCCAAACCCCACCCCACTCTTCTGCACCCTGGGGATCAAACCTGCCCTCTGCCAGGTTCTGAAAGACACTATTAGCCACATCACTTACTTGTTTCTGTGACGGTGCTTCCCTCTTCGCTGACAGGGGAGCCACAGCCCACCCTGGTGCAGGACCTCAGGTAGAACTTGTAAAGGCTGTGCGGCTCCAGATCCTGCAGCACCCACTTGGTGGTGTCGGGACTCGAGATGTTCACCGTCTGCAGCTCTCCCACCTCCTCAGTGTCATTGACTTAACATGGACATATGGATTATTAGCATACATTCCACAGCTCAGTTACATTGCACTAGAAAGCTAATTAACTAACATTAAACACACCCACATTGTTCCAGAGTCAATATGGAAGTGTGACCGAGATGTAGTGCTGATTAGCGTGAAAAGGCTAAAATCGCTGGGACGGGTCACACATTCCACTAGCATCGCCTCACTGGCTACGCTCCCTCGCTAGCCTTCAGTGTTACAGTAGGGTTATGTGAGAGCTGTGTGATATTAACTCTGCAAGCCCTCTCTGGAGCTGGGTTCATCTTTTGAACAGCTGTGTGCGGCTGCGTTCAATTCCTCTGGTGCCATGGAAGCCACACTGACAGCTGCTGACATTATCTTCAACATTTCGCACATGACTTCCTTCAAGGGGACTTCAAAAGCCCCACTTCAAACACTGCAATGATTGGACAAAGCCAGCATCTTATATGCTGGAAGATTGTGATGTGTGTCGCACCAATACCAGATGCAAATAGCATAGATCTCTTTGACATCAGCAAACGTGCAAAGATTACCAAAGCATCAATTTGATCGCCAGGAATATGCCTGAGCAGCATGTCTGTTAAGCTAATCTGCAATTAGGACTGAGTTACTGACTGACTGGCTACCCATAGTCATCTCTGACAGGATGTCATATACCATACATTTCAGATCCCCCACCCCCAAGCCATTCCAGCAGAGACTAGATCAGGAAATCCAATGTGCTGAAAACCCATTGCCACATGTCATGCTGTTCTCTCTGTTACAGTCCCTTGACGGCCACAAAATACCAGCAGCAGCCATCATTAGTCATATCCAGCTGCACTAGTTACTACTGCACTCTTTTTTCGCCAAGCCAACGACCTCCTGGTCAAAAGCTTGGTGCCATGAAAAAATAATTCACTCTGGTGTCTGTTGCTTGTTGCATGATGTAACAGCTGCCGCTTGATGTAACAGCCATCGTCTTAAAGCCGTTGATCTCACCAGTTCAGCACCTAGCACTCGGCAGGGGGGAGCGGTACAGCGAAAAAGCCCGGCAAGATCTGCGCTTTGCTGGAAACAGCCCTGGGGGCAGAGGTTCTCTGAATGATGACGATGGGGATGTTTCCTGTGTAATCACACAGGGCACAGAGAGGGCGGCTGCAGGGAGGTACGTACTCAGCTGGTACTGCAGGAGGTAACCCGTGTGGACGCCGTTGGCTTCCTGTGAGGGTGCCCAGACCAGTGTGAGGGAATCCTTTTGGACATTAGTGGCTCTCAGAAAGGGGATTTTCTCAGGAACTGCCAAAACAAAGAAAGCATTTTTTTTTTAAATCAGCAGGCCACATAGTTTCATTCTGTTAATTTTCCCAGCTATAAAAGCAAATCTATTTCAAACCAGCCAACTGAGCAAATTAAAATTCATCGTAGAGCGTTGTGGCCATTTACTGAATTGAAATGGAATGGCGGTACCCCGGTGACTTGTGGCCAATCCGCTCTCTTACCCCCCTCTGGAGTCTTGAAGGTGACAGGGTGGCTGCCGGGACCACTGCCCCTCCCGTTGAAGGCCTTGACCAGCAGACTGTATTCAGAGAAAGGCTTCAGACCTGGGACAAACCCGTGGTCCCTGTCCCCCGGAAATGTCATCAAGTGCTTAACATCGTGGGGCTTCTTTGAATCCAGGAGGCTTCTGAGTCTCCACCAGTTCAACTGTAATGAGGAAGGTTGGGCAGTCAGACAGAGGAGGCCCAGCTCACATACAGCATGATGGAGTGCAGAATACAATGGCATAGCCCAGACACAAAGTAGACAGACAGCAAACAGAAAATAGGCAAGAGCTCCCTTACAGCGAAAGAGGCAGGCAGAAGACACAGAGGAGTCATCTCTCAGCCTGATTACCTTGTATCCTCCCAGGTGTCCATTCAGCTTGTCCTTGGCAACCCGTGTCCAGCTGACCTTGATCAAGGTGCTGTTCAAAACCTCTACGGCAACATCGCCTGGGGCTGCGGCAGGTACTGCAGGAGCAAATTCCCTCATATTACCATCAATCAGGCTAGAAATTCAACCCAGTGCATATGCAAGGCATAATTACTGTGACACATTAAAGGGTATATATGCACAGCTCTACATGCACACCACAAATACACCACAGAACTAGGTACCCACAAAAATATTCTGCATTCTATTTGTGATGTGAATGAAGACATCAGGACATATTCTAAGATGTCCTACAGTGGCTTCAACGTAGCCTATTTGCCCAAAAAGCATATCACACTTCTTGCTACATTATAAAACCTACATAAGAGCAGACACCTTTGAAAGTCAGCTCAAAAAGGAGAATCGCATTTAATCAAAACACAGGAAACAAGAAGCAGAGAACTAACAAACACGCCGCTAGAGCAGAGTGAGATTAAACAGTGCGTTTAACAAGCAAGCTGTCAGTAGAAAAAGAGAAAACACTATCTATTGGAACACTCCTATGAGAGAAGGAAAATGTAATAACCTGAGATAACACCTTGCGGGCAACTCCAATAGAAAACTGAGAGCAAGAACGTAGTTTAGAAAGTCAGAATTCAAACACAATTCAGAAGTGATTTGAGGTAATCTGTGGAAGATGTCAATTCTAACCAAATGAAGGAACTTTTTCTCTAAACCCAGTGGTTCTCCTTTGTGCCAGGTAAGCTCTGGAGAACTGAAAGTGCATCATGTGCTCAGAGAAAACAGTCAGTACTTGAAACACTATTCTAGTGTTTTCGTAGAGAATTAAAAGAGTAAAAGTGAGTATTAATACCTAGCAGAGTTACATTGCCAATGCTCCTTACCGCCATTTGTTAGGCTGTAGAATTTTGTTTAAAAAAAAAAAAATGCATGGTTCCATCCATCCATTTCTATACATGCAAGAGTGTGTGTGTGTGTGTGTGTGTGTATGTATATGTGTGTAGGCATGTATATGCAAATGTGTGTGTGTGTGTAGGCATGGATATGTGAGTGTGTGTATGTGCATGAATGTTCAGTACTTTAGCACCTTTCAATTTACAAATACCATAATTCCAAAATCGTGGTTAACTACACAATGGCCATCACAGGCACCCCATGGCACTTACAATCCTCCCCAGAGTATCCAATCACTACTTTGGGTTCTGGTCCCCAGCCGTGGTGGTTCCGTGACTGGATCTTGATCTCGTAGGGGACGTATGTTGGGGTATTCTTCACTACAAAGGAGTGCCTTTTCACCACATGCTCCTCCCAGTCCTTGTCTGTGCCCTGAAGCCTGTAGCTCACCTTGTACTCCAAACCAGGGCCATTGTGTTCAATGGGCAACAGTGGCTAAAAACAGGAGAGAAACTCATCATGCAAAATCAGTCAATAAGCCAACCTAAAATTCTTAAATAGTTCAGTATTTATACATCACACTTTTCAATCCCTCTTTTTTAAACATAGTCTGGAGAAGCATGAGATTTTGAGAAAGTTTATGCTTTGTATCATTAGGCAAGCATTAAATGGGCTTCAATCAGACCTGTAAATGACAAGTTTGTTATTTGCAAGCCTAATTGGTAAAGTCTGAATCCAGATAGAGTTATTCATTCAGTGAGAAAATTCTTGCTATGGAGTACCCACGTACAATAAAAGACAATTATTGGCAAAGTCAAAACATTAACAATGAGAGACCTGGCAAACACTATGAGCTTCTTGGCCGCTCACAATTCTAAAGAAAAGAGGGAATAATTCATCTCATTTTACAATAGCGTGGGTCTGAGTGCATGTAAAACTCACTTTCCCATTGCCTATCATTTCTCATGCTTTTCAAATCATTACAATGAATGACTTTGAAAGGAGCCCAACACCTAAGATAGATCGGTTTAAGAAGAGCTTTGTGAAATTCAACAGAAATATAAAAGAACAGGAACATGGATTTCTGTATGTTGAACTCTTTTTAAAGTTTCCTCTGGTAATTTCTGAGATGAACAAAGGTGATTTCAGTATATTTTCTCATCACACATTCTCAAGACATAATGAAACAAAACCTCAATGTAATTTACCTTAAAAATAGAATTTATCTGAGTTGTGTGCTACACTTAGTAATTTAGGTGGCTATAAACTCAGTGTGAAAGACCATGCCATGTTTCTTACCTCCCAGATAATATCCATTTCATGGGGCAAATGACCTTCAATTTTTATGTTTTCAGGGTTCTTGTCTGGAGCTATAAAAGCAAAGAAATATGGATTTTGTTAGGAGAGGAACTGTTTGTGAAAAAACCGGCCAGTGATATGTGCACAGTGCGAAGAATGACCTCAATGATCCCTAAAGGCATCAATTTTAAAGTTCAATGAGCATCACAACAGACCAAGTGAAATATTACTCAATTATGCATCCATGCATTTATTCATTTGACAGACACCTTTATCCATGGCAATTTACTGAGAATTAGAACATACTGTACATTACAGCATGTAAACAGCAATTAGTACAAGGTCAGAGACAACAGAGAGACAGCGCGTCCAGTTAAAGCACACATGCCAAAATCCACTAGAAATCAAGATGAGATTTCAGCCTGACTGTGACAAGATGTGATTTCTGCCTGACTGTGACAAGATGTGATTTCAGCCTGACTGTGACAAGATGTGATTTCAGCCTGACTGTGACAAGATGTGATTTCAGCCTTACTGTGACAGGCTGTGATTTCAGCCTGACTGTGACAGGCTGTGATTTCAGCCTGACTGTGACAGGATGTGATTTCAGCCTGACTGTGACAGGATGTGATATCAGCCTTACTGTGACAGGATGTGATTTCAGCCTGACTGTGACAGGATGTGAGATCAGCCTTACTGTGACAGGCTGTGATTTCAGCCTGACTGTGACAAGAAGTGATATCAGCCTGACTGTGACAGGCTGTGATTTCAGCCTGACTGTGACATGCTGTGATTTTAGCCTGACTGTGACAAGATGTGATATCAGCCTGACTGTGACAGGCTGTGATTTCAGCCTGACTGTGACATGCTGTGATTTTAGCCTGACTGTGACAGGATGAGATTTCAGCCTGACTGTGACAGGATGGAAACATGGGCAGAATGCACATGATGGGTAGGGGTACATTAACAACCTGAAGGAGGAGTCCTGATTCGCTCTGTGGGTGCGCTGGGGGGTCCCTCTCCAATGGCATTGATGGCAAACACGCGGAACTGGTAGTCCACGTGCCCGTTTAACTTGAGGAGAGCTGACGCATGGTTTCCTGGAACTCTCAGAAGCTCCTTCCATTTTCCAGGTTCCCACTCACTCTCCTCATATTCAATAACGAACTCTGTTTAGACAAAACCCACAAATCAATGCCCAGACACCAGACCAGGTCACAAGTTCTATGAATTTTGGGACAGGGATGCTCAGGTCATCTGCACAGTGCAGATGCTAGTATTAGGAAGGCTTGCAATGCGCAATAAAACTATGTAAAAGGACAGACAGCTTCAAGGTGCACATGATTATGCTGTGGGCCGATGCTAGGTTTGCAGTCAGCCAAGGTCAGGTGAGCAGCCTCGTTACCATTTCTGGAGCTGTTGTGGTCGTCCCCGGGGACCCATTTCAGCTTTGCACTCTTGTTCTTGTGTTCCGCCACCACTACGTCCTCCGGAGCATCTGGGACATCTGACGCAATACCGCAAGAACACGTTAAAGTACAACACCCCTAATGCAGGTGAAAGCCAAACCGACAACTGTGATGTAATGACTCCATTCACGCCCACCTGGTTATTTCTGGAGACACACAGCATCGATTGGCTGAGAGGAAAACTCCACAAACGGCCAGACTAAAGCACACAATAATCCTTTGACTGAATAATCTTTTGCAGTTGCAGACCTAGGCAAAGCCGAGTTTCCTCAGCTGTATTCTGCAGTGTAGAGCTACTGTAAGTGTACTAATGCGTTAGGATCCCTGATGTGTTGAACGGCCCCATGTTCTGGAGATCCCTGGTGAGAAATACAGTGATGTGTGTCATGTAGCATGTTCCTTTTTATGTAGACTGTATGCTGAGTGGGATGAACAGTGGAGAAGGAAGCTTTTATCTCATATATGAAAGATTCAAGCACTTCTGGGCTTCTGCTTGTGAGCAGGAGTCCATCTACTGTAGCACTGCACCTTGCATACTCTTATACTCATACTGTCTTATGACTATGAGTCTGTTCCATGAACCTATTCCATCCATCCATATGTTTTTATGAAAAAAAAAACAGCATCAGTGTAGAATATACCTTCTTGGCATATATACCCTCTTTTTATACTGGCAGAAACCCTTAAGTGTGTGTGTGTGTGTGTGTGTGTGAGTGTGTGTCTGGTGTGGTGTGTGTGGGTCTGGTGTGGTGTGTGTGTGTATGTGTGTGCGCGTGCATCTGTGCGTGTGCTCCGGGAACTGATGTGTTGATGAGTTGAGGTCTCTGAGCTGCTGAATG
This sequence comes from Anguilla anguilla, assembly GCF_013347855.1. Classification (NCBI taxonomy): domain Eukaryota; kingdom Metazoa; phylum Chordata; class Actinopteri; order Anguilliformes; family Anguillidae; genus Anguilla; species Anguilla anguilla. The sequence goes on along the minus strand of NC_049213.1, from coordinate 28,402,473 downwards.
GAACAGGTTTACACACATCCCTGTTTGAATATTCAGTAATGTGTTACATGTACATCGCTGAGGGCCTGGAAAGTGTAGTGGTATTATGCAGATCCCTGCTGGGTTGAACAGTGATGAGATCGACTCTCTGATGTATTGAGTGTTGTAGAGTAGATCAGGTACACTCACGTGCATGTTGAATATGCACAGTAAACGTGCTACTTACCCAACACGATGAGCTGAGCTGTGGCCGTGTCCTCATCCAGAGGGGTTACGGCCCTACATGTGTACGTGCCCTGGTCTCCATGGCTTACATTGAAGATCTGCAGAATCCCGTCGTCCACAAAGAACCTGTCCACATGGAGATAAATGAAGGTTCTGATTTGTACAGGCAGAATCCCAGAGATCACAGGAAACTCCCGCTGGGTTAAAAGGCGAAGTACTGTGACGAATCATCCACCTTACCCAGCATTCTCAGTGTGGTTGAAGACTAACTCCACATCATCCTTTTCCCAAAGCATTTCAAGGTCACTTTGGAAAGACTTGTCGTATTCGGCCTGGCAGGTGAATTGGGCAGTGCTCCCCTTCAGGATTCTCAGGTCTTGCGGTGGGTCCACTATTCTGGTAGGATCTTAGACACAGATTTTTTAAAAAGACATTTTTTATCTGTATTATTGTTTTTTTTCTCTTCTTTTCTTTCTTTCTAAAAATTGCTCTGTACCTTTTTAGATTTATTAATGTGGGTAAATCATTATGGCCTTATCATTTCCACAAACAACAACATATGTTAAATTCAGGCATGCACGCACGCACACACACACACACACACACACACACACACACATACTTTTTAATTAAATTATACCTTTTATTTCCAGCGAAGCAGTAATTGCAGATTTGCCCTCAGTATTTGTGGCAAAACAGGTGTACTGTCCCATGTCCCCCTTCTCAGCAATGTGGATTTCCAGTGAGCCATTCTCATGAACAGAGAATCCTGGTTCCTCCACAGAGCTTGTTGTGTCATCCTTGGTCCTAAAAGATTTATAGTCATATTTATCATATTATTGTATACATTTGTGTAACGGCAGGTACTTCTAAAATGAATGCTAAAAACAATCTGCATAAGATCATGTTTACTGGCTGTGCAATACTATAAATGATTACATTTTGCTTTTTCTGCATTAGAAAATATGCTAAATATAGTAAATATATAATAAAGAAGAACACACTAATTTCTGGAGATTATTTAACATTTATACAGATGTTCAGCAAATCTTCAGCAATCATGATGGGAACAAGGATGAGACACATTTTTTGATGTTACACACCTAAGTATTGATCTTGAGACAATTAGAATTTCAAATGAAAGCTTAACAGCTGTATTGATCATTTCAGCTTTGTTATACTGTAACTTGTTTTTTTTAAAACAAGATACATTTACGAAATGTTCACATCCACAATTAGGCATTCTGAACCATATCCAGTAAGCACAATCTGACACTCATGTCGATAAAACAAGCTGGCCTTACTACCACCCGTAGCTTTCATTAGAGTTTAAGTGAGGAACTCAACATCCTGTCAGCTAGCTTCTCTGATCACTTAAATTCCCCATGTTCAGCAGTGCGTGCACTGTAAATACCCAACACATATCAGCAAACATATTCAATCTCAGTTTTTCACCAGAGGTCTCCCCAAATGGGAATTGATGCACATACACTCGGACTGCAGAACTGGCACTTACAGTATCATCTGTGTCACTACTAGGAACAGTGAAGAAATCCTTTAAAAATACGTTTATCCTAAGAGAATGCCATTGCTTGCATTGTAAATGTTAGTTCTGGCGGGTTGAAAAAAAGGCCGTTAATAGAAGTGCTCCAAAGCCATATTTTGTGACCATATGGTCGTGTCTAGCACTAGACTACCACTCTCCACAGGGATGGCTGGGGGCTTGGGGCTCAGGCGGAGTGGAGGGTGGGGGTGGGGGTGGGGGCAGATGGGGGTGTCACTCACCAGGTGATTGAGGAGGGTGGAGAGCTGAAAACCTTGCAGTGCATGACCACACTTTTCCCCTCTGTAGCGGCGTACTCTTGCTTGTCCGCCGTGAGAATCATAGGAGGCAAGTCTGTGAGTATAGACAGCGGTTAAATAACACCCAGCTTTATTCTGGAAATACTGTCCGCTACAACAGACGCTCACATACAGTAGCCTGCCAGTTTATTAACTGATGTGACTGAAGTTTCTTGCCCATAAGCTGCTTGTGTCAAGTGGCTCGATTGCATTTCTGAAAGCCATTAGTGTCACAATGGCCAAAGAGTCATTACACTTGCTGACGCCAATGGGAAGGTCTGGATAATCCAAAAAATCTTGGGCCAAAAATCCAAGTTTTGATCAGTGAATAAAAATGGGAATAAAAAAAATTATAACAAAATTTCTCACAATGTCAAAATAAAGTAAATCAAAAATATTATGCCTAGTACGATGTGACTACTGCATAATTCACAGCCATTTCTCAAGATGAAACTTGTTTAATTAGGTGGAACAGAGCGCTGCAAATAACTAAAATTGATACGCAGAATCTTTTTTTATAGTTCTGTATATAGGCTAAGTATGAATAATACAGTGGCAGGGGGGAAATAATTCTCATCATGATCGCAGTTGCCCTGCAATCTGGACTCTCGATACGATCGTTGAGGATCGGGCCGCGCTTTCTCAAAGCCCCGGCAGCCGCCTCACAGACGCGGCAGCGGAGCAGAAGCCACGCCGGAAATTTCCAGATGTCCTGTCGACGGATGCAAATGGCCCATTCCCCGCACTGGCGGTGCCGAGTGAGAGGCCCTTGCAGTCACATTCACGCAGCGTTCTGAAGGATCGTATATTACTGGGTATGAGCGTAGGGTGGCGTTTTTCTCCCGGCATCGCAATTTGAAACGTGAGAGCCTGTTAGCACATAAAAGACCCCCGGCGCTGTGGGTATGCTAAGAGGCTCGCTCCTCCGAAGGTGCTGCACTGCTCACTCTCAGACCAGACGCCACTTTACCCACAGGGAGCCAGCATGTACTGTCTGCCTCCATCTATTAGTCAGCTGCAATAAGAAACTGCTTCTCATCACCGGCCCTTGAGCTGGTGAACCCTAGAGTGAGGTGCTTAGTCGGACTGCCTTCAGTAAGCATCCGGTAAAAGGGACATATAATGCATATAATACTAATAAAATGAATGCGTATTAGGTTCCTTTGATGAACGGATTTGTGTGTGAGATTTTAGAGGGCAGTTCTTTATTGTAAAGTGTTTCGAGATCCTGAGGGGAACAGTGCCAGACAAACGCAACCCATTACTATTATAGATAATCATTATCCAGCATAGCTGCCTTTTCTACCTCTATAATCTGACCATACATGAGAACGGAAACATAATAAAAAGCTAAAAAGATTTAAATGATTTGATTTTTTTTGAATAAGTGCGCTTATGTAGATCTTCTTGTTAAGCATATGCATTTTTCTAGGGATGTGTGAGGATTTCACACGTCATTAATCTATATAGCTTGAGCTAAAGGAGACTTGATCATGTTCAAGGGACCAACAAAAGAGTTCTGCACTGTATCTGAACCCATAACCTCCTGGTCATGTCTAGTGACATATTCAGTACCCCAGGCAATATAGCACTTATTTTTATGACCCGTTAATTTACAGTAAATAGCCCCTTAAGACCTAAAAATCCATTTTTGTCCCCTGTAGGGGACATCCCTGGTCTTATTGTCAAGAACCATATATTCCACTGAAACCTCCACTACATGGGACATTCAATAGAAATAAGGTAAATACACATTTTGAAATTATTATTATTATTATTATTATTATTATTTTATCACCCGGGTCTCAGCAGGATTGTGGTGCTACTCACACCTATGTACATATGCAGGAGCAGATACTGAACTTACTCATAACCATGATGTTAGCGTTGGCCAGAAGGGTCCCGTGCCTGTTTGATGCTTCACACTGATACACTGCACTGTTGCTAGGCTTAACATTGCGCAGAACAATGGTGTCATCAAGCACATTTCTGTTGGGCACCGATGTGGCTGTGGAAATAAAAAAATTTAAAAAAAAGTATAACTCAATGAAATCCATTCATGCTGCAACTCATAAAACAGGGATGAAAGATTCAGGAAGTAAACCGAATGATTGGAGGATGGGCATCCTTTACACACCCTCGAGAAGCTGTCCGTTCATTCTCCATTTTATTGTGGGCTGAGGTAATCCTGTGGCTGAGCACTTAATGTGCACATCTGAGCCTATGGTAGCCAACTGGCTCTGTGGCTCAAACAGCCACCGGGGAGGCTCTGAGGGAGAACATTGAGAGAAGGTGTTAGTGAAGTCCTGTAATGCAATGTGGCAATTAATACAAGTGTATCTTTTTAAACCAGACTAACAACTAACAGCCGTACAGATTCAGAGTTGAGTTGAATGCAGGCTTCAGGTTTTCAGCGCCTTTGGACAAAAGTGTAAGCTCTGTCTTTGAATTATTGCTTATTGATTTGTGATACATTTCCTGATCAATGGTTCCCTTTAGCCCCTGTGGCACTGTAGCTTTTGTCTATAAATTAATTACATTTTTAATTTATTTATTTGCTCAATGGCAATAAATAAACACTAGGTGGTGCTTTTTCCATAACAAAAAAATCATTGCTTTAACTATGTTCTTCCAAGTGCCTTAAATACATTATAACCATGACAGGATGAATATTGAACATATATAAGTATGTAATATCAGAGGACTAATTAGCCACCACAGGCATCAATCACGATTGTGCGGAACATGCTATTCAGAATTCATCACAATGTAAAAATACTGTATTTTTAACTTTAATGAGTGACACTCTATCGTTGCTCTTAACATCCCAATTTCAATCCTTGCTTCAAAGAGAAACAGTGCTATCCTGCGTATGACCCTCTCCCAGAATTGTTCAGATGGTATTACTTAATCATACTGAATCATAACATCATAACGTCAGCCTGTGAACTGTGACCTGTAAAACATTCAAAATCAATGAAAGGTAATTGGAATATTGTATTTGCTTAATTCACCTTCGACTCTCACATGGAAGTAGTGGACGGTTTCTCCGTGGGAGTTCATGGCTTTGCACATGTACTTCCCCTCATCATCTGCATCAACCTCCAATATGGTCAGGACCTTCCCGTGGTTTTCGATGCTTGCTTTATCCGACATTCCCTGGCCTATTTTGATCCACTCTATCCTTGGAGTTGGACTTAAGAAAACATGGCGAGAACTTAATGTGGGTCATGGTAATTGCATATTATAATGAAATAACTTGAAAAGATGGTCTTATCTGTAGGAATAGGTGACAGCCTACTCACAATCCTTCAGCAATGCATTCTAGCTCCAGTTTGTTTCCTTTCACCAGTCCTTTCTCCGTATTGTCACCAGGGGGCACCAGAAGACTGGGTTTTCTTTCCAGAATGGAATTGGCTGCGTAATTGAGAGATGTTTGGCATGTAATGCTTTGCCTCACAGTTTTGTTATATTTTTATAATGTCTGAGAAACGATTAACCCAGCTGGATGACACGAGAGATGATTATGTCTGCATTTAAATATTTAGATGATCACATACTACACATATCTACATCTAAAAAATGTATCATGCATTGTGTATGCACAAATTATATTCAACAATTTGAAATACAATTTCAATTTGAAATAATTACATTATTGTAGTAATGCTGACAATACACTATCACTGTATGACTTAAAATCGAGGTGCTTTCACTAATTACTGTAGCTACGCAGAGCAGCTTGGCGTCATGGGAGTCACAATGGTATGAAATGACACTCACCACTTGCATCGCTATCGGAGTCATTGACAGACTTGGCTGAAATGCAAAGATGGAGAGCAAATGACGTCACAATACCAGGGGATCACATGATGTACAGCCCAGCACGCGGGTGCTGGTTCATGATGAACACAAAATAAAAGTATGACATAAATATGAGGACAGTGAGAAATGTTATGCATTCCAAAGTGCTTTGGCTTGTTTGGTATGAAAACAACTGTTCCGCGAGACTTGTAGCACTCTGGGGGGGGGGGGGGGGGGGGGTGACACTCACTACTGCTGACAATCACGGACATGGCCGTTTTCTGGACGATGGTGCGTATCTTCGGGAAGGCAGCGTAACAGCAGTAATCTCCGCGGCTGTCCTTATCCAAGGCGTTGGAGAAGTACAGATTGCCGTTGAGGCCCATGGACACCCTATCATCCTGCTCGATATGCTGGAGCCCTGGGAAGGATGCAGGAGACAGTTAAAACTGGAATCAAAATGTGTCACATCATATACTGCAGTACTAATACAACATGAGCTACTTTAGAATATTTCTATATGCTTTCATTCTTGATTCCATGCTGGGGATGTTTTTTTTTTCTTCAGCCAGTATTCATTGATTATCCTTCAGCTCAATTGGTTTTCTGCCAATGGTTACAATCTTTACATCATCAAAACCATGTCCACACACTTACTGTGTGGCACTTACTGAGATACTGTAAGCTCCATAATGTTTGCGACAAATCCATTTTTTTTCAAATACATATATACATATACACAGACACACACACACACAAACACACACACACATATGCCTTTGACATTATGCCCCAAACATTATGGAGCTTGTACTGGTACAAAGGTCACTTAGCTGCTGGCACACAGATGCTAAAACTGCTCATACGTATGTCTGTATATATATTTTATTTATTTTTTGGGGGATCAAGTGTGGTGTACGCTCTGACACTCACTTAACATCATTACAGCTGTAGTCCTCTACAATACAGTAGATTGTGTGTACACTTACATTTAAGCATTTAGCAGACACTCTTATCTGGGGCAAATTATATAAGCGCTTACTACATACTAAAAAGCCTTAGGAAAATGAGCAGATCTAGTGCCACACCATCTGAATAATTGATGGTAGTAGTTCATACATAAAGTTAAATCACCTAGTAATGCAACAGGGAGATTGTATTGCATCACGAAACAATGGATATAAATATATTTCAGGATATAGAGGATATGGAGTTAGATGTAGCATTGGTACAGCTAGTGAACACATGATAAATGCTTAGAACTCAGCATTAGTTGAGCCTTAAAAATGAACTCACCTAATGTCATCCAGTAGATCTGCAGAGGAGGAATACCTTTGGGGGGGTTGCATTCTAAAATGAATGCTTGCCCTTCCTCTACTCTGAGGGGTTCAATCTTCTCTTTCGGGAACTTTGGGACATCTAACCAAACAACAGAAGAATCATAACATGATGTGTTGTATCTGAGAGGATTGTTCAATAAGCATGTAGTTCCATGAATTCCCTGTAGGTGGCAGGCATCTATTCACAACATGCATTCTCTGTGTATCAGACCACATTACTGCAATAAGTTGGATGGAGCAAATAGTTTCTATTATCAGTGGAGCCAGCATTGAATGTGCATAGGAACACAGTTGCCATTGTTCAGATTGTTTGTGCACCTTTGATCTCTACTTTTGAATAAGATTTGCACGTATGTTAGAAATTTCGAGAATTTGAGAATTTAACAGATTTGTACAGGGAAATGGGGGAAATCTAACAGTGAACAGGATAGCCATTGCCCACATTTTCAGGGAAAAAAAAAAAAAACTATGCACAGTAATGCTGTTTGCCATAACAAATATGTTTCTTACATGTACAGTTGCTTTTTTCTGTTTGAAGCAAAATGACATAAGCTTTTTGGAACCTGCTACCCAGAAAACATGATTGGTTTGCTCAGCAACAAACTAAACACAAATGCTTCAACACTGGCCACTCAAAATGGCCCTTAGCAAATAACATGACTAAGCACTGTGCTATTCCAATGCACCAATATATGGCAGATGTAGACTATCATATCAGGTATATTCTGTATAAACCCAGTGAAAACTTTGGGTTTGTTAATTTACATGTATTTCAGTAGTCCATCAACAAGGCACCGATAGAGACTCTATTTCAAGCCACCTGTCAAACAATCATTCAATTAATTGTGGCTGTCATCTCAGTGATTCATTCAATTAGCACTTGGCAGAGCAATGTGTATGCTGACATATCACAAATTGGATGCAGAGTGCAATGTAGTAGAATCTAATTAAAACATTGATTTAAAATTAAAAACCCACTACAGTGATAAAAATATTGTAAAACAATAAATGACTAAATAAGTAAATAAAAGCAAATGAAATTCACACTTTTAAGTAAGGGAAAAGATCCACATTTTGTAGTTAAATGTAATCATTGTTTATGTTTTACTATTTCTTCTTTCATGGACTGACATTGATGTGTGAAAACCCTTCCATATAAAAAAAGATTCTCTCCCTGTGGCATTGACAGAATACGTAGCAACTGGTAAATAGTATTTGGCCTTCTGTGTAAAACCAGGGAAATACATCATCTCCATCCGAAAGCTGACAATGGGCATTTTTCTTTAACAAGCTGTTTCAGTTTTTTACATCCGGTGAGACAGTCCAACTCAAGCCTAGAATGGGATCAAGCGGGAGGTTTTTTACATACAGACTTCAACTTGTTTAGGTCAAGCATCCTGACAGCCTCCATCAGCTTTTGTGAGTTGATAACTAAACTGTTTTTTGACTGTAAACTGATTGGGGGTTGAGCTTCTCTGTCACTTAGCTGACATTTGAAAATGTTGATGGTTTATTGTTCTTTGTGTGCTGTGAATTTGCTGGGCCACTGCTTGATATGCATTCTTCAGCAGTGCAAGTTTATTCTTGTTTTGCTATTTCTGCACAAGGTCAATCAGACTCTTTCTGTGTCGTGAAATGAGAGAGAGAGAGAGAGAGAGAGAGAGAGAGAGAGAGAGCCATTTCCCTGAATGTCCTAATGCTCTAGCTCTAATTCTTCTGTTAAATCATGCTGCCCCTCACTTTCCTTTACCATTATGATGTTTGGCCATTGAATGTGTCCATCTCAGGTTCATTTTTTTGTGCATTTTTGTCTATATGTGCTGGTATACTGTGCTGTGTTCTAAAGATAAGTTGCAAGCTGAATATGTCAGGATATAATGTACCAGTAAGAATCTGTGTATTTTGTCATCTTCAATCTATTCCAGTGTTGGTAGCTGAAGTAAGTCCAGTTAAGCAAAGCTGATTCTGGACATTTTCAGGGACAAATGTATTATAGGGAACTTCAGTTTCCAGCACTGGAAACTGTTAACACTGAATTCCGTAGCACTGATCTATGGGCATGTTGTAAACTGATTTTCATTAATCATGGACATTATCTTTCGCCACTTCTTCAACCACTAAACATATGAACATGTGGTACGCATGATCCTTGGGGTGCTGCTTTATCAATTTGTTAGAGGCATGTTTCTTTGATCACAACATACCACAATGAGCTGTTCAAATGTAAGGTGTGCTTCAAAGACCATAAATCCGAAACAGAGTTTGTTCACACCAAACAAAGCTTCGGAGCTTTGCACAGGCAATAATGACAGTCAAATATCTTGGTCATCCAGTAACTCACTGGGTACTTCTGAGAATTTGTTGTAACCAAATAAATATAAAATAAAAGTACAAAGTAGACTGCAACTGGGATGTACTTCTAGAAATTGCACTTTGGAATTTTTTAGAAAGCAAGATATTACTTTTCAGGCATGAAGCTGCTCAATTTCCAATATCTGTATAATGGCATTAAATACAAAATATATCCTATAACATACATACATATATACAAATATTTCAAGGGTCTGCAGTTCTGCTCGGTTATACTTTAATTTGCTTTGCACCCATACTTGCTGCTATATCTGTGGTTGTTTATCATACATATTTTTTTTAAATTGTATGTTCAATATTGTTATTTGGATTTCACAGCACATATAGTGCTGAGTGAGTGGAACCCAGCCAGATTCTGTCACATGCGTGCTAGTTCCCACTGGCCTGGGTTTCCTTTGATGATTTATGTACCTGTTCTGAGATGAAATGAAAAATATATTGAGCGGGGGTGATGGAAAGGCTGCATCACTCTATTTCTGTTCTACAGTCTCCAGGTGTAAATGTGATGGAACTGGAGGGTAAGAGGACTCTGGGGTTTCAAAATCATTCTGCTCAGCAAGTACAATGTTCACTATCCAGCAAGTAAAAGAAAAAAAAAAGCAGCGGATTTCTGTTCCTGAATCAATTTGAAAAACTCTTAACCTTGGAAAGACTTGTTACTCACGGGGCACGATGAATTCAATCTCCTCAGATATGGCCGTTCCCAGTTTATTGGACGCGTGACAGCGATACTTTCCCTGATACTGTGTCAGGTTTCCTTTATTTAGGATTGCAAACGTCCCAGAGTTTCCCTCCTTTATCACCCTGGAGTCTTGCTGTGGGTCAAACTCCCGGCCATTTTTTGTCCACCGGTATCTAGTGGGCCAAAAGAGAACTGCCATATATACACAAAAGCTCCAGTAGTAACAAAAAGGCATAGCAGTCAGTAATTATAGTAAGTGCACTAGCCAAGCCCAGTTAGTGTGATGCAATGGTTAAGAAACTCAATTCATAACCCAAAGGTTACAGATTCCAATCCTGCATGGAGCACAACTATAATATAGATGTCACGCGCTTAACTTGAATTACTCTGCGATTATATACAGCTTTACAAATATGCAGTACTTCAAACATAAGTCGTTCTGCGTAAGGCAACGTGCTATGCAAACAAACAATATTACAATGTAAAGTCAAGCATAGCACTGCGGTTTCAAAACCTGAAAGGCAAGCTGTGGAACATGTTGCAGCCTGAGTGGTGAACAACAAGCGCGTATCGGCGGAGCCTCTCCTGTGCGTCTCACTCACGTGGGCTCGGGATTGCCTTTGGCTTCACACGTCATGGAGAAGCTCTCGTCAAACGGGAAGGCAATCAGAAAGCTGGGAGCCTGAGCAGTGATGGTGGGCAGCTGCTCAACTGGATAGTAACAGCAAAGACAATACTGAGAGGTTAGCCGAAACAAACAGTCATATGGTGTCAGGTGTGTGTTAGGGCGTGTTAATGTATATGTGGACACACACACACACACACACACACATAGAAGGATAAAAAATTAATATTTAAATGAAGTAACATGATAAACTTACTGTTTACTTGATCTAAAACTATAGAATCCATGGCAGCAGGAAAAAGAACAGAAACACATTCAGTGGTTTTATGCATATTATATTAGCAAGTTCAGCACATCTTTGGGCCCATTTTATTTGTTTGAATGATTTGCACGTACATTCCACATTGACAAAATGCCTTTATACGTCTACAGACATCAAGACATATTGTATTTTTCAAAGATTTCCAAATATTTCATTAAAATGATCCCTCAAAGTCGGGGATCTGAATAATGTATGTGAAGAATCCTCGAGTCAGGTTTCCAAGGAAACCATAATATATGCATCGTAACTCCAGCATCAGTGATTGCAGAATACCTGCATGCAATATGAGCAAACCTGCAAGGGCTTTTCATTAAACATTTGAGATTAATTTGGACAAATATGATTCTGTTGACATATATTCTGCTTTCCAATTACCTATGAATGTTTTGTGACAGAAAATCATTTAGTGAAAATTAAAATCTGTTTTGCTGTGAGGGTTCATAAACCAGGAGGGCTTCACTAGACCACTCCTGGTCTTGCAGGACCAAAGCGCTTATGACAGTCAAGATTAGACAGTCAGGTTATACACAATATAAGGTACCTTCTGGCCTTGTGAGGAGCACAGCGATTCAGTGAAAATGGCAGACATTTGTGAATATAGACAAAAGATGAAATCAACACAGGGGAATTAAAGAATGTGTCATGAAGCAAATTACACAACAAACCTCAAGCGCGGCAAGGGAGAGCACTTACCCTCTAGTGGGATGTCAAGGGCAGGGGCAAGGCAGATGATGCTGGAGGCCACGCCCAACAGGAAGGCCACGCCCGGGCCCGGGAGCAAACGCATTGCTCTACGGCTGAGGGGAACCTTTGGAGTTCGGGGAAGAAACCACGCTGCTGCTCCCTCCCGCTTCTCAGTTCATCTCAGTCAGCGGCACGTCAGCACGCGACACCTGTGAGCACACGGAACTCTCCGTTAATCCCGCCACACTCCCAAAGTAAATCACGCACAACCCCCCCGGCGGCTCAACGGGCTCTCCGCTTCCCGCCGTACTGTAACAGTCACTGAAGCTTCTGAAGGCCCCCACCCCCCCCCCCCCCCACCCCCCACCTTTTCAATAAATTTCAAAAGCAGCCCGCCACACTGATCTATACAGCAACGCTCTATACAGCACATCCTCCCGAGAGACCCCAGGGGCTTTCGGCTTGTTTGTCAGTGCACATGACAAAAGCATATTAATATGCACAACTGTACAACCTTTTATGAGTTTTTCTTATTTTTTAAAGGTGGAACTCTCTGCAGTCTTTTTAATACACGGGTACTGTTGCAGCAAACAGCAATGATATGAAAAAATTACACATTATAGGAGCAGATGAGACCACCAACAAAATAAGATGATGTTTAGCTTGGAAGCATTGTTTTATCTGCTGGAAACTATACCACATGCCTTCCTATCTAATGAGATGCGGTTTAGCTTAGTTAGGGCTTGAACAGACTTCCTAGGGAAACAGTGGCACGGTTGCGTGGGTTGTTGGTGGGCCAGTAGGGAGCAGTAGTCCCTGCCAATGATGAACCGATTTCCCAGAGCAGTTGTGGAGGCTGAGATGGGGATTATATTTTAACCACGGTTTCGACTCTGTGGTCTTTAAAAATCCCATAGCATTTGCTGTAAGAGTTAACCCTGGTGTCCTGCTCACATTCCAAAACTGGCTCTTTCAATCCAACCACCTGATTTTTTTTTTTTTTTTTTGCATTTCATTGGACATACAGATCCACACCATTGCCTACTTACTTATTTACTCAGGTCATCTCTGTAACTGAGAAAGGAATCATTTGGCTCCTGGTTAAATAACATACATTGTCAAATTAACTTGGATTTAAGGCAACTATTTGCATACCCATTGTTGCACTGTTCTTATAGAAATGTAGGCAGTTTTAATAAAGATGTTTAGAGGTCATTAGAGATATGAATTCATCTGGGTCCCCAAACTCTTGTATCTGAAAGGAACTTCGACATTAAGAGTGCTAAATTAGCAGTCGGCTGTTCTTACAGCCGGACGAAGCTGCGTGAAAAAAATAAAAAAATAAAAAAATAAAAAACAGGCATATTTTGCACCCAGAATATGAATAGGGCAGACCATAATGAGCTTCATTTTACAAGAACAGAATGGGGGAGGAGGCAAAGGACACAGGAATGCACACACTGGTGGCAACATTACCCATAAGCCTCTGCGATGGAATCTCCTCTGTTGTTCATTAGCTTCCCTTATGCTGGCAGTGACCCAGCTCATTAGGTTGCTCTCATTTCAGCTGTAAATTGTAAAATGAAGAGCAGTGTAGGATGCTTCAGAGTTCAGAATTCAGTACTTCACTACTGCCTTGCTTTTTTCCTCAAAATCTGGTGTGTGTGTGTGTGTGTATGTGTGTGTGTTTGTGTGCATGCGCTGGAGGGTAGACTTGTGACTCTAAATAAATCTACGTAGATCCCAACACCTGAATCATAAATCATAGAGGGCTCACGGAGAGTTGCCGAATACTTAAAGATATTAGCCATCCTCATAAACACACATAGAAAACCTCCATGGTAAAACTAAAAAGACCATATATATATATATAGTCTTTGAACAGGAATAATAATACTATTTCAATACCTTTGGGTTGTAACAAAAGCCAAGATATGACTGCCTGAAGAGCCATCTACTTGCCATGATGTCTGAACTTAAAAGCCAGAAAAAGATTTGCATTGGGACAGGGGAATCTCTGACCGCAAAGCTCTTTATTTCAACAGGAGGGAGCTGCCGTTAGAGATAGCCATGCTCCGATGGACCTGCTGTTTTCAGCAACAGCTGGCTTTTTATCTTTTCGGCTTCAGCTTTTTAGAGTGTTTTCAGGAAGACAGTCTTATGTTTGCTTCCTTAATCTCCTCCCTCAGCTCACAAATCCAATTAAAACATGGAGGTCAAATGGCAGTTCATGAAAAGTAATTGAATAATTGACAAGACAGTGAAAGAGCCAATTTAATTTATTTCTCTGTGGGCTTCTATTTTCAAAATGGACCACTTCCCGTGTCTCCAAGTAATTTCATTAATTCTGGTAAGCCATAGTGGCTCAAGTGTTTGGTCATCTGACATCTTAGATGACCTCTGCGATGTCACCGGGGGGACATGAAACATAAAGGGTTCAAAGTTCCATCCATTTTAATCACAGCACAAATTCAAAGGGGCTTGATCCAGGCCCTGAACACTCTGAAGACACCATGATCTCTACAATAATAATGAGTACAGGAATAAAACATGCAAACAAAAACCGCCCCAGGCGCTACAGTTGTTTGTGGGGCTGCCACCTTGTAGTTTCCCACAGATGGTGATTTGTGTAGCACTACCCAGATTAAAATCAAAAGGTGGGATAGCGCACTAATTGGATTGGTCTTTGCAGGGATGTTTAACGTGTTTAAGAGGGGGGCTTACGGCCCTCACAAGACAATGTGTTCCAGTTTCCCAGCTGTTTTCGGCCCTTCGCTTTATCAGCCTAGCATCACTGAGATGGATTATGGTCCATCCACACAGTGCTCACCATCTGATTTCAGTACTTCCTCCACTGTGGGGGAATGATCAGTGGCATCGCTTTATAATGTGCCTATCAGAATTGAGGAGGTACAGAAATCACAGGTCTAAAGTGGCAGACACAGTAATGATGGGGTCTATGTCTTCCACACATATAATACTTCTGTAGAGTGGCTCTGTTAGGACTGCTGGTAGCAGTTAATCCCTCCCCTCGATACCAATAACCCTCAAGCCTGACATTGATAAAGGCACCAGGAGGTCAAATGCTGCTAACCTTGGACAGAAAGATGGTACCACTGTGCTCCTGACCTCTTTAAGCTACAATAGAGGACAAAAAAAGCCATGAGGTCAGCTGTGGACAAGGGTGCAACACTCAATGAACCCAAAACCTGGGGCCACATTGTTCTATGCTACAGTACACCAGACCACTCAGAGTCACTGATCGACCTCATCTGGAAAAATCATTTAGAATTTTAAACAAAGGCAATTACGAATGCGTAAGTGCACCGTAAAACCAAAGCACATCCATTCAGCCGGTCAAATGAGAACAAAGCTCACACTGCTGTGGGAACCTTTGATTTAAATTAGCAATTCAATCTTTAGAGGGCAGAATGATAGATAACAAGTGATTGACTGCCTGCCGTACCAAAGTCACCCACTCCCAGCTCAGAGGAAACAACTGCCGTCCCACTACTCTGTGTGAATTCATCACATCAGCCATCATTCCAGTTTAATTTCTATCTCCTACAAAACAATAAAGGCATAGGATCAACCAACATTTGAATTTAAATGTCAAACAGTTAAATTAATGTGTTTTTTTCATGGTCACAGTTTGGCATACTCAATAATACCAAAATTAAAAGAAAGTTCTGGCAATTACTTGTTTATATTTTGCCATCGTAAATGACAAGTTCAGGACACTGAATCCAGGCTGAAAACTGTGATCATGTTATAAACCAAAATAAATCCTGGGGCCAATGTTAGTAGGCAGCTGTTACCACTGTCACCCTACTACTTTTCCTGCTCACCTCAGCAGGTAACACCTGCTTGATTTTTTATTCACGTTCAATTCTTGCAACTTTACATCAGCCAAGAATGTCATGATAGTTTTCAGTATGATTTCAACATGTTCAGTTGATTTCATGTACAGTATGACTGCTGCATGAACCTCATCTCTGTGGTCACTGGGCAGGGTTCACATATAGTTTAATTTCCTCTTTCACTTAAAGCTCTGCAGCCTTGCAGGCCGTATGGCACTCTGCATTTTATCTGCAAGCCTGTAATAGGATTAAGTACATCCTACCTTGTCAGGCTGGATTAGAATACTCTGCGTACCAAACAGCCAACACTGGAAGACAAGAACGCCACTCTCCACCGGCTCTCCAGATAATCACCGTGATGGCATCCCGATTTCAGCCATATTACAGAGTATAATGGAGGAATGAATTAACATTAAAAAGCAATTAGTCCATCTGCACAGTGCTGTGCTTGATCATTTGTCATATCTTTTTCTTCCTTTTGGCCCTCCCAACAGGTTCCCATTTTGTTGTGATTCACTACTATCCAGCTGTCGTTCCCACGTCGCCCCAGTTCTGCATCTACTACGACGGCTGAATATCTGTCTGTTCTAACTCTACATTCTGGGTCGTGATGCGGGCCCCGATGTGACTTGTTGAATCGTACCACGCAGTGCAGCTAATTGACTCTGCTAAAATATGCCATTACATCGCTCCCTAATTTGTCATTTGTTCCAGTTTGACCCGTAGCTAACAGAGGTCCTAACAGCACAAACAAGATCTGAAAATTCCCACAGATTCCGCTCTGCGCTCGTGAACGCAATTCATTTATTATTAAAACTTCCACAGTCGCAGCTAAACAGCAACACGCCTCCTTAATGAGATCAGGAAGTTAGAGCAATATTAAATAATAAGCTTGTCTAATTGAGATTTGGCTCAGTCTCGCTCCTTTTTGCATGCATGCCAGCAAGCGAACAGTTCAATTACAACACCATTAATATTTCAGCAGTCTGTGTTGGGAGCAGGTGGATGAGGTGGGGGAGGGAGAGGAGGATGGAAGGAGAGAACGGTAGCCGGAGAGCAGGACATGGGGAGGATGAAGATGGATGGTGTGGAGCCACGCAAATGAACTGCGGACCCCCTGACTCCCCTCCCCGGTGGATGTGTGAACTCTCTCGCCGACCTTGAGCGACCCCCGAAGGACCAACAACTGAATGTGACAAGCCTCAAGTGACAGCTCCATGGAGGAGCCTTTTTGGTTAACCATAAGCAATGTGACCTCACAGGACAGTTACTTTTTTACTGGTCAGCCAGCACTTTGCTCTTGGGACTTTCGTGTACCACAGTGCTCCATGAGATCTTGCATAAGGATTTTCTCAGTACCACTGTGATGGGCTTCGCACTTGGTGAATGGCTCACCATCATGAACATGAGATATTAAGCATTATAAAATACATAGGATGCCTGATTAAATGAAAAAAATGTCTGTGGTCTTTTTTCTGTCTTTATCTCTGTGCTAAGTATAGCTAGTTTCCCTAATGAGGTAATATAGTTCTATAGTTTATTTACCTAATGAGGTGGTAAATGCTCCCATTTTCCCCATTTTGTATCACAATTGTTGTCCCTGGCACAAATATCTAGATCCTTTTTGATCTCATCAGTGAATAAACAGTGCAATTATGAATTGTGCCGTGCATGAAAATTTGAAATGATCAAATTTGCAATGCACCCTACTGTTCAATGTAGGGATTGCAGCATATTTATTGCATTCATAAATTATTTCATTTAAAGAATCCAAAAAAGAATCCGCCACAGATGATTCAATGATTCTGATTCAGTCAATCTGAGAAATGGCATGATTTGGTAGTGAATCATGATATAATTCACTATGTACTTAGCAGACATGTTTATACAGTATGTCCAACATTTGTACTTTGAATGCATTTAACACATTTTCTATTTACAGGGCATGGCTGGGTATACAGTGAAAGGATTGCCCTTCTCTCAAGGGCATGCAGAACAGTGTTCCACTTTCTCGTTTCAAAACCTCTGGCCACCTTCCACAAACGAAGAAAAATGTTAACACCTGCACTCTGCCATTTCTGTTCAGCTCCTGAATACAGGATATCTGCAGGGTTAAAAACCACACCCACACACAGACACACAGATGCCTACACAACAAACATTGTGATTGTGATGAACATGACTCATAAAAATGGAACAAAAACTCCACACCACAATGCTGCCCATCAGTTGAAGAGTTGATTTCAAAGAGCTTGGTGGCCAGAGGACACATATAAATTGCTCCCTAGCCCTGAGAGGGTGCAAACGAAGTGCCAATTAAATGATTAACAGCTTTGTGTTTAATACACAAACTGTTCAAACTATGAATCGCTCCATTTTGCTGAATCAGCAATGGTTTTTTTCTCAGTACTCTTTGAAGTTCTGAGCCACTGAGGAGAGCATCTCACCGTGGACCGTGATCATATTATTCTCTGATCCTAAACGAGTGGCCTGGAGTGTAATGGATGTGAAACAGGGACTGCAGAGACAAGGATATAATTTTGTGTGAGCGAAAGTGGCGAGGTCTTCGCTGTGTTCATTCTCAGGAGCTGACTGATGTTGGTAATTTCCCAGGATAAAGCCCTGCCAATGTAGGGCATGATGGATGGTGCTTATATCCCAAATCCCTTCTTCTGTCAAAAGCCTGAAGCAATTTACTTTGTACTATAGAGGAAAATACTTATTTCTTAACACAGATACAGAAATACATTGAATAAAGTAATATTTATTATAAGGGATATTTTGTTCAGTCCAAATAGCCTATACATCTAAAATGTATTTATTTATTTATTTAACTTTTTTTTTTTTTTAATACCTGAGACATATTTCCAATGTATGACATATGTTTGACAGATTCACTGTATTTTGTACTCTACTTCCGGCTCTCAGCAGCAGCTGGGCATCTGCACAGTATCCCCAAAGTTTACTGTTTGAAAGATATGCCAGAAATGAGCAAAAAACCAGTGCTTCCTTCACAGAATAACAAAGGAGTTAAGAATTAACTGCAGAGTGCTGCTTCCGCGATGAGACTCAAAACATGTTTTGTCATTAATTATTCCAATGACTAGGCCTACT
This sequence comes from Anguilla anguilla, assembly GCF_013347855.1. Taxonomy (NCBI): domain Eukaryota; kingdom Metazoa; phylum Chordata; class Actinopteri; order Anguilliformes; family Anguillidae; genus Anguilla; species Anguilla anguilla. The sequence goes on along the minus strand of NC_049213.1, from coordinate 28,383,626 downwards.
ATATCAATGTGAAGTCGAATAACATATTTTAATTAATATTTTCTAACAGCACATCTTCGCATGCAATACAGACACTCTGTGGAATGAGACTAATGTCATTCATGACACCAGACATGCAGGGCAGAATCCAGCTGTGAAAAGGCTCTTTATCTGGGTTTAGTTCAGCCCATATGACCAGACAACATTACAGCATCTAAGCCGGCGGGAGTGTATTGTTCACCAATACATCGTTTTAAATAATAAATTATATATTTAAAAAAAAAAAAAGTTATTCTATAAAATATAGGAAATCTATTAGTGCAGGGCTTCAAAACGATATCCATGTGACATCCTTATAATTATAGTAGCCTAAAGTTCAAGAAACAGAAGCAGAGAGGAGCAGCGGCAGACTTTCGAATGATTAATTATGATTTCTTAGCCGTTTATTTTTCGGTGTATTTTAACCAACAACTTCTTTAAAAAATATCTTACGCGTTAGTAAGTGAACAAAGCGTGAACAATCTTTTGATAGGGTCCACCAAGCAATCCGCTCTTCTCCTTCAATGTCAGAACAACGCAGGTCTGTGTAGCCCATTCAACTTGTGAATTCGGAGAAGCATGAGGTTCGCCTTTCTGTCAGTTAATTCGCAAGGCAGATGACAGTACGGATGCTCTCTGCGATAAAACGCACCAAGTCTTCAACAAGCGCCACTACCGCGCAATAATGACAACAAATATCTTGCCCTTTTAACTGTCAGCGGAGAAACAACGACGTCGGGAAAAACGGCGTTACTTACAAGAGAAGACTTCATCTCAGCGATCTTCTCAAAAGGGTCTGAACAACAATTTCCCTCGTGTGCACTCAATCCAAGGGAAAGCGGAGCACGGCATGCAGGAAGTGTAATGTGTGACGATATCCAGGGACAGTTCTCTACAGGGCGCTTTGTGGCGTTCCCCGCTTGAGAGGAAGTGTGGAGACATGTGTTGCCAAAGCTTCTCACTTGGCAAAGAAGCTCATTAAGCCACTGACAATCATTCCAACAAAGCCAGATCTAAAGGCTATTCACTGGGTGTGTACAAAAGGGAGAGGAAAAGTAGAGGAATGGCAGATGAGCAAGCTCCATTTTCTCCCCCTGGTCTTTGCCTTTACAAATATGTACACTTTATGTTTGAAAACACCAGGATGCATTTGGAGGACACTGGAGGACAGCACAGCTGTAGTAGATGGCAGAAACCATAGTATGTGCACGAGCAGCATTTTGGAGATTACTCAGACGGTGAGTAAATTCTCTAGTGACAGGTCTGTGCAGTCCTCTGTGAGGTATAGACAATTCCTAACGCCAGGGAAATTTTCTGTATGTCTTTGACAAAAGATAGAGGATGCATAATGTTCAGCTGTTATTTTTGTTTGTTTGTTTGTTTTTTTTGTAGAGACAATCTGTGTTGGTCTGATTTCTTGTTTGAAAAAAAAAAAACATGGCATTAACTGAATATATTAGATCAATGTCTTTGGCCATTGGCTTGTATTATTTATTTTCCCTATTTGCTCAAAGCTGTGAGCCAATTGGATTAGAGCAATAATAGGATTTTGCTAGGCATTGGTTGGTTAGGTGTGGTGGATTGACACCAGTTGGTAATCAGTCCAAGCCTGCACAGATGGGAACCAGCACAGTGCGTGATCTGCTGACAAAACATACAACACTGGGACAGCCAATTACACATGCTGCACGGTCCACCAGAGAGCCCGGATTTCTATCGCCATCCTGGGGGAGGGCTGCCGACAATCTGTATGATATATGGTGTGGACCATGATCTCAGGCTTGGGGATATACTGAGGAGAATGGGGAAAGGAGAAGGAGGGGAAGAGACGGGTGGAGAGGGGAGGAGGGAAAAGGGGGCGTCTCACTTGAATTATGCTGATGTGAGCTGTGGAACTGCTGCAGAAACGGTTAGAGTGATGCTCTTTCTAGGCCGTACTGGCAATGTACTGTAAGACTTGTAAGGTTATCTTTGTTGCATGATTGTACAGTAGTGGGAATTAAAATGCATCTTATAAAGCAAAGCATTTGATTTTATATTATCAGATTCTTCAGTGGGAAATCATCAATGTGGTAATACATTTATATATGTTTTGTGTTTTATAGTAATTTTCTGCATGCTTATAATTCATACTCACAGGCATGCATGCACACACGCACACACACACACACACATACACCACGTTGTGGACAGCAGTATGACATAAAAGTCTGCATTTTACAAGAACCAGTGGTTTAAACTCTGCCAAACTGTCTCATCTTATCGATATTCACCAAACTCAGAATTCTCATGGAATATTGGAACAGTCCTTTAGTGACCCTGGAATTAAGTGGGAATTATAATCATGCAAACAGAGCCTTATAAAAACAAAAGCTTATGGCAGTGAGCATCTCAGCTTTGGTCGGGAGGTAGGCATGAAGGTGGCAGGAAAAGCTGCCAGTTTCAAGTCCAGTCTTTGTGCGTTAAGCTTTGACAGTCCTGACATATTCCTGGGTAGTTCCTTGGCAGTGGCTACCCAACACTCCTTTTGACTGCTTGCTCTGACTCCTATATCAGCAAAGATTTAGCACACTGAGCATTTCAACCAGCAGGTTAAAGCAAACACTTCTTCTCCCATTTGCAAACCAAAAGCAGCAAGCATGCCATTAAAATGACAAGTTCCAGAGATGGAGATTATGGCTGTTCATTAAGAGTGTCCTGGAAGCAGGCAGTGAAACAGAAAGAAGACCAGCTCATATGCTTGTTATTTTAAGTCATTACTGTAAGTTGTAAATGACCTACTACAAAGGTCTGGGAATGGTACAGTTGGTCCACCCATTGATTGTCCCCATTGAGTGCCTTTTGTTCTTTTGAATTACAGTTGTTTTTTTATTTTTTACCTCAGTGACGCATCTAGTCCTTTTTGAGATCCGTTAATAATTGTCTCACACACCTTATGCGTACATTCTTTCTTGTTGATTGATGTTGATTGCAAAAGAAAATGTAAAAGTGTTCACAGCTCTGTTCCCCTCCCCTCGCCCCCACAGTAACCACATCACCTGCAAGATCGACAGGTGCAAAGACAAATCATGACATTTGCGTATAATGTCATTATGTGAATCATTTGCTTTGTACTGCCGAAACTAAGTCCCTCTTCTTAGAAAAAAAGTATAACAATGAAATGACTTCTTGAATTTTCCAACAAGAAAGACTAAGTCAGAACCGCGTTGGGAGGAAGTGAATTAACTTCTTCAGAAGTGATGAGCGTCCCACATGATTCAAGTACTTTTTCCAGGATGTTTGTGACTATTAACTGTACTTGTAAACCTGTAACCAGTGTGCTTCGTAGACTATATTTATGATCGGCCTTTAAAAATGGGGCACATATCAAACACATTTAATTACACTCACAGGCACCAAAACCTGGCAATCTGGAAAAACTACCATGTGTCCTTTAGTTGGTGTTACCAAGTGAAATTCTATAGCATGCACAGTAAAATAAAAATGTTTACACTACACCCATATTTCCATTTCGTCATTGGGCTGTCCCAACAGATAAAGTATACAGTAAGTACCACAGATCAAAACAATCTTTCATTTTTTGTTATAAGGGTGAGATTAAAACATTTTGGCATGATGCCTGCATTGCTGACATGTTATATTCCATTGGCAAATGTTATGCATTTGAGCTAAATGTTCCCATAGATGTACAAGGACATTCAGGAAGGTTCCTATTTCAGAAACCTCACTGACACACAGCTGTTGGTTTCTGCCACAAAACCAAATTCCTCATGATAGGAACAGACATGTCCAAACAACCCTCTTAGCTTGTCGGGGTGATAGATGTTTAAACTATTGAAAAGTGCCTTAAAACCTACTGGCAAAATTCATACAGTCATAATGTAGAAGTGAACAACGATACTAAAGGGGCATGTTCAGACAACGTTTTTCCAGTAAATGCGACACTGTGGCAATGTATTACATTAAAATGATTTACACTTACATTGAGTTTTTTTCATTATAATTTCAGCTACAGCACAAAGAATAAAGTTGCAATGTTTTTTGTTTTTTTTAATACTCTAGCTAAAGGTATCTAATACTCAGTTTTAGATACCTTTAGCTCAAGTGTGAAGAATAATGAGCCAGCCATTTACCTGAATTATTTTGACTGTATAGTATTTATGTTAATGTACTTCATATTTCTGTTTGTACTGTATGTATTACTGTGCTCAATATACTGACCTTTACCAAAGATTTCTATTGGCCCTATTTTGAATGCAAGTAGTTTTTTTTTTTCTCCTCACAAATAAGACTGTACACCAGCAATGGCAGTATAATACAAGTTCTTATATATGTTGGAATACATGTAACATACAACTTAAAGCCTTCTTCAAAACTCTCTATTTTCAGCTACCAGTTGCGTTAAAGACCAGAGATTTGAATTCCATAAAAAATGCCCGTTTCAGACGGTTCAGATGTTGTATTGAAAGACACCTCATTTTATGTTGAATCAGACTTGCCCTTTCTTGCCCAAATCTTTCCAATTTTCACTGTGTACATTGGGGGTTTAAAATATATGATTGATTCAGATAAGGCTATATTTTATCTGCGCTGGCTCTGTCACTTGATGCATCTGCATCATTAAAATAGGGGCTCTTGTGTTTTAGGTTGACATATTTGTTGTAGTTACTGCCGTTAAATTCCTTCTTTCGGGTTTTGAACGTCCAGCACCAGGTGTTTTGGGCTCATGGCATGAGTGTTTGATAATCTCTTTATAAACTTCCTGTGCCCTTTTTTTAAAACAGCTTTGAATTGCTTAATCGCTGGACCCCGGATGGCTGCACAGCTCTAATGACAAGCATATTGCTGTTCAAATACCAGAATTGTAATCACCCATGTTTATATGCAATTCTCCATTATCCCTGACACTTTAATAGGCTTTGGAATTACTTCCAGGTTCATTTTTATAGGTGAGGTGGAAATGTATTAAAGTTAAAAAAAAAAAAAACTTTTTTTTTTCTTTTTTTATGTTAACATGTGTAACAATGTAACTATACACAGGAACGTTTGTAGCCTCTGGCTTCCTGACCACTGCTGAGACATTCAGCATTAACTTTTTCTAGTTAGCCATGGCATAATTAGCTGTCTGTCACCTCCCTCTTGTGACTCTGCAATAAACTTACAGCTTGATCAATTAGGCATCAGCTTGGGACAGGAACACCCATTTTAGGAGGAAATGGGGAGTCCGATTTAACAGGCTTAGACATTAAAGCAGTCGTCAGCGGTTTATCTATCTATGTATCCATGTCAATTGACCGCTCCAATACCACAACCCAATTAAATGTTTGTGTGCCCTAAATAATACGCCAATCATGTTAGTGATCACACACGGGATTCCGTCGCGTCAGTGACTTTGCGAGCATAAAAACTGACCAAAAACCTCAAACCATTGGATAGCGTAAAACTGCGTAAAATTGGATACCTGATGAATATGCATAATACCTATGCATATGTTGGTCTGGAATAGCACATTCTCTGACCTTGTTGTTTTTGCTAAAACTTAATTTTATGAGACTGGATAAACTAACTAACCATGTAATATAAAGTATAACATGAATTAACTTTTGTTAAATTGTAGTACTGGCAACCTCTATGTTTAGCCGTCACAGAATTATCATTTCCTCTGATTAAAAATTGTAAAATATTATTCCTCATTTTATGTAAATTATTGTTTTAAATTAGCATATTCACATATTCATTGTCATAGCCAATAAATATATATGCTTTATACAGAATTCTGACTGGTTGTTGAACTCAATTGTCCTGAATAAACCTGACCAAACCTCACTATATGTATATGTATTGGTGCCCAGTGTGAGGATTGTTGAAAAGGACACGTTTTAATTATCTGTCCTCACTATTCTAAAATTCGTAGAGGTATTTTCCCCAACACATGCCTGGGTTAGGAACACAGTGAGAGGTATGCTCTGTTCATGGCTTGGTTTGCACTGTACCGCATAAGCTGTTATCACAACAGATATGCATGCTGTCCACTTGAAGGTTGGATCTTCTGAATTAAATCCATTTTTACATGTTGACAAAAAAAAAATCTTGTTTTGCAGTTTCCTAAACATTACATTACCTAACTGCCAGGCCCTTAGTACAGGGCACACTGAACTAGCTTGCAGTGTCCCAAAAGAAAAGAGCTGGCAGCCAACCATGGTGAGGCGGTGAGAGACCGCCTTTGCCAGACAAGCAACTCTGTCAGCCAGCCCCTCTCACAGATGGCGTGTTCTGTGATCATGGCTGTGATCATGTGATTGCTCATCGTGATAAGAATACATAATGGAGACCTAATAACTCGCATCACAAAGAAGGGCCTGCTTCTCACAGATAACAGAAATACTACTACTACTAATAATAATAATAATAATAATAATAATAATAATAATAATAATAAACTTTATTTGTATAGCACCCTTCATACAAGAAATGCAGCTCAAAGTGCTTAAAAATCACTTTAAAAAATCACAGAAAGTGCCAGAAATCACTTTAAACCAAGGTCCTTGGTCTCCAGTGTAGGCACAGATGAAGCATTCATTGGAAATTAACACCGAGGATGAAAAAAAAGTTCTGATGTACCTACATCCTTATACAGTATAGTCCATTACTCCTATATTTGAATTCAAATGAAGTCTCTTGAAACCCATTTCAATCAAGTTTCCCCTGGAATCAATAAGTTATTCCCTAAAGGTCACCTCTCACAAAAGGTCTTGCGTGAAGGTTCTTTAGCCCTGAGATGTTTAGAGTGTGTACACATCAGATTGAGTATACCAAGCAAACAGAGGATGAAGACAAATTCATTAAATAGCCAGGCCCTGCTTTCAGTCAAATATGTAGGCATGGCAACCTTGCCTACAAAAGGGTACATATAAGTAAACCAGTCATATGGGTTTTCAGGCTCAGCCATGTAACTGTGACAAATAATCCTTTAAAAAAATAAAGATCCAGTTCAATAATAGTTTAATGGAACGAACCTGGAGGCAAAACTGTATAGATCATCACTATGCAGTGGTACAGGCCTACATGCTAGATAAAAGAGACCTATTATATACCACTCCAGGCAGAATTTGCACTGCCAAGAGGCACCACTGTCCCTTCAATCTGATTTTCAACAGGCTGGTTTTCAATTCTTGTGGATACCAGACATGGCTTTTTTTCCTGAAGGGAAAAAAAGATCCACATTTGGTAATTTGTTTTGCTAGATGGTGAGACCAAATGAACACCAGAGGACTTTAAAGGAAACACAGCTGCTGCCCATCCACACTTTGACCGGCCTGCTGAGGTGGACAATTCATTTAGACGGCTTTCTAATCCGCCAGTGGAAAATGTCCTGGATTGGAAATGGGTTGTGGATGGGTGAGCTGAGCCCCATGTCACGTGGACTAGAGGCAGACGACCGCAGTATGTGTGTGTGTGTGTGTGTGTGTGTGTGTGTGTGTGTTCTGAGCCTCTATGCATTCACAGTGCTCTGCTCCAACATTCGCTAGTTTCTATGCAAGAAGGTTGCAACTTGGATTCACAAGAGAGAAATCACTGTGAAACAGAATGACGCATTGTATAAATCTAAATATAAACAGAGCAATTCTAATTGTGAACTGTCATTGTGATAGATTTCTCATTAATTACATGTCCCATTCGATACAGCAGTAATCGTATAACCATTCTCAATAAAACTCTGCCGCAGAGACACTGCATTAATTATTTACCCGTATAATCTTTGTGCTGTGAGTGGTATCTTATTAAACATGCATTATACAACATATCTCACCTGAATAGCACATTAAATTTACAAAACAATATCATGATATTAATTTCTTTGTTAGAAATAGATGATAGCTATACCTAGTTGGGGTAGAACAGTGTCTAAGGAACTGGATTTGTAATGAGAGAGTAGCCTGCCCCCTATGCCTTGCTGTTGCCAGTGATCAAAGTACAGAATTGCTGCATAAAAGTTCCAGTGATGTGAAAGTATGCTATGAAAAATGTCCTGTCTGTTGAGAAAATAATAATAATATTTCTATTCAAGACCACAAACCAGAGTTAAAATGTGTTAGTTGTGTATACTGATGGTAAATGTAATGAATAAACCTAATGACCACTAAGAACAGAGACTGAATAAAATAGAAAAAATAAGAGTTATGTTCTGTTATGAAGGAAGGACTGTCCTTTTTGACTGTATATTCAGCCACTTTACTTTCATGTGAGCCAATTAGTAGCCTCCAGGTATAATGCCTAGGGGAAGAAATCTTTAAAATTGCAAAAGGAAACAAAATTATTATGCAAATTTACCTTCTGGTACAAGTGATTGATTACATTAATCATCCACCACTAGTTTATCCACAGTGCCGAAAGTGGGCCAACATACGGTATGAGACCTCTACTAAAACACAGAACCTAGCTGGTAAATAATGTTTAATGCACTGCGATGGATAGTTAAATTCCTTACATCAGGAATGTGAATTTCTGAGGGTTTCAGACACTTTGTTACACACTGTTTGACTAAATAAAGTATAGAAATTAGCAGCCGCAATAAGATCATAAAATATTCAAGTCAGAATTCAGTCAGTCGTTGTCTGAACAGTGGTGCTGTGTCTGCCCACCCCATCCACCACCACAACCACCATCACCACCACCATATGCAACAGCACAATGAAGAAATAAAAACTAGCATGGGTTCAGCCAAAATATTGAACATTTATGAATAGCATTCATCTAAGGACAAAATGTATTACTCTGTCACAATACACTGAGCTGTGTACACAGAACAACACCCATCAATGGTGACTAAGCTACTTTTCTGTATAAGTAATACAATAACAATGTCGTACTGTATAACAATAAGAGTGCTATTTAGCGATACTTTGCAAACTGAAGGAGAAAATGCCACTGTATCAAAAACCACTGTATCAAAGGCCCTGGATACATCTGTCTTTGTATGTGACAGACACAGGATTACCTGACAAATCCAAAACTTCACGTTCAATGATGTAAAGGTCCAAAAGACCTCTTTCCATATATCAACCACTCCATTTATTTTTCAGCTGCTTCACTGCTTTTTTGGGCATCCATAATTTTGGCGTACACAACATTTCTATGATGAAATCATATTTTTTATTATTTTTACCGTACATTGCATGTTACAAATATCCCTGTGACCAAGACATGGTTTTCCGATATGAGCTATGAATTATGCAGGAAATTATTTGAAGGAAATAATATGAGCATAAATGAAAACCTGTTGCACATTTTTTCCATATCAGTATGCATGCCTGTCATTGCATCCGTTTACAGCCACAGTACATATCTCCCTTGAGTTCTGACTGTATTTCCCCCTTCAGGTGGATATGGGATAATTCCTCCAAATAACTCAAGTATCTCTAAATTGAACAGATGCCATAACTGTGTCAAGCTGACTGTGTTATCCTTAAATGCCACAGGAATGCAAATAATTTACTCAGAAGCAATAAAAACCAAGTACAATAAATGCTCTAGGTTGTCTTCGAAGGCAGCACTTGTCCTTATCAGAGACTCAAAATTAAATGAAAGTTGTAATTGGCTTCTTGACAAACTCAGCTACTTCAGAAATCCAAAAAGTCTGTTACCATTTAAACCAAAGTCAATGACACATGTTAATTGAAACCAGACCATAGTGTCAGTTCAGTTACACGACTATTTCATTCTCTCCTTGTACAAAATTAGTAGATAGAGAATAATCAGATAAAATACACCAACGTGTATTTTTACAAGGACAGGCATAATTTACTAGGGTAATACAGTACCTTTTAAAATACAATTTAAAAATTATGTCTCATGCAATATTGAATTATTTCATGATTTAATTGTCGTTTTTTTCCCAGTTGCACTCAGTTGAAAGCATTAAACAGATGTAGCCCTGTCTTGATTCATGGAGAGATGAAAGACTACATACAATCAGAAAGTTATCTTTCTCCAACTTATAAAGGACAAAGAAGAACATTTAAGCACCCAGTCAAAGGGCTTTTAAACTGATGCCTTTGTCAAGCCCGCATCAAACGGCCAGCCTTGAAAGTGAATAGTATTGCTTTGTACTCTTTGCCTATGGTGGAACTCTAGTGCTCCATTACAGGCTCAGACAGACACCCTAACGTTCACCCTCCTTGAATCACTTCACTGCCATAGAACTTTAGAAAGAGAGAGTGCATGAGAGAGAGAGAGATAGTAGTACTGATATTTATGCTGATGAGAGGGAAAGATATTGAGAGTGAATGTCTTTACCTTGGAAAAAACTGTATGTTCAGTAAAATGTCTTTCAGAGTGTGGCTCCTCCTGTGTGTCTCAAGTCCTCCATAAGCATGCAAAGGGTGTAAACACACAGTCACACGCAACATCCACACTGCAGAATCCACCCTTATATTCCAACAGAAGCTACTCTCTCACCCAAACCTGTATTACCAGTATTGCGTGGAGAATTATAATAAACCCAAGGGCAAAAAATCTACATGTTTAATTACGGAAAAAAAAATTTGAAGTTAAAAAAAAAAAAAAAAAAAAAACAGTTTCTTTTTTCCTGTGCAGCGCATTCAGCACCATGCTTCAGAATATATGTGCATATGCCAATGTATATTCATTATGGTCATAGCCTCTGAAGCATTACATTTACATTACATTGGCTTTGCAGACACTTTTATCCAAAGTGACGTGTACTAAGTGCATACCAAAGGTCACTGTTACAACTGCACAACACATTCTCATAAAGGACTAGCCATGAACATCAAGTCTAGTTCATGCAGTAAGCACAGGCTAAGTCAGTAAAGTTATGACAAGTCAAACTAGAACTGGAGCAAAAAACAACTTACAATTTTAGATCTCAGCAACAGCTATGTTCAATAAATGAGGCTAGCAGTCATTGTTTTTCCACTCTGTGCCAACAAGCTACCCATCCTAACTTGGCTGAAATCAAAGATGCTCATTTCACAGCAGAGTCACCTTCACAGGCAAAATTACACCCTGAAACATGTGATTTCCCAAAGCAACTATGCTGGGTAGTGCACAGTGTTCTCTCAGCTATATTATTGAAGTCAAGAACACTGGCACTCTGCAAACTATTAGTTGTTCAGGCTAAACAAACCTCAAACCATCTTCTCATTTCTTGTTTCACCAAAAAATGGAAAGCAGTTGTTATGTGTATACAGCATATATTGTTTGTAGTTTACTTCAGATATTGTCACTGCATTATTGGATTATGGTAAACTGTTATGGTATGGCATAATAATTTGCATAGAATTCACAGGGATAGCTCAAGACGTCACAGAAAATTATGCAATATTCATAAGTACTCTGTAAGGATGTGTGCCAGAGTTTATGTTAATTGGGAATCCTGAAGTTCATCAACGCTCAGGTTTTTCCGACACCAATGACCTTAACCAAATATAAACCTCATTAGGCAGATGACATTGATGATATTTCACATGTGTGCCCTATGACAAAATCTGTAGAAGATAATGAAATCATCTTTGGAAGTGGGAAGATAATCAGATTTTGGCTACATCTCCAAGCCCACAAACTGGAACTAGCACTGATCACTGCTCCTTTGTGTCATTATTGGTTATGTCTCTTCTTGTAATCCTATCCAGACTGCTTTAAGCTTGTCTCACACGAGAGGGTCAGTTTCTATTAATTTGCCCCCCTATGTATTTTTACACGATTATAAGATGTGTACACATGGGCAGAATCTATGCTGGATGATTCCCTAATAAACCATTTTAATATACCACTGCCATCCATTATATTATGCAGGCAGTATTCCATCTGTACCGTTCCGTCTGCACTTCCCACTTAAATTAGACAGGGTAAATCAATAGTGTTGTCTTCCTGTGAGTTGACAGTTCAAATGCTATTCTATGACATTTTGACGGCAGATAACGCTGTGATAAACTGACAATTCATGTTCTCTGCTATCCATACACACTTAATAATGCTTCATCTCTACAGTAGTACAAGACAGCAGGGTTGACAATATGAATCGTTCCAGCTATGAGTGCTTTGTCCCGGGCAAACAAGCACACCACCTATAGACCATAAAAGCTGATGATTGTACTTACTTTGATTACACTAATGTGTGCTTTGCATGCTGATTTCAGTGTGAGATGAATGTGAGTGTAAAGGAAAGATTTAATTAATTTGCAGGTTCTACAGGCTTGCACCAGAATAGTCTGCCATCTATCAGGATAATATAGATGTGCATGTCATTCTTTGCTCATTAACTATTTATTTATTTATTTTGTAATTGCATTCAGCTGATTTTTGCATTTATATCGAAAGGCTTGTTAAGCGGAGGTCTAATTTAAGATACAAAACAAATCCAGAATTATACACATAAACACAAAAACAGATCGATCCAGTTGCTTCATGAGAGCCAAATCCATATAACACGCACACACACACAGGCCTAGGCTAATATTTGTTTATTAATTGCCTGTCATGTAAAGTAAATCTGTGTGCTCTTCTCACGGAGGAAGACAAGCTAGCTAGTTTGCTTAACAGGTGGAGGATGCATTGTTCATAAATGATGTTTTCAGTTGTTCATACAATGGCATTCAGAACGACAATATGTAAAGGAACAATACTGTTTGGTGGAGGTAACATAAAAGAAAAACCTTGCACTGAACTTTTCTTTTTGCTTTGTTAATATCAAAGTAAAGGAAATGCTTTGTAATGCGGAAATATTACTTGGTGATCTCTTCAAATATTAGCCTTGGCCAGTCCCTTTTATCTTATGAGCCACAAAGGCTGCTATTTGTAATGCACCCACACTACTAACCTAGCAAGTTTTTTTATGTTGATGATAAGTTGGTAATCCAACCAATGATGTTTTTACTGAAACACTAAAAACAAGAAATGAAATGTATACAACTGTATCCTCTTGGTGCAACACTCAAAGGGTAAAAGAGACAGGATGGCAAGGGAAAATAGGTTACATCTCAAGACAGTGCTCATAAAAATTCATATATGCTAATAAGAAAAGCTTTGAACATTTCAATTTCATTGAATATTACATTTCATGATAAAGCTTTGCTTTCGAAGTAAATACCTTACACATTAAATGGGTGCAAAATTCTCCTCCAGATTACTATTTGGTAGTTAAGGTCCCTGCTGGAAGCACAAAATAACAGGCTCAATTGTTTATTATTTATTATTTTTTTTAATACATACACACATCTCAAAGGAGCATTGTGCAAATTTCCTCCTGCACACTTTTAACAGGCACTATTTCTTTAATCCGGTTAAAGCTAATGTTGGAGGATGATCAGACATTGATCCAGTATGAATAACTTGACAATAACTTCACAGTCTGACCCAATGGTGCAGGGGTTACCCTCTTGAGCAGTGGATACGATACCCACAAAGGGTGCAATTAATCAACATCAATAGGACTCCACAAAAGCTCAGCACTGGAAACACTGATCGATATTACATTCTCTTCTCTGGGTTTGACTGATGAAGGATCAAATTTCTCAGTCAATACAGAAAGCTTGGAGAAACCAGGAGCCACAATCAAAGGGTAAATAAACTTTGTAGGCTCTACTGTCATGAACTGCTTAATTGTTCCGTGAAAATCCATGTGTATAATTGGGTTTGAATGGAAGATTTTAAAAAGCCTTAAGCTAATATTGCATTTTCATGTAGCTCACACAAATTTGCAAGATTGCAATATGAAGGGGAGGAGGGTGGGGGTGGTGTGTTTATGTGCCACAATGTATTTACATCTATCCATTCATGGGTTCATATGATATGTATAGAATACCAGCCCATATCCATATCAGGCAATTCATTTTCAACTGCTTTAAATCTGGTTGAATGGCACACATGGAACTTTCTACAACATTTCTTGTATGACATCTGCAAGGACAGGGACACACAGCAGGCCAATCAAAGCCCAGTGCCCACCCCTCTATCCAACAAAGGGGAATCTGTGATGTTCAGTCAAATGCGATGTTCTTCAGAATCTGACACTACTGAGCATTGCTGCAGACATTGCCACATCCATCCTCGCCTCTTTTTGTTTATTTGTTTGCTCAACATTTATCCTCCAGACAACTTTTTGCTCTATGGATTAAGACATAGATTAAGAAGTAAGAATTCAATTCCATTCCCTAGAATTGCCTTTGGTCAAAACAACACCACTTGCTTTGTTTTCACCGCAAGGTCTTTGTTCTACCCCAAACTCACACAGATGGCCACAAAAGCCACGAAACGTCTAGGATAGTTGCAGCACCATATTCTCACAAAGCCTTTCACTTCTCAGAAAGATTTTATTGAGAGTAAATGTCACAGCCAACTGAGTTTTTGTCTTCTCATTCTCTAAAGATTTGAATGGTCTAAAACCACACTGGCTCAAAACCTGTCCTATGCAAGGAAAGAGTAGTCTCAGACATGCTTCCGCAGGTTTGGGAGAAAAAATGTCAACAACGTGTGCACACCACATTGCATATGTCTTTAAGCCAGATAAAATCTGTTAAGAGAAGAAATGCATCTTTCAAAAAAAATTATTTAAATAATATTATTTTGGTATTGTGTGATTCACTGACTGCTTGATGTGTCTACCAGCATGAGTGTACAAGCCCTGCCATTCCAGCTGAATATTTTTCAAGAACCGGCATGTGATCCTGTTTTCTTGGAGTGAGCTGGGGTGAGTCAGCTGAATGGTATAAATTATGCAAATGATGTTTTATTTCTCTTGTATTTTTTATTTTCTTGAATTTCTATTATAATATCTTCATAAACACAGCTTAGCAAGTCGATTTTGAGAGCATACCTGTCTACAGTTTTTAAAGAAAATAATTGCTTGAATTTAATTGTACATGATGTTGTAAAGGCCAAATGTTACAGTGAAACTTTATGGTCATCATTGTATCATCACACGCAGTTAAAAATTATCACTATATTATGAGGAACTATCTCTGTTCGACAAACAGGAAACTGTACTGTTGTCAAAATTACCAGGAATGTCAGGCACAAGCATGTTCACAAAGCCAGACCTGTCCAGATCTGGATGTGCCAAAGCAGCTGAGGTCACCAGAGTTCACATGGGAGTGGCAGCTTTAACACTTCATGGTGTTTACTGAAAACATTCTTCAAATGTCAGCCGGGACACGTAAAGTGTGGTACACCTTTACTCTGAACCTTTAGGTAATGTCTATATACTCTACAAGAATGCAGTCAAAACCACTACTGCACTCTAAGGAAACATGCAATTCATTGTAACCAAATTTCAGTTCCGCTGGATTACTCTCGAACCAGTGTTCTGTTCATAAGAATCCCCCCAATGTTCCTAAGCACTAAATACCCTGGAAACAATAAAAGGTACGGACTAATGTGACCACCTCTCCTGGGTTCCACAAGACAGTCCCTTCAAACATTAAATCCTTTTTAACATTCTGTGCGGTAACATTTCAACAAGACACAGATCATTTCCACACAGCCTAGACCTAATTCAAACATGACAACATAATTGTATGTTTCCATATACAGTTGTGGAATTGTACTTTTTTGGAATGTATTATTAGCCTGTCATTATTATTAGCCAGTGGTGATCAGGGATGGCTCAAGCTTTTCTTCAGCCCAAGGTGAGGTAGCGAATGTGGAGGGTGGGTTATGGTCAAAATTGTTGACCCGGTGGGTGGGGAGATGCTGGGGGGATTTGGTAGGTATTGTAAACCAGGGGAAGTTGCACTCAAGGATTGGGGGGTGGGTTTTTTGCTGGCTACTGTATCATGAACATCACCTTCATTTGGCACCTCCCCCCAGATGGTTTCCACCCTTCCAGACAGAGGGCGCATTAGGCAACTGCCTATGTCGCCTATGCCTAAAACAGGCCCTGATTGTTGTTGTTGTTGTTGCTGTTGTTGTTGTTGTTACTGCTGATCTTCATGATAAATATAATCAGTGATTTCCAGTTGCATGGCAATGCATATAATCAGAGCACACAAACAAACTACAGGGGAAATAGAATTTACTGGCATTTAAAAAAATACATATTTTTACTCTTCTTGATCTATCACACTAGGAAAAAAAATGCCAAACCTGTATATTCCAAGAACATTATGGAACACTGTTCATCATTTATACATTTTTTAAATATATATTTGCACAGGCTTAGCATTATGCTTACACAGCTACAGTAGATAATTACATTCAAGAGATACAGTAGCTCACTAGAAAAATAGATGGCTTGAACCCTTGACTGTACACATTTACAAAGTGATATTATTGTAACAGTTCAGGCAGGATTGCACTGTGGATGGCTACAATGTTAAATAAATTAGCTTGCTTGCAGTACATATTGCAACAGCTATCTAGGCAGATATCAGCAAATCATATAGCCTGTGCTGAGCCTAGCTAGTTTTCTCAAGAACATTATCTACCCAATCTGGCATGGAGAGTATTCGTATCCACATTAATAAGAACTAGGTGTCTAGCTAAATCTAGCTAACCAAATGGCTTACTACCTAACCAGTGACTGATATTACTGATCTTCCTGCCACCACAATGAGAAACTGGATCATGCTTGACTTAATCACATCACCAGTACAATTAAATATTATTTTGGCTGTGATACAACATAACTACATCAATGATACTATTTAACGCTAGCTACTGTAACAGTAACTGACTTAAAATATGTAGTCACTTAATATATGTATTAAAACCTTTAGGATAATAATGATATATCTACTTCATCACAGTTAATTATGCATTGTATCACATTTATAATAAACAATGTGCATGTACTTCAAATGTACTTCAGACATTATTGCCAAATGTCCTTCTGCATAGCATTTCAGATTTAAAAAATATATATATATATTTTTTAATATATATATTTCAGTCTACCCAATGAATTGTCACCCTGTGTGGATTGAGTGTTCTACACCTTTATTTCCTGTGTTAGCCTTTTATCCTTATTTCCTGTGTGTGTATGTGTGTGTGTGTGTGTGCACATGTATCAGTGTCTGTTTTGTGTGTGTGTGTGTGTGTGTGTGTGTTTGTGTGCATATGCTGTATTTCTGCATATCAAGATCCCAGTGCATAACTTTAACAGTGTCACTAGTATTTTCCTGCCCTCTTCAATGTGGCCTTCATATGCTCTGAAAACAGTCTGATGGCCCATGTGAGGCCCCTACACAACCTGCTGCTATTACTGCACACTATGCTAAAGCCATGACATGGGAAACCCTGTAAAAGTGTTAAGAGCCAGGAGCATTAGCATTTTGGAAGCAGATGAATGAGTCCATTTGTTCTCCTTTCAGTGCTTCTCTGAAAGACTCTATTAATGTGAGGTCCAGAGATCGCACTGTTTTGCTCATATTAAAGTTGGGATTGTAAGGGAGAAAGTTTGTAAGTGAAGTGAAGTTTTCCCTGGAGATTTTTTTTGAGCTATGTGCCCCTCTTTTTTCAACCAGTTGCTAGAGTCCCCTTAAGGACTATGTGAGGTCTCCTTTGAATGGTGGATTTGACGTAAAGTAATAAAAAGTGACTCCCTGCTTCTCCAGCAAACAACATAAACTCACAAATACACTACAGATTCCTTACATGTAAATGATATTCTGTTGAGTAAAAGCAAGCTTCCCATTCAAGTTTTAGCTGAGAATTACTGCCTAAGACAGCAGGAAGTCTTTTTGGTGTTAATGGTATTCTATGTAATATTCATGAAGTGCTTGCATTCATTCACAAAATAAACTAAACTAATGTAATCATGCTAAACTAATTTTAGTTAACTAATTACTTATTTGATGGAAAGACAGACATTTCAGGGTTTTTTCAAGTAATGATATACATATAAATGATTTAACGATTTCACGTTTTCACTTTAGTGTCATTTATAATGTAGTAGACAGATAGACCAAAAGCTGAGATAAATACGATAAAGTGAGATATTTAAAAAAATCATACCTAATCATACCTTCCCTTTGGAAATCTCTTCACCTTGTTCATACTGTCACATTTCACATTCCCTGTCACTCATCCGGTTCTCACCATGCAGTATTTGTGAGTCATATGCGTGAGTAGATAAACACAGTCATCATGCTTTCTTGCGTGAGTTCTTGTGAAAGCCTGTGACATTGTCAAAAAAATGACATTTGTATGACTGGCCAAGGAGCATGTTGTGGTTAAACCTTTTTTTTTTTTTTGGATTTCATTGGCCGTACTATTGGTTAATGTTACTGCGTGTACTGTAGGCATACCCAGGCAAAGCAGTCTGGAAGTTTTCTCTCCTTCTTAATGGTTTTCATTTATCTCTCCTTTTCTTCACTCAAAGAAACAGCAGATTTGAGCAGATTTCCATATGTCTGTCAATTGGGGTCTGTCAATCTGAGGATGACTGAAGTGGAAGGGAATTTGGAATCACTGGTGCATGGAATAGCCATCGTGTTTACAAGTGTACCCAGTATGTATGTATCCTGCTGACAGGTCGTAAGTAAAGACCTGAAGAAGTGATTTTGAGAGAAGCATTGGATTTCCGTATTTTCCAGGCTCACCAGGGTCAAGTTGTTGAGATTGTGCCAGAATGGAAAATAGACCAAATCAGAGCTATTTAATGCGGTATGCCTCAATACTGACCTTTTTCATCATCACTGTGGACAACTAAAGAACAGCATGTTTGAGAGGAAATGCCAGACCGAAAATAAATTAACCTTGGGTAACCCCCTACAGCATATCTTCACACTTTAATCTAAACTGTATAATAATTCAATTTCATGCAAACAATCTCCTAAAAAACCCTGGTACTGGAAAACTGCGTGTCGTGGATTTAATATGAATGCTTTTTTAAGAGGGTTGTAATAGACCGTTCAAAAGCCTCTTCTGTTGTTATCTGTGCTAATGACGGCTGTGGTTTGTCTCTGTGGAAACAGCAGGACTTCTATTTGGTCCAGCGGTGTGGTGCAGCTCACAGCTCCCTACTGTTTCGTCTGCCCTTAATCACACCTACTTGGGAGTATAATGGTGTAAGTGCGTGGTTTTACATCTTTGCATCAATAACGAATCATACATGTCTGACTAGTTCAACTATCACAGGGTCTAAACTGACAAGTCTCTCATAACATTCCATGTTCTGTGCAACCACAAATATAAATCGCATTTGTCCAGGGTATAAAATATTACAAGTGATTAAAAAATGTATCAAACTGTGAAACTGATTGATGAATGGATGTATGTAAAAATTTAGCGGAAGAATACCAAGGCCCATGTATTACTACCACTAGAGTACAACTACTGACTCCTTCTCCTTGCTGGAGTAACACTCACTGTACTCAACTGAGAATGATTCAAAGACGAGGCAGAGAGAATCAGGTAGAAGGAAACCAGATCTGACACAGACAAAAGAACCCTTTTTTCTTAAAAAAAAAAAAAAAAAAAAAAAAAAATAGAACCCTTGGAATGTTTTATCCATCAAGTCAGTGGTTTTAATGCAATGTAACCAGCTATAGACATTTTTTTGCTTTATAGAAATCGGTACTTTGTTAGCAAAAAAGGTCTTACAGAGTTTATGAGTCCACTATGGCCAGACTCTGAGCTGTCATTTTCCTGTGCAGTATAGCAATTGTTTCCATCAATCTGGAGTGATAAGAACATTGACCTATATCAGGAAGTAATCAAAGTAACTGGAAGCAAGTCATTATCTGTGTTTTCTCATCTAATATAAATTCACTTTGCTTTTTTAATCTTCTAACGTCAAACGGGAAGCACATATTGATTTTGAGATGAAATATTAAAGTAATGCCGGGAACAATCATGTCCAGTTACATCACTTCCTATATGTCGCCATTTCATGGTAAACTGGCTACCAAAGTACCATTGTGTAATATATCACTAAACATTAATCAGCGAAGCAATAAATACATACACTGTCAATCCTTACAATATGATTAAAAAATCATGTGTATACATCAGCCTATTTGTATGAAATGAATCATCCTTTAGATCAGTGGTAGTCATTCTTGCCCCTGGGAGAGCTGCAGGCTGGCTGGTTTTCAGTTTAAAATCAGCACCTAGTTCAGACCAAAGAAAATAGGTGAGGTGAGTCATCTATGTAATCAACTACTTTAATTTACCCGTAAAGTGTTGAGTAACAATGAAAACCAGCACATCCTCTCCAAGAGCAAGAGGAAAGTGAACACAAGAAGGGCTTGCTGTGTAATTATAGATATTAAAAAAAGGGGCCAGTATCGGATCGATACTCAAATTTCTGTACTCAAAATCAGTATTGGGAATGGAAAAGTGATATTGGTGCGTCCCTATTAGCTAGCACTTGATGATGGAATGCAAATGGAATCGTTAAAAATACATTGCTAATACATCCATTTTTTGAATAGTGTTTGATAACAAAGAGAACAGCATGCTGTGGCAATGTGTTAAATTGCAAGTGTTGCAAGTGTTAAATTAAGCCCTTGACAGGGCAGTGCATTAATGCAGTGTAGCAGTGTGCTGGTTGAAAAAAAGAGCAAACTGCAGGACCCAATTACTATGGATTCCTCAGCTAACTGTGGGTTTGGATCATCAAAAATCCATAGAACTCAGACAAGATGTCAGAGACAGCTGACACAACCCTAGTGTGTAATTGGCAATTGATTAAAATCATTTTGCAGCTTTTATGTGCCGTTGTGTAGCTGTGATGAAGCTAAACAGATAACAATTTAAATCAAATATTTTGGACTGTTTTAAATAATTGATTTTACATGCTTCAAGATTTTGCAAAGATTAGAATATTTTACACCCAGTTCTCGAAAGCCTGAGGTGGTATTGTACCTATTATATATTTATATATCAATATGAGTCTTAACTTAATTAGGAGTCTAGGGATAGCTACATCATTACCTCAGCCAGAAGCACCACTCCCCCACCACCAGATTTACCACAAATCCCTGCACACTGCCCCCTGAAATCCGGTCTTCAATAATGAAAAACAGTAAACAGTGCAATTTTAACCTCTCTGAAAAAAAAATGAGCACTAACATTTTAGCCCTAAATGAGGCTAAACGAGGACAAAAGCTCTGGTTTGTGTCCTTGGGGGAGGCTGTTGTGTTTAATGGAGGGAACCTCCTGCTTGCACGCTTCGAGCGGCTGTGATAACACAGATATTTCCCACAGACACACTGGCACTGGCTTCAGATGAGCCTGCGAATCTGTCGAAAGAGCAGAAGAGGGGCGGCCATTACTGTATCCCAGGTCCCCGGGTCTGCAGCTCCCGCTCTAATGATGATGACTGTGGGGCTGCTGTGCTTTGCATTCCACCCACGACCTGCTTTACAACAGCATCCATCTCTCGCGGTGCTGGTGCTGCTCGCAGTGCCTTTTTCTCTTCCTCTTTTTCCCTTTGCCTTTCTTTTCACTGCGGGGTTGTTTCATCGAATTCCAGCCTTTCAACCGCACTGGCTTTCTCTGAATGTTCTCTTTGCAGCTTCAGTTATCTAAGGCCCATCATCCTTGAATGTTGCATGCGTTAGAGAAAGGAGGGCACCGTGAGCACCCAGCCAGTGTTTTTGGCCAGTGCGTTTTCACCCAGTCCAGACACTCAGGTCCCTGCCAGTCACACATGAGGTCAGCCAATGAACTCAGAGCCTTCACTGTTCTGCATTTGATGTGGTTTTCCACCCATATAACCTCATTACTAATCTAATGCACCCACGCTGATAGATATAGGTCTCCATAAGTCCTGCCATAAAGACCCTCAGCCCCAATCTTTTTTATTAAAGTGGAGGAATGAGAGCCATATACCTGCATATCACATTTCAATGTAATTTTCTGTGTGCATTTGAGTAGAGAAAATCTTCATCCATTGCCGTTTCAGCACTGCATTGCTAGATTCCATTGAAGAGTGACTTAATGGAATTTCTCCTTGATATTCTGCTCTAGCCTTGTGTGGACCCAGGTTCCAGCTGCCACACTTCACAGCCCAGGGACAGGTAGACATGACTTTGCTGCCAATGCTCAGGAACAAAGTGCAACGTACTGTGCGAAAACAGAGCAGTTATTACCGTCCTCCACCTTATCATCTTCACAAATGGGAATATTGTCCCAAGACATTTCCATAACACTCCCCCCCCCCCTTTTTTTTCCTTTATGTAATTGGCTTGGTATAGATAGGAGCTAAAGAAGAGAAGATCAAAGTGAGTATTCATTTTCATATTAT
The DNA here is from genome assembly GCF_013347855.1 of Anguilla anguilla. Lineage (NCBI taxonomy): Eukaryota > Metazoa > Chordata > Actinopteri > Anguilliformes > Anguillidae > Anguilla > Anguilla anguilla. The sequence goes on along the minus strand of NC_049213.1, from coordinate 28,361,395 downwards.
CTGAACAAGACTGTGGTTTTACTAGCTTAACAAACTTAAAGTGATTTTTCCATAATTTTTTTAAATTTGTGTGTGTGTGTGTGTGCGTGTGTGTGTGTGTGTGTGCGCGTGTGTGTGTGCGCGTGTGTGTGTGCGTGTGCGTGTGTGTGATTTTATTCCCAAGTGCACTTGCATAGAAGTTATAAACTCTTGTTCTGCGACACATACATCAGATGAATTTGTTTTCAGTTCTTATTATGACAGAAGGACCAGTTCATGTTCCTCTGGTAATAATATTGCCTGAGAGGACATATTAATATATAAGAAAGCAAGCTAGACAGGGAAAGGAAAGCAAAAAAGAACACACTCATTTAATACAGTATATACACGCCTAATATATCAAGCGTATTTAGCTTTTGATGTGTCACAGAGTATGTGTGACATTTTACATCAATGGTGACAATTTCAGTTATCTCAAGAGGGTAACTGCAAAGAAAGAGTGTACTGATTTAAATCTGTCACATTTACTTTAATTATTTCATTTATTTAAAAACCCATTTGTTTAATTGAACTATTCTTCCTGGGTTAAAACACAAATATTGTACTACAGATACATACAAATTGAAGTAACGCACAATAATTACATGAAGGTACAAAAAATGTTAATAATTTTAACTCACAGTTCAAATAATGACAACAGTATTGACTGCACTTACATCTTGGCCTGTCTTTTGAATACTTGCATATCCTTGGTTAATTGTACTTCTGGTACTGAGCTCTGCCTCCATTTTGCAGCATGATGTATAAATATGTGGCCCTCACAGTTTCTTTTTGTTTTTGGTGAATTAAAAAATTATAATTTAATGTAGTTCATAAATAGCAAATGTACTGTTTTGCAAAAAACAATAAGTCATAACAATTAAGCGAAGGATCATCAAATAAATAATGTGCAGTCTCTGCACTAGTCTTTACTGCAGCTTACCATGGTTCATGTCCTGCTTTCTCCTAGAGGGAAAACGTGTATTCTTCATGTTTGGGATTATTGAGCACACAAATAGAGAGTATATTTAGCTCTGACCGGGCTGGACTGTGAATACTGTGGGGAAATGTGGGGAAAACAGTGAGGGCACTGTTCAGAGGCACAGCTCTGACTGAAAGCAGTGAATCACACTTCAAGAGCCAGCAAACCATGTCCATATTCAGCAGGAGGAATGCAGACTATTTCCTAATGAATGGAGAGGATCTTGTCTGAGTGCCCTCCATACACTGTAGATGAAAGGCTGGTGCTTGGGGGGGCTTGCCCTGGCACACTCAAAACCAGACCCTCTGCTTCCCTCTCACCACAGGTGGTAGTAGGGCTAAACGGTGCTTTCCCATTTCAGAAGATATCAGGAGACAACACAGGGAGGTTATAGTGGTTATTGGTTTCCTTATGGGATAGTAATAATATTAGGTATGGAGTACTGGGGGTGTAGTCGGGGTTCCATGTGACAGGAACAGAAAGCAACATGACAACAGGGAGTCAGAACAAGAGGACAAGCTCAGCAGGGGAGATAGTGCTGAATATTCCAGACATGTTCCTCACAATTAATATCCGACAAAGGATGTGCGGGATGAGAGAGTGGAGATGAGGCTCGTGTTCTACAAGACAGCATCTGTGAGAGTGCTCCTTTCGGAGCTCTCTGGAGACAATGAGGAGCAGTGCCTGTGGACAGGTTTGTGTGGTCAGGAGCACGAGTGCCAGAGCCATAGGCAACTCAAACTCTGGTAATTTCATCACTCCATAGTCCCCGCTGAAGCAGGTTGCCAATGGAAATCATGTACAGCTACAGCCAATGGAACTTGAGGGGGAAAAACAGGCTTTAAATACATGAAACCTGAAAGATTCAATTTGGTGGTGGGCAGGGAATGATTGCAAATTATGCCTGAGGGAGCTGTCGGATATGCAATTGACTCTGGTTGTCAATCAAACCCAATCATCTGCAAAGCTGGAACCACTCACCCTATGGTGGCTATCATCCTGAAAATGCATTCCCTTAAGCATGGCACTTGAAAACAAGGGAGATGTAGTGAAATATAGTTAGAACACCCTACCAAGCACAGAATATTTTGTCATTTGCTTGAATTAAAATTTGATAGTGAATTCTACTAAGAAGTTTGAGCATATTACCCCAGTGCTCGCATCGCTTCACTGGCTACTGATTAAGTATTAGATAGATAGTAAGGTTTTGCTTCTGACTTTTAAAGCTTTGCATGGATTTACATCAGTACATAACTAATATGTTACTATCCTTTAAACCCACAAGGCCACGTCCTTCTCAAGATGTAGGCTATTTTGTACTTCCAAGAATATCTAAACAATTGACGGGTGGAAGAGCTTTCTTCAATAGAGCCCCACTGCTGAGGAACACCCTTCCAAAATGTATCAGGGAGTCTGACACAATTTCAATATTTAAGTCTACGGTAGATAAAAATGTACCTTCATGATCAGAATTATAGTCTGTTATAGTCTGAAGGCAGGGTAGAAAAAAGCGAGTAGCCATAGAGTATTGCGAGATGCCATCCTTTCCTTTGTGTCATCTGTCAACAGTAGTAACCCCACTTTTTCTGGGCTGGCTCTTGATATGTGGGCATGTTTGTTTCCCTCTCATGACTGCATAGGTTCTCAATTTCTCTGTCCTAGCAGCTATGCATCTATATAAAATCACTGCTCGGCCAGTTTCCATGTTTGAGCTGAGACATCCCAAGGATATCCCAAGCCCGCCATTGCTGAAATAATACACATGGCTATTCCATCCTGACGAACAGCAGGAAACTTTCAGAAAAACAGAGAGGCAAACTCACCAGAGCCAGATTAATCAAAAACAGCCTTTCCCATTAATTCCCCTGATGAGATTGTTCCCTAGTTCAGGCAGTCTGACTTCAAAGATATATTTCTGCAAGAATCTTTCTATTATTTATTGATTTGTTTTGTTTTCAAAGCCACTGCCTCAAGGCTTTAGGCTACTGTGAATTGTCTAGGCACTGTGATTAGACTGAATTGTGTGATATGTGTGCTGGAGCTTTATTTATGTAGGAACGGTAAATCCATCATTTTAATGAATCTGATTTAAAAAATTGTTCTCTCAATGGATAAAACTTATGCTGAATATAATCCTGTTTCCTGATCCTTCAGAGACAAGTGGTTGGTAGACATGCCATATTCAAAACCCGCTACCCCCTCCCCCACTTAAAGAGCCAGAAGATTTATTCTTGAGTTTCACAAACTATGAGCTCATACTGTATGAGAAACAATGGAAGACACACATCTGATTTAATCAACTGAATTTCCATAAGCTACTTTCTTAAATGTCTGCAGCCATAATATTTTACTGGTATCTCTTGGGATCTGAACAGATTGAAAGGCCTCCCAGTTCAATTACCAAAAAAAAGAAAGAAAGAAAAAGACGCAGACACCATGTTGATTCTGCTGACTTGGAAAACGAGAATGGAAAACCTTGGGGGCTGCTCATAATTGAAAATATAGCCCAGTGGAGAGAGCCATCGACAGCAAGACACTAAGAAGCATGTTTTTCCTACCATTCATTTTTTAGAATTATAATAACCATTCAAGAAATTTCATATCAATAATGTCAGCACCTGGGAAACAAGGTAATTTCCTTCATGTTTATTTATTTATTTATTTATTTATTGAAAGGGACAATGCACGAGAGCAATGACACATTGTTGAGGGAAACAGTGCTGACATAAGCCCTTCTGAAATGGTAGCAGATGATTGGTTCTACCATACTGTACTTCACTAAAGAGTAAAACATCAACAGGAATATAAATGACCCTCTCCTGGAAGACTCCAGAAAAGCAAGTAAAGGAACACTAGGCTGTAACTTTAAATTAGTCCCACTGCAGTGCATATCTGAAGACACACGTAAGAAACTACACAAATGCCCCCTCTCCAAATCTAGCCAGACCAAACTAGTACCACCATGATGCCCATGAACCAACTTGCACAATTAATCAATTACATCCAACTGTTTTATTTTAGAACACAAATATACATTACATATATATAAATATATGTATAAATAAATGTACATATACATATAACACTAAATTTTGAAGCAATTTTGCCACTATAGGCTCCTGTGTTTGTCATCTGTAATGTTCTGTGCGACATGGACTCCATAGATTATCTAACAGATTATCTAAGCAAGGTTTTCCATATTTATTTTTGTCTAATGAGATAGTATAGACTCAACTATTGTCAAAATTAAAGGAGTAGTCGCTATATAAAATCAAAATTTTCTGATTATTATTATTATTATTATTATTATTATTATTATTCAAATGATATCAAACCCAGAATGTAATATCAGTTCATTTAGCTGTATATTATAATTTGTCTCCATGAAACTACCAATTAACATGATCATATGCTTCTAAATGTCACAGCAATCCAAATCCAAGAGGATATTCACACTAACATATGTTGGGGAGGGAAAGGGTAAAATCATGATGCACTGCTCCAACTGGACTGGCCTGTATTTTTTCCAGAGATTATTCTCCAATGCATAAATCTGCCCATTCAAAAACTGAAAAAAAAATGGACATGGGGAAATCGCATACGGCTGTGTTAGGTTAGCTTGTGTAATGACCTGATGTTTTCATCCTTGTTCACAGAACATTAACAACCGCAGGTGTTTCCCGTGTTCTTTCATGACATTTTGAACATGCCCCCCGGCTAATGGAGAAGGAGCTCTCTCAGGTCCCTGTTCAATCTAACCGCAATGCACTTTGTCCATATATCTGAGTTATGAGTGTACGTGACTGCTATGCACTTCCATGTCTTACTCATCGCTTTCCATTAACGTCAGTGGCCACTACGCTCATGACGAAAGGAAATGTGCGACACTTGCTGAATGAAGGGACAGCATTGTGGCTACATGGAAAGGCCTTTGTTTGGATGATTTAAAAAAAACAATTCTGTCCCATATTCACCCACTTTGGAATGCACTTGTAAGCCTGTCTCACCATAGTAACCTGCTCTGACCTTTCTGGAGAAGGCAGAACAGTGCACATTCTCCTCCAGTGCTTGTACTGAGCATGTACCCGTTCCCATCCCTTAGCACATTTTTATTATATACTTATTTTTGGACTGGATTTTCCATGCCTAAACATATGGCCAAGCCGTGCCCATTCCCCTGCCCAAATACTGTATATGAATGCTAGATGTTAGCCGTATTGAGATATTGAGCCTCATTCACGAAACATGTGTATGATCAAATTAGATCTAAAATGGCGTGTAAGAACATTTCCAAGAACATTTCAGCATTCTCTTATCTATATTTCTTCCTGGATGTTCCTTTATGCAAATCACATGAACAGGATTCTGCAAAAAAATTTACAAACAGCCAGCATTCATCATTCATACACCTGGTATATGCACAGCATTACAGGCTTATAGCAGGTGCTCTTATCCAGAGCAACTTACACAACTTTTTACATAGCATTTACATTGCATCTATTTATACAGCTGGACATATACTGAAGCAACGCAGGTTAGGTCCTTGCTCAAGGGTACAAGGGCAGTGCTTTACCTGGGAATTGAACCTGTGACCTTTAGGTTGAAAGACCAGCTCCTTACCCATTATACTACACTCCCACATAAAAACAGAGATCTGCACATGCGTCATGAATCCCATATTGCTTTTTAGGGGTTTTTGTGGGAACATTTTTAAGAACAAAAGTAAGAATAATTTAAGAAAAGTTTTGTGAATGAGGCCCATTGTGTGGCACAGCCGTCACTGAATGCACTTTATAAAGGCCCTTGTAAAACACTACTTCCGTAGATCCCAGTTTGCCTACGGCATAACTGTCATACCCATGTTATTTACAAAACTAATTCAAGAGCAGTACCTTAGGGCAAAAAAGTAACATACGGAAGTCTGACAGTCTTTGGAAGTACATCCTGTCTGGCTACAAAGCCCTTTTCTCACATCTATAACCATATTCATGGAGTGCTGAAACTTTGTTAAGCTTGGGAAATAATTCAGCAAGCTAGTTATGACTCACTGACTTCTGAATCAATCAAAGTGCCATGTTGAGTTCAAATGAGTCAGTAATGGACAGCACACGGCAGTTCCACCCAATAGGTGACCCGTGAAGACATGCATTATATTATTTGCCGTGTTGGCTGCATCACACCATTATTTTAGGGAAAACATATTTGCACATGTTCATAGTTTTTTCAGCTGACAGAACTTTCCAGACAAGCAAAGGTCTATTAGGAAGAGACGCGTGTTCAAGAATAGCTGTATAAAGTAATTTGCCTTCTGATACGGTCACCCAGGAGATGTACAAGTTATGCGGGGAGGAAGCGGACATGAGCACAGAGACTGCTGAGGGCGGAACAGACAGAAAACATGATTCTTTTTGGCACCTTAAACAGTATCAGTGATTGTGGCGGCATATGGGACCGATGCAGGCACAAGACTAGAGAGCCACGTCTGTCCCTGCGGAGATGGAGCGTAGCGAGGATTGGATTGGGGTGGGTGAGGGGCCGGCTGCCGTATAGTCCATTGTGTCCAAGTCTGTGTTTATTAAATACACAAGGGGCCCCTCAGCCACTGACCGTGGAGAATGTTCACACACCAGAGCGGAATCGACACAGCACACCATCCCAAGATCAGCGCACACAAATACAAATCCCGCCATTAGCTAGCCTCCAGGAAACCTATATCACTTTAGCTGCAAGAGCATCTATAATCATGATTGCGGCATTAAAAATAAATGGGGTTATTTAATCTTTTTTTTTGGTTCTGTACCCAAGACCCCTTATGCAGAGCTAACAAGGTCATATGCTTTTCCACAGCTCTGTAGGAGTTTCCTAGATTAAATTAGCAATGATGAGCAGAATAGCCGCCCCTTAGTTCTCCATTGATGAATGGTTTTGGGGCCTAACTGCTTTGGCAGTGTTCTCACACTGCGTTTCCTATTTTGGGGAGAGGGAGAAATGGATCAAGGCTGTGTTATGGCCTTCTGTTCAGGGGACTGCCAATGTACCAAGGGCATGCATAATGGACATGCCCTTCTTACAAAAGTAAGTTCAACATTTTGCTTTTACCTTAATATTCTGATTAAAAAAATAAATGTATAAAAAACATCTGTTTGTCAGAATACCGTTGTATTTGTCTTGGAATTTAGTATGCAGTTTGGAGAGTGACGACAAAGGGAACACTTTATCCTTTTTGACTGTGCCAACACCACATTATTTAAAAAAATTACAATCATATTTCTTATAAACTGAGGATAGCTCAGCACAAGAGAGTTTTGGGGTGTGGAACTAGCCTACATGCTGAGGCTCAACTAAGCTGGCAAATAACTTCCTGTCCTCAAGCTGTTTTATTGTATTCATCTTAAAAGTTGAATTATTTATGGTTTACAGAAACTCCTTTTGGCTTCCTATCATGTTACCGATACGAGACATTTCACAACTCCTGGAGGAAAATAGGGGAAAACTAAGTACACACCAATGTTACAGGCTGGTTTCACAAATAAGCAGGAAAAAAAATCCAAAACACACAGTGAAATGCACATATTGGCAATTCACAAGATATAATCTGTAAATTTAATTTTGCCTTTAAAAATAATTGCCTTAATTTATGATCTATTACCGTATCTATCGATTTACTACGCACAGGAAATGCCAAAGTGGTTTATTCAATTAGTGGCTTTGGGTCTTTGATGACTTCCTCCACAGATGAAGAATATCAACTGCTGTTAGCGCAGTGTGTTTACACGCTTGCATTATAAAGCAAACCTCGGAGCAAGCCCCTCATGTAATTTTATTCTAATGAGGGTCGATCAGCACGTTGATCTTCCATGCGGGGATGGCAGCGTGGCTACAAAGCTAAAGAGGCCGTTACTATGCCGCGCGCAGTTTGGCCGAGCTCACGCTGGCGACTGGGCCGCGAGCCACTGTGTTGGAGGCCTCTCTGCTGGGATCGCCCCGCTCTGTCTGCCCAGAGCACCCACAGGAACAGCGAGCGCCGTAATGAGGTCTCAGGGGGAGCCCCGGCCAGAAGGCACGGCTGTTGCTTTCTCCGAGCTGAAGTGGCCGCCATGCTGCCGCAGAGAGAGGCTGGCCGCAGACAGACGGACATCGGGGATGCTTTAACGCGCCAGTGCGGGGGAGGGGTTTTATTAGGGCCATGCCTCATTCCCAATAAAAAAAGATGAGGAAGCATTAAACACAAATCATGTGATGCGGCTGACTACAACAAACACGCACACACACTCACACACAGGCACACACACGTACTCATGCACACACACACACACACACATGCACACACACACACACACACACATTCACACACACACAGGCAGGACATTTATGTTGAAACACCAAGTGTTCCGGGTTCCTCTCAGGTGTATGCATGAGATATAACCTGGCAATGGAGTAAGCACCTAGTCATAGGATTAAAACACGCAACTGTGATGTAATTTTTGTAAAGATGGCAACATGGATGTATTTTTCTATCACAGGATCTAGTATAATAATTCTTGGCTGACAAATCTGACTGCAGCTACATTGCTTGTTTGATGCATTCACTTTGACAAAGAACACCCATGCCTTAGGAATCTGGTGCATATAAACAACTGGGAAAAAAGATAAGATATTATTAAGGTTTTCTTCACATTTGAGATGCCACATAAGACTTTGGGCTTGTGTTCTGATTGAGGGGACTTATACTGGGTTTACAAACAATAGCCGATGGTGATGGGAAAAGCTCAGGATGGCTTTGCTGGTTCCCATCATACCTATCAACCTGTCATGCATCTGTGAGGCTGTCATTTTCCACATCCCCTATCATCCCATTTCTCTCCTTAAACAGTCCCTGGGGTCGTTCCACAAACATGCCCCCCCGCCCCCTCCTCGCCCCCACATACAGGCAGGCGCGGTGCCGTCTGTGAGGACGTTCAGCCAAAGAGGCAGACTGCATAACCCCACGCCTCAACCAGAACACCCGCCATTTTCACTTCTGTGTGGAAACACTATTGAATCACAATCCTTAGATAACCTTAGATAAAGGAAAATATTTGCCAAGTGAACCTCTAAAATATGGAAGACAAGCATTTCATTCATGGAGGTGAGTGCTCAGATCATGTCTGTCTTTAATTGAAAATGCATGCTTTATACACACCTGTTTCCTTTATGCCATTAATTCTGGTTAAAATTCCTACCACTGAAAAATATGTGTATTTATGTGTAAGGGCAATGTAAATATGACTCACTAGGCCTATATAGACATTGGGAAAGGTAAGAATGAGAAAGTAAGAGAAAGATTTGGTTTGAAGAAATCTTTTAGTTCCTTCACAAAAAATGACTGTGCTTTCAATGCACACGATTTCCTGAATGCAGTCAGGGAACATACATTTTTACATTCTTTTTTTACTGCTAACATTTTCTATTAAAACAACGATGGCACATTTTTCAATTGGATGTTTTAAACAGTAGTCGCATAGTAAGTCAGAGTTAAATTGATTAAAATCTGAAGCAGGCTTGTAGTCTACTTCAGAGCATTTTGGAACAATATCTCAAGCCTGGTGCCTCAAGCAAGTGCAGGGGAGCCTATGCCAGCCAAACACATTGCCCTCCTCTATTACTCCCTCCGGAATATTATGGGAACAGAGAACCCTGAACATGTGTGATAACATTGACCTCCTCTTGGGTTTGTCCTTCAGTATTACCTTTGCAGATTAATAGTGCGTGTAGCCTGGCTGTAATTGCTCATGTCCGCCCAGTAGCCCCAATAATGCACTGATCTGTTAAATAAGATATGAGCTTGAATTCTGGGGTGATCTCAAGCTCCTACCCTTATGTCTGTATATATCCTTTCCCAGTCCCCCCACAGAATAAACAAATTCCCTTCTTCTGTCTTTCTGGCACTTCTTATTGAAAAGCGCGAAGCGATCATGGGTTGTAGGGATACATAAATATTTAATGAAACCAGTTTTTATTATTATTTCCTCCCTCCCCAGAACATACAGGATGTGTCTGCCCCCTGTCACAGGCAGTAAATATGAAAGCAGGTGCCTATGGGAGACCTGCATTGCTTTGAGGGTCGTCTCCCTAAGGGAACACAAGTCAGTGCTGTAATTGCTCACACCAGCAAAGCCTCAATTAAGCTTGTTGTGTCGCTGGGGCCCAGTAAAGGGTCTATAGTATCACCAAATGTTACTAAACACTCTGTAAATTGTTTCCAGGGTTCCACAGAATCTGAGTAACAAACTAAAAGAGAAAAACAGCAGTGTCAAATAATAATAATAATAATAATAATAATAATAATATAACATTTTATATTATATATACTGTGTATATATATATATATATATATATATATATATATATATATATTAGGTGGTGCCATTTGGTGGCTTTTGGTGCATTGCTATCTATGGATTTTATTTTGTCAACAATAAAGTCAAGTTTGTCCGACACTTATTGACTTAACCATCCATATTATGTACCAGTCAAACATGTACTAGGTTAGGGCCTGACATTCTGACAGTCTGCTTTCAACATGATGCTGTCTGAGAGCAGTCAATTCAACCAGAATAAAATCACTGCGTCACATAAGACATCCTGTTGCCATCACTATGTATTAAAACATGAAAACATCACTGACACTAAAAGCCCTACCCTTGTGTCTCACTTTCTGTTGTGGTTTTGATCTCTATATATTTTTGGCTGGACCGCAACAGCGGGGCCAGCCCTACAAACGCGAATGTCTGTGACTGAGTGAGTGACTGAGTGAGTGATGAAGTTACACCATTGGTCGGCTGGATCACGTGTGTTAGGTCCAGCCATATACTAGGTTTAACCTTCTATTTAACAGCTAGTTTAATACTCAGGCTATAATCTGACAACCACAAAATCTATTTGGACCAATAGATTCCGAAAATGTTACCTCCCTATTATCACTGCACATTTTATATTGACATTGGGCTGGCCAGCAGAGGATGGGCTCCCCACCTATATCTGTGTTATTCCTGAAATTTATTCCCACTGGGGACTCTTTCAGTATTTTTCATCTCACTGGGGATTTTTTTAAATCTAACCTTTTAGATAGAAACATTTTCCCTTAAATTTATGGGGGTTCAGATCTGGTCTTTCCCACTTTTCCTACTTCCTGATTTTCCATAAAGCGTCTTTGTGACAATGTCTCAGTCAAATGTTCTATACAAGTAACATTGACTTGATTTCAATTTCAGATAATCAAATCCCCCTCCAATTCCCCTCATCTGCTCCAAATGTTTTCCCCATCCGATGCCAGTTGGATCTAGTTGCCAGTAGCTAGATATTCGGCTGTCAGCTGTAATGGCCAAAACTCCCAAAAGGCAGGATAAATATCACACTGTCTTGTGCTACAAAGCCCGCAAAGTTGTTACAGTAATTTAACAGCAAAGGTGTCTTGGCTGAACTTCAGTTTAATACTTTACAATGTGAAAGCTCTAATTATTTGGTGATAATAATGTCTGTGGTTGGAGGAAAAATAAAATGATAAAATGTTTGCCTGAAAATATGGCACGAATTTGACTTAAAGAAAAAGTGCCAGAGAGAATGACTATGGAAATGTGCAGTAATTAGACCAAAAAGCAGCAAGGTAACTCAGCTACCTTGCAGAATGGCCAGTTTCTGTGTTCCATTGCCTGTGCTGTTTGAGGAGCCGTGTGAGTCGACTGAAATGTAATTATTCTGCTGTTCATTTGTAGCTCTCATGCTCTCCTCTCAAGTGCTGCCATAATCTCTTACAAGTATCTATGTAATCCAAACATTCCAAGCAAAACTCTTAAAAGCATGACAGATACTGCACTAACCTCACTGGTGTGACCTGCAGTAAGAGAAAGACTGCATATTTGAGAAATTTGGGTGTGAGTTTCTGAGAGGAAAACTGTGTGTGTGACAGTAAATGTTAGCCTGTTTCAATATACAGTATGTGTGAGGTAGTATGTGTCACCGTGATAGCGTTATTGCATGGATTTGTGACTATTTTTGTATAGTTAGCTTGCCTGTAAGCTTTTATTCATAGACCTACACTTCTAATGGACACAACAGCTTCTCAGATTCTGTGCTGGGGCCGCTAGGTGACTCACCCTGCTAAGGCACTGTTCTAGTGCATGCATGGGCCGCACGGTCTGGCATAAAATCTGCATTGCACATAAAACTGTCTGGGTCCATCAAAAACATGGTCTAAAACTGAAATGATGAAAAACCCAGATATACGCTTTAAACTGCACAAGTTTGTTCCTTCAATTCATGCCTGTCGATAACAGAAGTCGTCACAGCGAGCGCTGATATATATGATTAGGCATTCCAATTTAGGGAGAAACAGGAGTAAACAGCATTAAAGAAACTTTGGCACATTTGTACAGTATGCAGACCGGCTGCATGTTGGCTGAAACAGAACAGCGGGGAGCTGGTGGACCCCTGGACTGCCCAATTACTGGCTCTCCATTGAGCTGGACCAGAGTGAGAAGAATTCAACCTACTTCTTAGAAAAAGCCAAAGTGGCCTGAATAGACAGAGGGTTCGAGGAACGAGCTGTTCCAAGCGCGCTGAGAGAGACCCCCTTTTTAACGGGGAGGGGGGTCAATCACGAGGTGCTGACCGAGTCATTGTAAAACACTCGGCCGGGCTCGCATTGAAAACATGTCGTTGTGATGTCGTTGCTACATCATTTCAGTCCTCTCTTGTCTTCTCTGAATAACCACTTGGGAGTATATATATGACAAATCCCATTGCCGAATATCAAACCGAGCAGTTGCATGCTAGTGTGGAAATAAAACATAACCTGTTGTTTGATCATTACACGGAATGCACCAGATGAGTGCTGAGATGTCACTGTGACCTTCATTTCAAGGATTTTATAAGTGACACTGCACTAGAACAAGGCAAGAGATAAATCAGCCAAAAAGAAGAAAGAAAAATTGTGTAAAGATGTGAAGACATTTACACTCAAAGGTCATCGGTAAGAATGCTAACTCCCCAAGGCTCCAGTGCAGCATGATTTTTACTCATGTTGCTTTTTCCTCTGATAACTCCCTCTCAGCCAATCCATTTTTAATGTAGCCATTTAGGGCTAATGGTCTGAATTACTCTACCAAGAATGCTGAGGCAGGCAATACGTGATTCATGACACTCATATCCATCTTTGTACGCAGCAAAAACCAATCACCAACTTTCCCATCAAATCCAAATCAATTTCTCAGCATAAAAAAATATATAAAACACTGAAATACAATAACACCAATCCGATCTTTACAATGTGACTAATTGTTGTTATCAAAAGTGCTATTACTTACCTAATTACAGTGTCAAGCAAGCCCCCATGTTGTACATCTCCCATCACAACCTGAAACTGTGTGTCAAGCAATGACTAATTGACATGAAATGAGAAAAATAATTAAGAGCCGGGAGATGCCACGGTTCATTGACTCACGACCATCGGGTAGGCCCCGTACTCAATGTAGTCAGAGTACCCCTGAGAGCACGCGGCCATTGTTATACCACAGACATCTTGTCAAGGTGAATCACGGAGATGGTCCCGGTTAAACAGTCAAATCTGAGTAAAATGTGAGAGAGCTGAGAAAGGATGTGCAAAAAATAGCACAGCGATTACTGACCAGAACAATGTGCAGTCGGTGATCTGTGCTGTGTTCTCTAAGGTAATTCAAGGCAGGGACTCATCCTGGCCCCACAGTATTTGCGAATCAGAACACACAGCCTTTGTGTGGCGCAAAACAAAAGTCTTTTCAGGGATTTTTAAAGGGGCTACAATCATTTGACGTTTAACTGTTTAAATGGGAAGCACCATCAGCAGACCCACCCACAGAAATAGTAATAAAAATAAGAAACAAAAGCACAAAGCCTTTCAGATATAACCTGCTGTGTTGTTTTGGGTAAATAGGCTTCTTCTTTCACTATGTTGATACGTGGTGCATAATGGGTAAGGGAAAGTTGCAATTACAGGCTCAGAAGAAACAGATGTGTGAGATATAGGCTAGTTACTGCACAGTCTCTGTGATGTTTCTACAACAGCAACATTCAGAACATTCAAAAGATTTGTTTAACAAATCTAGGGGTTTTTACACAATAATACCAATAACACTGTAAGCACATATGGGCAGTAATGCAAACAACATTAAGTTTTCAACATTAAAAACAACATTTTATTTTTCTTTAGGATTTATGTTAAATGCATTAAAAAAATAAAAAATAAAAAATACGGGTGTTTTGACCAATATGTCTATTGACCACTGAATTGCAAACTACAAATCATTTCCCAGTGCGTGCCCCAAATAACAAGGCTTCCAAATAACAGTAAAACCCGCACAAGCCTAGCCTCAAAAATCATGCAGCCAAAGGAGTCATAGGCTATTAAAACCAACATATCATGGCTGCAGTAAGAGACAATGATTGTGTTTGTGTGCATTCAATGATGCGGTACAATATATTTTCGCTTCAATTAAATACCTTTAAAGTAAATACCAAGTCTAAAACTACCTTGAACGATAAAACGCAAACTTAAAAGTATCATATCTTACACAATTACATGATTCTTATTATTCTCCCTGGCTTCAACCTAAAGATGTGGTAGGCTATTAAATTATTCCAGGGCAAAGCGAAGGTATGAAAAATATGGAAGGATAAAACCACTGCAAGTTGCACACGAACATAGACTCTAATTTATGCGAAAGGACTGGAAAGCCGACAGTACTGTTTCAATATGCCATGAACTGACCCGGGAAAAGTGTTGCTATGCAACAAACGGCTCTATGCTCGAGTGTTGGGAAAATCTAATCGAAACTAATTCAGTGGAAGATAACTGCCAAATTATAAAATTAGGGCGAACTAAAACATCTGGAAATAAGAGCTTGTGCAGTGTGCTTCGTAAAAGGCATGCCTTCGGTATGTGCTTCTATATTACAGTTGGCAGAATATACCTAAATCGCTATTGCAACTGCATCACTGCCGTAGAGGCTACCTTGTTTTACATAGTAGGCTAGCCCTGACAACTTTTCAAAAAGACTTCTGAAACTCTGGAAATGAATAATAAACACAGCAGATATCAGGCCAGAGCTTTTAACACACGTACTAAAACAGCAATTTAGAAAGAAAAAATGAATAACTCCTCACCTTTAAGAATCGCTCATTCCACTGCAGTGACAGAGAACACGTTTAAAGCTCTTCAGCTCAGCCGCGCTCGCTACAGTAGCAAAATGTGAAACGAGAGCGAGCAGGAGGAGCTTCGATAAGAGAATATTACTCCCAAGATACTATCCCTCTCTCACCAAAAGAGAGAGAAAAAATCGGTTTTCCCAAACAAAGACGTTAAAAGGAAGGGAACCAATCGTGACCAGCATCAAGAGCTTTTAGGAATCCATGGCAACCAGGAAGACCCTGCACAACTTCCCGACAATGTGAGGGTTCAAACTCCCCAATGACAGCGGCTCCGCATAGGATGGGTATTATTATCAAGACGCCGGGTCAAGTTTATTGTACTGGGGATATCGTGTGAATGGATGTGCTGACTCCTTGAATGGGCTAGATCAGCGGTCACAGACTAATGACAGCCTACAAGGGTATAGCCCCAGTTATTTTAAAATTAATTTGAAGAGTACAATTATGTGACAGAGGATACGTCCGTAAAATAAAACAAACAAATACGTATAATAGCCTAAGAATAATTAGCCTACGGAAAGACCGTATGCCAAAATGTATATGATTTGTGATTTTTTTTAAATTAGTTTTTTGTTTGTTTAAAATTATCGCATTGCAAATATGTTTAGTAGATTTCAGCTGGAAAATAAAGGAATTAATACATCTTTTTGCAATTTAGAAAACGTACAAATGCAGTGTTTATCCCCAGTAGTAACTCCTTAATAATGTTTGAAGCTTGGTAACATCAGGTGGCGACTGGGAATGTTTCAGCACCCTAGACAGCAACAGCATCAATATTTTGCGCCAACGATTGAGTGGGGAGTATCTGAAATTACACGCAACCTATAACTTGACGCGTTTGGGAGAAGGAAGTTTCGGTAATTGCATATTTTAACCGGAAGTTCAGTCATGTTCCGGCAAATAGACGATAACTGAATGAGGGAAGAACATTCTGGTTGCAAGGTTGCACTATTAGCATAACATGACATCACCCTCTGAACGTTTCCCAGAAAGATTATTCATTAAACACTGTTTGTGGTCGATCGTAGCGCTATCGAAATCAGCCAAAATATCAATATTTGTTTTCATTCATTGTCACCTGATGTAGGCACCTTTTCTTTAAAGTGTGAATAACCCAGAAGACAGAGTCAAATCTCTGTTTACAACATAGGGGCACCTGTCAAATAAATAGCTAAATAGAAAAGTGGCATTTTTTCGCCAACACTGAATTCCGTAAAGGCAAAACAATGTTATGTCATGATATGATGTATTTCCTTGTCTGTAATAAAGATACCAGATTTGTGATACAGTAATTCAGTTCTAGGTAATATTTTGCATCCTTGTGTTTATTTCATAGGTATAGCTGACAGAGAAGCATGAGCAGTACTGAGCAGTGTAGAATTGTCACCATCTTTATTCAGTCCATATTTCCAGTGCCTTGCTGAAAATCATGAAAGAGGAGCACTGGCCATTAATGATTATTACACTCAGACATGTGCAAAGTGCCTTGGAAAGCATGCAGGTCCATTTACATAGTGAGGTGCTCTGCCTCCCATTGATTGATTTATTATACTAATATTGCCCCAGGGTTATTTTACAAGAGATCCAAATAATGTGTTAAACTGTAAATGAGGACTGATGTGGCAAGTCACAATATGTATAACCTTAAGATGACATGCGGAGGAAGCACAGTTGTCTGGGACCGCTTTTATTTATTGCAATTGCTATTCAGGTGACAGCAATTCCAGTAAAAGAAATGAAACATAACATAATATATAAGCACATAGCATAGAATGCTGGCTCAGCGAATCCTACAACATGGCAGAAGACATTAGGACAAAGAAGGCTAGTAAGAGCTGACTCAGTTTATTCCTTCACTAGCTTTTATTGTATACATAAACCAAAATCCAAATTGCCACTCTTAAGTCTAACCAGGGGCGATCTCTTAAGGTAATCTATTAAGATATTCTAATGAATGTATTATTTTGTATGGATTCTGTGGAAAGAATGGAACATGTTCTCAGATGGTCCAAATTCACAGGACTCAAGCAGGTACTGAGCACTCCCGGCCATTCCACCTCAATTCTGTGGAGATTTTCATTTGGTCTCGATTTTTCAGCTGAATCCAGGACTCTCAGCACTCCTACCACCATTCCTACCCCCCTTTCTCCACGCGCAGTGCGCTATCATAATGAGGATCAAAATTCAATATTTCCCATGGACACGGAGAGCAAGAGGTAGAGTGAACGAATGCCGTCAGCATTCAGTTTGTACACAGAAGGTACCTTGTGCCAGAGGTGCTAAGGGTACATGCTGGTAGCTAGTATGAAAACAGTATTTCTCTCTCGTTCTTGCTCTCTCTCTCTCTCTCTTTCTCTCTCAATCTCTCTCTCACTCTCTCTCTCTCTTTCTCTCGCTCTCTCTCTCTCAATCTCTCTTACTCTCTCTCTCTCTTTCTCTCGCTCTCTCTCTCTCTGTCTCGCTCTTTCTCTCTCTCTCTCCTATATAAGAAATTCACCCCCTTCCCCCCAGTGACATCCTGGGGGCTGCATAATGAGAATAAATGAGCTGGCAGTAAATATGCAGGCAGTTTTGTTGCCCACAACTCATTTACCACTCATCAGACTTTAGACTTTCAACAAAGAATTATGATAAATTGTGTTGCTGGGAGGGATATAAAGCTATGAAATATAATTTTAAATTATTCATAAACAGAAGCCAGTAGTGTTCATTTTTGGACTGCTATCATGATCCATCTACCTTAGTTTCTTTTTTCCCTTTCTTTTTTATACACATTACATTGTTTATATATTCAGCTGAACAATGCACGCTGCTACATAATATTTAAATTTGTAGGTATTAGTATAATTAGGGTAATGTATACAATAGCACCCCATTGTAATTTCTAATTGCAATTGCATTGCTGCAGCACCCTCTATAAATTCAGGAGAAAGAAGACTAACAGGCATCCTCCAAAATGCAGTCATTGCTATGGAAGACTGCACATCCGGCAGTCTGTCTCAGCCGGTGCAGGCAGACCGCAGGCATCAGACTGAGTCACTATTGTGCAACGAGGCAAGGAACACCCTGCCGAATGAATTTTCCCTTGCTGCAGGACGCAATGGGAAACTGCATTGCTTTGTAGGGCTTTGTGTCATGTCCCTGCACTGCAGAGGTAAAGAAATGTACTCTGATTAGATATTTTGTATAATTTAATATCAAAGATATTTATTGTGACAGTTCACAAACTGGGACCAGCAGACATTATAAACATAAACAGATTGGATGCGTAGAGTTCATTCATCCAAGGAGAAAAGCAAAGGATTTTATAAGCATATTTTTGTACAGATTTAAATCCTTATACGTTCCAATGCTTTATGAATTAGAGTATTCTCTGTCCTCTTTGCCAGAAAAGACTGCCATAAAATTCAATTATACAATGGTTGCTTATATATTGGTTTAACACCAAGCTATTGTCAAGTGTAAATGCAGATTGGTTTTATAGCATTAGATAATTGGCTAGGTTAAAATGTCTAGAAGGCTTGAAAATCTTACTTGTTTTTGGTATTCTTTACTTCAGGATTTGCATATGTTTTCTCAGAGGCATCAAAGCTTATCTCATTCAGGAGTAAAGACTGCAGTTGTATACAAATGTTTTTTTTTTTTATTTTTGTTTTTTTTATACAGCTGAATTAACAAATTGGCATGCTGAAGACCTCATTAAGTTTCTTGGTGGCATTTTAAGTTTTAGGAGGAACTGCACCCACAGGAAGCAGACCGGAGGCAGTTAACACACTGCACACTTGATCAACTCTGTGCTGTTCTCATTCAACCTGTTCCCAGTTTGTGAGCAGTGAAATTTATTTTGTGGATGCAAACTTGTCCAAAATCGTAAGTGGAGGTACTGTACAAAAGCCCTTTGTCTGAATGGGGGAGCCCCAGTCAAAGCGCTTCCTCTGTTTTTTTTTTTTTTTTCCTCGTGCTAACAGGTCTTTAAAACAGTTTGTCAGTACAGTAGCACATTTCTCTAAAATGTCTATAATTCTTACACCGCATATGAGATTTGAACCAGTCACAACATTGCCACAGTCTGATGAATGTCCTTTGTTAATTCTTTATCACACTGCATAAACATTTATGACACTGCACATTACATAAGTTATCATTTGCATAAGGTATTATTTCATCAACATTATGCGTTAAACAGAATTACCAAAAATCATCAACAGAACATTGATTTGAATGGTTTGCCCATGGACCTTTACAACTGCCTATGGATACATATGAATTTAAAGGAACCAAAAGTTTGCACAAATATGATCTGATACTCTTGAGATACTATTAAAACTAAGAATGAGTCATGGGAGAGGATGTTCTTTTGTAGTAGTTTCACATTTAGCTTTTGCAGCATTTAAGCAAGAGAAGTATTAAAGTGTATATGTAAGATATCACTGTGTTACACAGTAGATGAGACAGACATGTTGATTTTGTGGCCAATTTCAGAATCACAATCTAGGACCTCCCTCCTCAAAAACCCAACCTTATCCCTTAGAAAAACTCAAAAGGTGTTCAAAAATATTAGTGGGTGGGTGTCAGTCCAAATAATCTATTAAAGTTTTATCGGTTAGAACACAATAGAAAGCTTTTGCATCGTGTCTGTTTGCTTCAGTCTCATTGAAAATGGCTAGCGTGAGCCTGAGAGAACACAGAGGGAGGTTTTGCAATTTATAATTGTTACATTTATCGAAAACATGAATATTGATTTGTCATTCCAATAAAGCTCAATGGATTTAATTAATTTGAGGGATTGTAATATCATGATGCTGAGATGACTTGATTTGTAATGTATTCAGCTACTGATTCTATGTCTTTTCAAGCTTTTCAAATTGTGTTTCAAAATGCTGTCCCCTGTATTTGGTGGGCAGCATATCTGCAAATCAAACATAGATTTTGTTGGATATTATTTGATAATTTTCCCCAACAGAAGGATATATAAATGAAAATAAATAAATAAATAAATAGTACCCACACCAACTCAGATATGCAATCTCATATGAATACAAATGCTCTAACTAGAGAAGAATTCAAAATATATGGGCATGATTATTGAATAGCGATTTTCTGGAGTTCAGTGAGAAACTACAGAGAAACATACAGGCTTTTTTTACACTCAGTTTAGGCACTCTGACAATGACAGACCAGTTTTGACTGAAACATAACTAAGGACAAGGCCATGGCTAAATATGTGTGTGAGTATGCTTGCCTACTGAGCTGAGAATTCATAAGAATACTGGACTAATTAAGTCACATTATTGGTCTGTGGACATATTATTAAAAATCAATCATTGCTTAGGAGTTCTTAAACAAATTCTTATCCTCTTAAATGATTGCCATATAGCTGGGGAACTCCACCTCAGGAAAGTAGGTAATGCTACATAACTTTTTCAAGCACCCTCCTCTGGCTGTAATGCACTGGAAGAGAAATAAATGGAAACGTCTTGATTATGAAGCATCATGTCATATAATAAGACTATACTAACTATTCACTGCAATATGAATATGATATTATAAAATTACATTGCTGTTATTTATTATTACATAATATGAATTACAATGATTGCACATAGCCAATGACATCTTAGGACTATTGGAATACAATATTTTATGAATTCAATATAAAACTATAAACAGAAACAGTCATATTATCAGGCTTAAGTAACACATTTATTATTTAATTGAAACTCTTTTTGACACTTTTTCAATGTAACTGGCTGATTTTGTTTACTCAAACTGAGCCCTGACTACTGATATAAGGACATAAATATGCTGGCATTTCTTTCATTTTCATTTTCATGCAGTCCAAAAAACATATGGGGTTTTTGAACGCTTTCACAAACACCCACACAATTATCCCATCAGCCTGTGATGCAAGAAAGAATGGTCCATAGCTTGTCTGCAGATTACATTAAGTATAGGCAGTAGGCAGAGAATGTTTCCCTTAGGCTGAATACGATGCTTGGAGCCACAGTCCCCGAAGAGCAACACCTCGCTGATGCGGGGCATTATTTGCGCGCCATCCTGGAACTGTTGGCTGTTAATGAGATACACAAGAAGCATAATTTCAAATGGTGAAAGCAGGGAAATCCATCTGGGATTCCGCCAAGCAAAATAAAATAAATGCAGTGTATTAAGGTCCCAGTACTCCAAATGACTGCAAACGACTATGTGGCTTGATATCCGGAAAACAATATCAGAAACAGATTGCATT